>NC_138029.1:121188669-121306369 GCF_964106645.2 Podarcis pityusensis
AAAAGTCAGATAGTTCTTTATTTCCTTGACATTTGAAGGGAGGGCCATTTCACAGGGAGGGCGCCACTACCGAGAAGGCCCTCTGCCTGGTTCCCTGTAACCTCACTTCTCTCAGGAAGGGAACCACCAGAAGGCCCTTGGAGCTGGACCTCAGTGTCCGGGCAGAACGATGGGGGTGGAAACGCTCCTTCAGGTATACAGGGCCGAGGCCGTTTAGGGCTTTAAAGGTCAGCACCAACACTTTGAATTGTTCTTGGAAATGTACTGGGAGCCAATCTTGAGGTATTTCAGGACTGGTGTCATATGGTCCCGGCAGCCACTCCCAGTCACCATTCTGGGAAGTAAGCCTTTTCCCTACTGATGACCAATATTTCATTCTGATGCTGGGGGAATCTCTTCCCTTTTGGGGTCCCTGGCTCTATTCTGGTAGATAGGCAGGTAAAACTGACCCTAGCACTAACCTGTCACAAAACACGGCGACAGCACAGGCTGCGTAACATTAGGAGCTTTGGTCAAGGTCTGGAGTGGAGTCCCCTTGAAATGTGCCTTTTTCTGGGAACAGGGTAATTTTATTGATAGAGCAAAGCTTCCTCATTTCAAATACAGTGGTACCTTGGTTTTCGGACAGACTGCATTCTGGGAGTCCATTCGACTCCCAGAACCGTTTGAAAACCAAAGCGTGGCTTCCGATTGGCTGAAGGAGTGTCCTGCAGCCAATCAGAAGCCGCGCCGGACGTTCAGCTTCTGAAAATTGTTCAAACACCAAGACCCTCACCTCCGGGTTTTGATTATTCGAAAGTCAATTTGTTTGGGAGCCAAGGCGTTTGAGATCCAAGGTATGACTGTACGCGCATCCCACTCTTGTTTATATTAAGAACCGAAAGTGGCTTACAATATTTTTTTTTTAAAGGAAGCTAACCCTTTTTATATACTGCTCGATTGTGCATCCACAGCAGTAACCAGAGGAAGGAGGACTGGTGGGACGAGCACAGAGAGAATAAATGCCTCTGCAGCTGCACAGCCGGACGCCTCCATCTTCCCAAGCTGCAACGAAACATCTCACCTGTATCGGTCTCTAGAGCCACAGCAGGTGCCGTAACTCTTCAACGGTTTGACTTCATCACCAAAGGCGCAGTCCTCCATTGGCAGACGGATGCCAATCAAACCCTTGATTATTATTATTTTTAAAAAAACAACCACTCAAAGCAATTTAAAAAAAGAAGAATCAAACAACGGAATTATCTGTTAAAAACAACTATTTTAAACATTCGAAAAACAATTAAATTCAACGATATGCTAAAACACAGACTAAAACACATTATCTGGATAGGCTTGCCTAAACAAAAAATGTTTTCGACAGCTGACGAAAAGGTTACAGGGACGGCAGCTGCCCGATGTCAATCAGCAGGGAGTTCCAACGTGTGGGTGCTGCCATGGTAAAATACATTTTATTTTTTACAAATGTGGAATGACTATTATGTGGCACTTGCCACAGCGCCAGCTCCGCAGATCAAAGTGGTCAATAGTTATATATGGGGTAAGACGATCTCTCAGATAAACTCATCTCAACCTCAACCCAGCAGAGCAAGCACAGGGATCCTTTGCCCCGGGGGCCAAATCCAGCCCCTCAGAACTTTCCCTGGTCCAAACCTCTTCAGCCACACCCCTCAGCAGCCCTGCTTTGGGCAATTTCCTTATATTTAACATTTTGTTCTTTCTCAAGGCTGCTTTCCTCAAATCATGCTGGTTCTGGCCGGCTTCAAGATATAAATTTCAGCTAACCCCTTTCTTCAGCCTCCTCAGAGGAAAAGAACAGGCTTACCCACCCATGCATTTATTTAGGGGTGCCGTATTTCAAAAAGTGACAATCCGGACACAAAAATTGTTGAGCTATTTTTTTTTTAAGTTTTGGCCAAAATCGTTGAGCTCTGAAACTTCCTTTCTAAATATCATTCTAAAAATCAACACTTCCGGATTTTCCCGGACATGTCAGAGCTTTCCACCCGGTTACCATTGCCGGCGGCCAAATTCCAGACATATATCAACCCTAAGTTATTTCCATTACACTATACCATCTTGTAGCTGTAAGAGGGCCTTCTCTGTGGCAGCCCCTAAATTGTGAAACTCCCCACAGAGACATAACTGGCACCTTCGTTTTCACAAACGCTGAAGATGCGCCTCTTACTGCTTCTGACGCTATAGATGTATATTTTTAGGACCCACCCTAAGTCGTTTTAAATTGTTTTTAATTTTGTGTTTTAGTTGTTGTTACCCGCCCTTGGACCCGTGGGTAAAGGGCGAGCAGTCAGTTGCAACTGTCATTCTGACGGTAAGAAGGATATTTTTAAACTAGTTTGGATGGTCAAGGATTCCTTCGCAGTTATTCCTATATTGCAAGAGGTTGTTCCTTCCAAAGCTACAGTTCTACTATCATCTAATGAAGGTAAACAGTAGAAAATCCAGGACGGGTAAGGAAGACCTTCTCCACACAGCACATAGCTAAACTACAGAATTCACTGCCACAAGATGTAGTACAATTAGACAAATGTGTCGAGGATAAGACTGCTAATGGCTACCATTCACGATGGATATATATTGCCTTCAGAATCAGAGGCAGCGTGCATCTGAATCCTCGTCACTCGGGAACAGAAGTGGGATAGTGTGTTGACCTCACACCCTGCTTATTAAGTTTCCTACTGTTCTGACCCAGCAGGGATCATCTTAAATCTTCCCACAAAGAACCTTTCAACACTCCATAAATGTTTTTAATGAGTTCTTCCTAGTACGAATTATTGGATGCCCAGAAAGGATTTCATGCGTGCTTAAGATTTTTCCACGCTTCACTTATAGGGTTCTCCGCTTTGTGGATTCTTCAATGTGCACAGGTGTGTGTGCATACGCAGAAGCTCTTCCCGCACCCCAAACATTTATATAGCTTCTCCCCAGTGTGAATTCTTTAATGGAAAGTGAGACGCATGCTTCTACTGAAACCCTTTCCACATGCCGTGCATTAATATTTCGTCACGAGAGTGAGTCATTTGATGTTTAGTCAGGATTCCGCGTTGAATGAAGCTCCTTCCACATTCCAGGCATTTATACGGTTTCTCCCCTGTATGAGTTCTTTGATGGGTAGTCAGGATTCCACGCTGAATGAAGCTCTTTCCACACTCCAAGCACTGGTAGGGTTTCTCCCCTGTGTGAATTCGTTGATGAGAAGCAAGGCTTGATTTAACAGAAAATGTCATGCCACAGTCTGAACATTTATAGGGCTTCTCCCCCACATGATTTTTTTGATGAGAAGAGAGGTATGTGCTCCTACTGAAGCTCTTTCCGCACTCCAAGCATTGATAGGGTTTCTCCCCTGTGTGAATTCTCTGATGAGAAGCAAGGTTTGGGCTTCGACTGAAACTCTTTCCACACTCCAAACAATTATATGGTTTCTCCCCTGTGTGAGTTGTTTGATGGGAAGAAAGTTCCGGACTTGAACGGAAACTCTTTCCACACTCCAAACATTTATATGGCTTCTCTCCTGTGTGAATTCTTTGATGAGAAGTGAGATTCACCTTTTGAATGAAACTCTTTCCACACTCCAAGCACTGGTACGGTTTCTCTCCTGTGTGAATTCTTTGATGAGCAATGAGACCTGTTTTCCCACTGAAACTCTTTCCACACTCCAAGCATCCATATGGCTTCTCCCCTGTGTGAACTCTCTGATGACAAGTAAGGTTAGAACTGAAATGGAAGCTCTTCCCACACTCCAAGCATTGATATGGCCTGTCCCCTGTGTGGGTTCTCTGGTGAGAAGCAAGATTTACCTTCTGGCTGAAGCTCTTTCCACACTCGTAGCACTGATACGGTTTCTCTCCTGTGTGAGTTGTCTGATGGGCAATGAGGCCTGTTCTTACGCTGAAGCACTTTCCACATTGCAAGCACTGGTAGGGTTTCTCCCCTGTGTGAGTTGTTTGATGGGAAGAAAGTTCCGGACTTGAACGGAAGCTCTTTCCACACTCAAAGCATTTATATGGTCTGTCCCCTGTGTGGGTTCTCTGATGAGTATTGAGATTCACCTTCTGACTGAAGCTCTTTCCACACTCCAGGCATTTATATGGTCTCACACCTGTGTGAATACTTCGATGAGCAATGAGGCCTGTTCTTCCGCTGAAGCACTTTCCACATTCCAGGCATCCATACGGCTTCTCCCCTGTGTGAACTCTTTGGTGGCAAGTAAGGTTGGAACTGAAATGGAAACTCTTCCCACACTCCAAGCATTTGTACGGCCTGTCCCCTGTGTGGGTTCTCTGATGAGAAGTGAGGTTTACCTTCTGACTGAAGCTCTTTCCACACTCAGTGCACTTAAATGGTTTCTCCCCTGTGTGAGTCGTCTGATGGGAGACGAGGGCTGTTCTGCCGCTGAAGCTCCTTCCACATTCCAAGCATTTATATGGTTTCTCCCCTTTGTGGGTTGTTCGATGGGAAGACAGTTCTGCATTCGAACCGAAAGTCTTTCCACGCTCCAGGCATCTGTCGTCCACATGGGTTCTTTGGTGGGAAGTGAGATTTGAATTCTCCGTGAAGCTCCTTCCATACTCCAAGCACTGATATGGTTCCTCCACCGAGTGGATCAAACAGAAACTCTCTCCACAGTCCAGGCATTTATATGGTTTCTCTTCTGTGTCAATACTTTGATGGGCCATGAGGCCTGTTGTCACGCTAAAGCCCTTTCCATACTCTAGGCTTACATATGGCTTCTCCTCCGTATGGGTTCTGAAATGGCAAGTCAGGTCGGAACTGAAATGGAAGCTCTTTCCACACTCCAAGCACTGATATGGTTTCTCCTCTGTTTCCCTCAGCATGGAAGGGCTGTTCTTTTCCTGTCTCTCATCCATGCCTTCCTGAGCTGCGATTTCATGGCAGTCAGTGTCCTGAGAGGCAGAGGCTTTTCCCCTCATCTTCTGATTTGCTTCGGTTTTCCTTCTCTGCTGTTCCCTCTTCTCACATGTGTCTCTTTCCAGAGACATCCTGGGAGAGTCTCCCTTCTCCTCACTGTCCCATTCATCACCTGCTGGAACGGAGGGGGGAAATCAGTCAGAAATGAAGCCTCAAATCATTGAACGACTCAAACAGTTGTGATAAGGGCTGAAAAGACTTAAGAGGGAATGTTTTTGTATATGCTGGAAGCAGCCCAGAGTGGCTGAGGCAACCAAAACAGATGGGCGGGGTACAAATACAGTCATACCTTGGTTGTCGAACACCTTGGTACTCGTCTGTTTTGGTTCCTGAACGCCACAAACCCAGAAGTGAGGGTTCTGGTTTGCGAACGTTTTTTGGAAGCCAAATGTCCAACATGGCTTCCGCGACTTCTGATTGAGTGCAGGAAGCTCCCGCAGCCAATCAGAAGCCGCGCCTGGGTTTTTGACTGTTTTCGGAAGTCAAACAGATTCTGGAACGGATTCTGTTCAAGAACCAAGGTACGACCGTAATAAAATTATTACTATTATTAGCATCATCACCACCATTTTAGCACAGGGAGAGGAAGCCTGCTAGACTGACCCCAATGTAACTAAACTTATTAATACTGTTATTAACAAACAGTTTGTTAGATTTGTTTCCTGCCTTTCCTCCCAAAGGAGCCCAGAAAAGCAAACAGCAAAATGTTGAAACAAAATTAAAAAATTCCTTCCAGTAGCACCTTAGAGACCAACTAAGTTTGTTATTGGTATGAGCTTTCGTGTGCATGCACACTTCTTCAGATGTTAAAACAGCCCAATTTAAAAATTGAATTTTAAAAAGAAACGTATGTAAAGTGTTTAAAAACCATTCAAAACAGTCTTAAGAACATTTGGAAGATCTGACAACAATAACATACCCCCAAAGTTATTACTTTCATGGTTGCTATGGCCAGTATCTCTCAGCCATCGAACTCCTGGGTAAACAGGAATGCTCTTAACTTTCTCCTGAAGATCAGTAACAGAGACAGCTGCGCCTCACTCAGGAGGGGGAGCCAGCACCGAGAAGCTCCTGCCAGAAATAACTGTGAACGGGGCAGCTCCATGGCCAAAGGTGAATGGAGGAGGGAGTTGTAATTGAGGAATCTTTAGTAGACCACAGCAGGTTGCCTATACCTTCCCTCAAAGCATCGTGAGAGCTGTGGTTTCTTAAGGGCTCTGAGAGTGGTTAATAATAATAATAATAATAATAGTATTATTTATACCCCGCCCATCTGGCTGGGATTACCCAGCCACTCTGGGCGGCTCCCAACAGAATATTAAAAACACGATAAAACATCAAACATTAAAAACTTCCCGATACAGGGCTGCCTTCAGATGTCTTCTAAAAGTCAGATAGTTCTTTATCTCCTTGACATCTGATGGGAGGGTGTTTCATAGGGCGGGTGCCACTACTGAGAAGGCCCTACGTCTGGTTGCCTGTATCTTGGCTTCTTGCAGGGAGGGAACCGCCAGAAGGCCCTCGGAGCTGGACCTCAGTGTTCGGGCTGAACGATGGAGGTGGAGATGTTCCTGCAGGTATACTGAGCCGAGGCCGTTTAGTGCTTTAAAGGGCAGTACCAACACTTTGGATTGTGCTCAGAAACATGCTGGGAGCCAATGTAGGTCTTTCAGGACTGGTGTCATATGGTCTAGATGGCTGCCCCCAGTCACCAGTCTAGCTGCTGCATTCTGGATTAGTTGTAGTTTCCAGGTCACCATCAAAGGTAGCCCCATGTAGAGTGCATTGCGGTAGTCCAAGCGGGAGATAACTAGAGCATGTACCACTCTGCGAGACAGTCTGTGGGCAGGTAGGGTCTAAGCCTGCGTACCAGATGGAGCTGATAAACAGCTGCCCTGGACACAGAATTGACCTGCGCCTCCATGGACGGCTGTGAGTCCAAAATGACTATTCCACTCACAGAGCTACAATTCCCAGAGTCGTCTGGGAAGAAGGATTGACTCCTAAGCCACTCTGGGAACTATAGCACTGTGAAGGGAACAGGGGTCTCTCTTGACAACTC
Source organism: Podarcis pityusensis (assembly GCF_964106645.2). Classification (NCBI taxonomy): domain Eukaryota; kingdom Metazoa; phylum Chordata; class Lepidosauria; order Squamata; family Lacertidae; genus Podarcis; species Podarcis pityusensis. Next base: position 121,195,679 of record NC_138029.1, read on the forward strand.
TCAGCACTCATTTTTGTTCAGACAAGGTTTCCCTGCTGGAACACCTAGTCTCTCCGCTCTGTGTGTGTGTTTCTAAATTTATCTGTGATTCTGTTCTGTGCTGTTTTTAAGCTGGGTTCTTTTTTCTTAAATATATATATATATAATTCTGTACATCCTCTAGAGACGTACATTTAATTAATGAGTTTTATATACCGCATTTTTCGCTCTATAGGACGCACTTTTTCCCTCCTAAAAAGAAAGGGAAAATGTGTGTGCGTCCTATGGAGCGAATGCAGGGGGGAGGCATGCGGGAAAAGCCCCCAAGAGCCGCACACAAGTTCCGTGCGGCTCTTGCGGGCTTTTCCCCAGGAGGGAGAAGGGACTGACTGGCTGCATCAGTCCCTTCTCCCTCCTCGTAGAAAAGCCAGCAGAAGCCGCGCAGCCCCTTTAAAGAGCGCGCCGCTCTTGGGGGCTTTTCCCCGAGGAGGGACAAAGGACTGACTGGCCGCGTCAGTCTCTTCTCCCTGCTCGTAGAAAAGCCCACAGGAGCCGTGCGCTCCTTAAAGGATGCGTGGCTTCTGTGGGCTTTTGCGGGAGATGGGGGAATTCCCCCACCTCCCGCAAAAACAGGGAGAAGGTCTGGGAGAAGCGCACAGGCTGCCTGCAACCTGTCCGCTGCTCCCACAGCTGGGGGGGGAATCATATTTTTTTCCTTGATTTCCCCCTCTGAAAACTAGGTGCGCCCCATAGTCAGGTGCGCCCTATGGAGCGAAAAATACGGCACCCCTTGACTGTAAGAGAAAAAACCTCAAAGCATTTTACAAAAAGAATAAAACAATGGGAAAATGTGGTCAGCAACATTAAATAAGAAATGATGCAGCTATGGGAGGAAATGATCAACATATGTTTGCAACACGAGTGGGAAACCTGATTTTAAGAAATCGTATTATATTAAAGTAATTTGGTTTGTAAAAATTTGGAAAACTAATAAAAAGAATTTTTTTAAAAAAAGAAGAAAACAATGAACTTATCAGCAAAAACCAGTTAAAAACAACTATTTTAGCCACTCAAAAGAATTGAAAATCAACAGTGCTAAAAATGGTTGTGGATAAATGAATAATACGCTCTAGCAGGCTTCGACTGCAGGGAGTTGGAATACGTGATCCCTGGTCACCTTCGAGCTCTACAGTTCTATGTGCTGCAGAGATAATCAGCTAAAGAAAAAAACTGTGTCTTACCCAGAGAGGCCAGAATCTCCCAGTTCTCCTCCATGACTTCCCTGTGCAGGGACCTTTGGTCCGGATCCAGCAGGGCCCATTCTTCCTCAGAGAAATTCACAGCCACCTCCTCGAAGGTCACCAAATCCTGGAAGAGAAGCAAACATTTCCTCCTCACCGATGACGGAACATTTATTTACCAGCAAAATCCCACGTGCAGACGAGGTGGGTGGGTTTTACCCTCAGCGCCGAGGATGGTTTGGGTTAATCCCCGTGCATGTGGTTTTAAATCCATTTGAACATTTTCATTCTATTAAATTGCATTTCAATGTGTGTTTTAAGATGCTTGCAACTGTTGATTAAACCGTTTTTAAAAAGCTATTTCATTTCATTACATGCACATGTTTGAGAGATACAGAAACGAACCACAGCTTGCCTGTTTTTCTTTATTATATTTTTTCCCCCTATTTTTCAAAAGTGTTTTGACATAAAAACACTCCAATGTTTCCCAACAAATATAAATTGACTTCCCCCACTCCTTTTGCGGTTTCTTATATTTTTAAGATTTATAACACTGCACCTCCTTCGTTACTCCTATTAGTGTATTTTTTAACATTAATTTTAACTGTTTGGTTTAGGTTACAGCTTGCCTGTTTGACCCGCAACTTTAGAAAGAAAATGACGCACAACGGAGAAATGGTTATTGCAGAGAGATAAAATCAATGCTACGAATGATAAGGCTATGATTTCATGGAAGTGCAACTGAGCAGTCAAAAAGTTCTGGTATACAATCAAATCCAGATAAAACTATACTTTACAGGAGCCTGCCAGCTGTAAGTTTGTGTTTGGACGTAATTCATGAATGGCTACCATGTAGCTGCATGGTCCATAGGTTTGTCTTTGGTTTTTAAAAACGATTCGGTTTTCTTTTTAATTGTATTATTTCATCCAGTGATTTTTTCCCCTGAGAAAATAGGTGGGGGAACTTACCACTAAATGTGTTTGTTTGTTGCAGGCCCAGTCACAGTGCCCCTCTCCCAGGCAGTGGCTAAATGCAAGTTGTGGTTAATAAACTCAAGCAGACAATGATCTGGATTTGAAATGGCTAAAACTTTATTGATGACAGATGGAGGGGGATTTTTGGCTGAGGCACTGTGGGTATATATCCGTTCCAGCCCCCTCAGAAAAATAATTATTATTATTTAATTTTTAAAAGGTAAGGGAGTTCAGTTCCCCCCAGTTCCTACTCCAAAAAACAAAAACAAATTTCCCTGATTTTTATCACAGACTCATTTGCAGCCCTGGGGTCCTTTTGAGGGGCGAATAGCATTTAATGGCTGTCAGGGATTATGGAAACCACCCATAATCTGTTGAGAATCTGCAAGCTGCCACAACAACCTGTTGTGCATTTTTCCAAGGCTTGCTGAAGTTTGCACAGCCAGAAACACTACACTGGGTCCATTACATTTTCCACGCAGCCTTGAAGTGAATTGAAGTGTCTGGAGGTGATTGGAGGATGGATGGCGGCTAACAGATTGAGGTTGAATCCTGACAAGACAGAAGTACTGTTTTGGGGGGACAGGTGGGTGTGGGGGACTCCCTGGTCCTGAATGGGGTAACTGTGCCCCTGAAGGACCAGGTGCGCAGCCTGGGAGACATTTTGGACACAGCTGTCCATGGAGGCGCAGGTCAATTCTGTGTCCAGGGCAGCTGTTTACCAGCTCCATCTGGTACACAGGCTGAGACCCTCCCTGCCCACAGACTATTTCGCCAGAGTCGTGCATGCTCTGGTTATCTCCTGCTTGGACTACTGCAATGTGCTCTATGTGGGGCTACCTTTGAAGGTGACCCGGAAACTACAACTAACCCAGAATGCGGCAGCTACACTGGTGACTGGGAGCGGCCGCTGGGATCATATAACACCAGTCCTGAAAGACCTACATTGGCTCCCAGTACGTTTCCAAGCACAATTCAAAGTGTTGGTGCTGACCTTTGAAGCCCTAAATGGCCTTGGCCCAGTGTACACGAAGGAGTGTCTCCACCCCCATCGTCCAGTCCAGACACTGAGGTCCAGCTCTGAGGGCCTTCTGGCAGCTCCCTCCCTGTGAGAAGTGAGGTTACAGGGAACCAGGCAGAGGACCTTCTCTGTAGTGGCACCCGCCCTGTGAAACACCCTCCCATCAGATGTCAAGGAGATAAAGAACTATCTGACTTTTAGAAGACATCTGAAAGCAGCCCTGTATCAGGAAGTTTTTTATGTTTGATGTTTTATTGTGTTTTTAATATTCTGTTGATAGCCGCCCTGAGTGGCTGGGGAATCCCAGGCAGATGGGTGGGCTATAAATAATAAATTATTATTATTATTATTATTAGGAATTCCAGGTGCCAGCACACCAATAAATCACAGCAACACAATCTGGTATAGATAGAACTTTTTTTTTACTACTGGCTTTAAAAGCTTAACAATTCCAAAAACTATTTACCTGCTTCTCCAATAGAGGCACACTTCTTTCTAAGTCTTTTTAAGGTCTTGCCATAGTTGGCTGCAAGACACACCCTGCCCTCAAAGGCCTACATCCTTTCAGTTTGAGGTTTATGTTCGGACTAAATGGACTCTTACTCAGTTCCAGAAACTGAGCATGTATAAAGACAGCTCTCGGAGTGTTGAGCTTGCGGATGTAAAAACAAAACAAAACAAAACCAGCAAGAAAACAGCTTCTGGAAATTGCATGATTTCTGGCAAACGAATGTCTCACCCCGATAATGGCATCCATAACAGGCCTGGTGGGCAGATGCTGAGGGAATGAGACATATCCAGAGAAGTGAGCCCCTCTCCTCTCCCCAGTGATCCTTCTCTTACCTGATCCTTTTCCATCGCAGCTCCATCCCTTCCACCACCAGGGAGAGATGACCCGCTACATGCTGCTGGCATCATTCCATCTCCTGCAAGAGACAAATAAAAAATTAATAATAATTTATTATTTATACCCCACCCATCTGGCTGGGTTTCCCCAGCCACTCGGGGCGGTTTCCAACAGAATATTAAAATACAATAACCTATTAAACATTAAAAGCTTCCCTAAACAGGACTGCCTTCAGGTGTCTTCCAGAAGTCTGGTAGTTGTTTATCTCTTTGAAATCTGGTGGGAGGGCGTTCCACAGGGCGGGTGCCACCACCGAGAAGGCCCTCTGCCTGGTTCCCTGTAACTTGGCTTCTTGCAGTGAGGGAACCGCCAGAAAGCCCTCGGTGCTGGACCTCAGTGTCCGGGCTGAACTATGGGGGTGGAGACGTTCCTTCAGGTATACTGGACTGAGGCCATTTAGGGGCTTTAAAGGTCAGCACCAATACTTTTCAGGGGCAAGAAGTCTGTTTCAGGTTGCCTTGCCTCCCAGGTTGCGCCATGAACCACTTAACGGATTTGCCCCCACATCCTGTCGTTGCAGGAAGTTCGTACGGGGATCGAACCTGCAACCTCAGCGTTGACAGCACCGCGCTCTAACCAACCAAGCTATCTAAGCGCAATGGATGTGGAGTAAGTAAAAAACACAAGCATACCCAAGGATGAAGCGTTATCATAGCAATCCAGGGATGGGGAATCTCTGGCCCAGCTGCTGCTGCTAGACTTCAACTGCCAGCATCCCTCAGTAGTGGCCTGGCGTCAGGTGGCAGAGGAACCAACCCCCACGGCAGGTTGCCAGGAATGGATAAAACGAGGAAAAGTCCTTGCCATCTGCTTTTTATTCAACATCCACAGAGAGAGGCTTGGGAATGCAGCCTTGTGGAATAATGGTGTTGTCCCGAGTGAATCTCCACCCTCTCTGTCTCTCCCATTTCCTCATGGGTCATCGCTACGGGTGCTGCAAAGTGCCCTCTGAACTCTTTGCTCTCCTACTTTCTTTTTATATATATATACATTTTTATTGATTTTTTAACATATCAGTTCCAAGAGTCATACAACATATCTTCCCATCTTATACAATATTTTTGACTTCTGTCAACACCTCTGATGATTTTCTGTTCTTTATCACTTATTCTGCATTTCTTAATTTCCTATTACATTTAATTGTCCTTAACTAATAATTCTTTTCATAGTCTTTCTTGCAATATTTCAAATAATCCACCTAACAAAACTTCTTGCAGTCCTACTAGCGTAGTCTGTTCATCACAATTACTTTTCAGATACGGCGGTACCTCTGGTTACATACTTAATTCGTTCCGGAGGTCCATTCTTAACCTGAAACTGTTCTTAACCTGATGCACCACTTTAGCTAATGGGGCCTCCTGCTGCCTCCAGAGCACGATTTCTGTTCTCATCCTGAAGGAAAGTTCTTAACCTGAGGTACTATTTCTGGATTAGCGGAGTCTGTAATCTGAAGCGTATGTAACCTGAAGCGTATGTAACCCGAGGTACCACTGTACAGTCATACCTCAGGTTGAAGTAGCTTCAGGATGAGTATTTCGGGTTACGCTCCGTGGTGACCCGGAAGTAACGGAGCGCGTTACTTCTGGGTTTTGCCGATCGTGCATGCACAGACGGTCAAAATGACGTCACGCACATGTGCAGAAGCGGCGAATTGCGACCCACACACACGCAGATGCAGGTTGCGTTTGCTTCAGGATGCGAACAGGGCTCCAGAACAGATCCTGTTCGCATCCAGAGGTATCACTGTAGTTCATATATTTACTCCAGTCGTCTAAGAATCTCTGATCCTGCAGGTTTCGAATCCTTCCTGTTACAGTGGTACCTCGGGTTACATACGCTTCAGGTTACATACGCTTCAGGTTACAGACTCCGCTAACCCAGAAATAGTGTTTCAGGTTAAGAACTTTGCTTCAGGATGAGAACAGATATTGTGCTCCGGCGGCACAGCGGCAGCAGGAGGCCCCATTAGCTAAAGTGGTGCTTCAGGTTAAGAAAAGTTTCAGGTTAAGAACGGACCTCCGGAACGAATTAAGTACTTAACCCGAGGTACCACTGTAATTTATCTAGTTCTGCATAGTCCATTGCTCTCCTACTTTCAAGGCCCGCCAGGTTCCGAGAGGGGGGGTCTGGAATGCTTTCTAAAGACACTGAGTCCGTCAGCAGTCGCCCCCCAAGGTGCTTCTTCTTCTCCTCATCCTCCGAGCTGTGACCTCCCTCAAATCCCTCTTGTGATTCTGAACTCCTCCTCCTCCTCCTCTGCCCAGTCCCTGACACCTGTCAGTCAGAGGCTGATGGGAGGTGGGGTCCAGCGACATTTGGGAGGCCACAGTTTCCCCACCCATGCAGAGATCCTTACCAAGCAAGGTGGCCCCTCTGCCACGCTCTGGGGCGATCCCGCGTTGTGGGGGGCTCTGCCTCGTCCCCGGAAGAGCTTCCTCCGAGTCAGAAAATCTGGCGCTCGCTTCTGCAAGCAGGCCTTTCTCCTGGAGCAGAGATGGGAGTGGAAAGCATTAGGAAAAGGATGGCAGAGGCAAAGGTGTGTCAGAAGAATTAGACCAAAATAGCCTATCCAGTTCCAGCCTCTGGTTGTCCAGGTTGGCTAACTAGAAGCCTCTAGAAACATAAGCTAAGGGCCCATCTAGTCCAGTGTCCTGTTCTCACAGTAGCCAACTAGGTGCCCGTGGGAAACACAAATGCACGATTCGAGCTCTTGCGTGCGGTTTCCAGCGACTGGCATTCAGAAGAGTTACTGCCTCCTTCCATGGAGCTTTTTGAATTCTGGTGCTGGAGGAGACTCTTGAGAGTCCCATGGACTGCAAGAAGATCACACCTCTCCATTCTGAAGGAAATCAGCCCTGAGTGCTCACTGGAAGGACAGATCGTGAAGCTGAGACTCCAATACTTTGGCTACCTCATGAGAAGAGAAGACTCCCTGGAAAAGACCCTGATGTTGGGAAAGATGGAGGGCGCAAGGAGAAGGGGACGACAGAGGACGAGATGGTGGGACGGTGTTCTCGAAGCTACAAACATGAGTCTGACCAAACTGCGGGAGGCAGTGGAAGACAGGAGTGCCTGGCGTGCTCTGGTCCATGGGGTCACAAAGAGTTGGACATGACTAAACAACAACAAGAAGCCATGGAGCCACAGCATAGCCATCCTGGCTAGTAGCTGTGAATAGGCCTCTCCTTCATGAACTTGCCCAGTTCTCTTTTGAAGCCATCCAAGATGGCGGCCATCACTGCCTCCGGTGGCAAGGAGTTCCATAGTTTACACTGACATACCTAGGTATATCAGTGTATTTAAATCTGAATTGTCAAATTGTGTTATTGTTATTATGGTTTTTGTTGTAGTGTCTTTTGCGGTTGTTGTTTGTATCAAAAAAATGAATAATTTTTTATTTTTTTTTTAAAAAGGAGTTCCATAGTTTAAAGTATGTGCTGCATGAAGAATTACTTTCTGTCCTGAATTCAGCTTGGATATCTCTAAGTTACCATGTTATGAGAGAGGGATGGGGGGGGGGGGAAACTATTCACGTTCTCGTACTATGACTCATTTTATAAACTTCTATCAGGTCATCTCTTTACGCCTTTTAGATAGTTTTAGGAAGTCCTCCTTCACCTTCACTGCCTTTGGTTTGTTTTGGTTCTAATTCTGACTACCGTATGTATTTTGTGTTTCTTATATCGTCAATATAATTTTCATTAACAATTTCTGTTTTACGTTTTAGAATGTTCATTTAGACAACCTTAAAATATCAGTGACTTCCCTTCTACTCTTGCATGGTTCATTTTGCATATCATAAATACCTACATATTATACATAAACTAAACCATTCCATTATTACATCCATCAATACTTATTTACACTGCTGAATTTATCTTAATGCTGCCAACATTTTCAAGTGTACAGTTCCCTCCCATATATTCAATAAACATTTCCCAATCTTTTCTAAACTTATGTTCTTCTTGTTCTCTTATTCTATATGTTAAATCTGCAAGCTGCACATATTCCATTGATTTAAGTTGCCATTCTTCTTTAGTTGGGACCTCACCCGTTTTCCATTTTGAAGCTAACAAAACACTGTGTTTCTTATGTTGTCATTTTATGTTGTGAACCGTGCTGAGATCTATAGATGAAGGAATAAAAATGTTCTCACCTGCTGCTCTTCCTGCTTCCTGGCCTCTGCCCGGCTCAGGAGGAAACCTTTGACCAGGGCCACCGCCTGGGAGCTGGTCTCTGCTCCACATTCCCTGACCCAGTTCTCCATCTCCAGAGGGAGGACAGCCAAGAACTGCTCCAGGACCACCAGGTCCAGGATCTGAGCCTTGGTGTGTGTCTCCGGCTTCAGCCACTGACGACAAAGATGGTGGAGCCGGCTGCAAACCTCTTGAGGCTCCTCAGCTTCCTGGTAGCGGAACTGCCTGAAATGCCAGCGCTGGACATCTAAGCTGAGCGTCTCTTCCTCTCCCAGGATGCTCTCCACAGTTCTTTTCCAGAATTCCCCACTGCTCCCAGGCTCGGGGTCTCTTCCTCCTTCAAGGCCAGCTGGGTTTTGCTCATCCATTGGGAAAACCTCCCACCGATTTCCGTCTAGAGGCAGAGAGGGGAGCAATTGGAGCAGACCACCAAATCCTGCCAAGTGTGACATTGTCCCGTTAGCAAATGGGGGGATAAGGGGCTGGGGGAACGCACAAGTGGGAGGGGCTGGAACACGTGGTGGGAGGTGCCAGAGCCCAATGTGGGTGGGGCAAGAACCAGGCCCCGCCTCCCACATGCTATTTATCCCACACAGTTCCTTTACCACTCATTCACTCACTGGGTGCGACCTGGCCAGCAGCTGCTTCTCAGCCTAACAGGGCTGTTGTGGGGATTAAATCAGGAGGGGGAGAACCATCTACTGCACCTTGTAGCTCCTTGGAGCAAAGGTGAGATATCTAGCTGTCTGATGGCATAGTGCAGGAATCAGTTGCAGCGCAGGAATGATTTTTCTTCTTTTTCTTCTTTTTTTGGGGGGTGGGGAGGTCACAGCCTGTAAGTAGGTTAACCTTCCCCTCCTTAAAATAATCCTGCTATGCTGCAGATAGGCTTCCGGAGGGCAAGGAAAATGCTGCAATGGGAGCTTTTTTACCCTCTTCCCGAATCTCCTGGCAGATGGACCTAAGACTAGCTTTGCATCAGTAAGCACCAGCGCCACTCTTTTTCTTCCTTGTTTTGATTCTTTGTGGTGTCCCCCCCCCCATTCCTCCCTATGCACCCCAGACTAGACAACATGGGCATAGGATGCCCATAATAATAATAATAAATTTTTATTTATATCCCGCCCTCCTCAGCCGAAGCCGGGCTCAGGGCGGCTAACAACAATAAAATAATACAACATTCTAAAATCATTTCATTATAAAATTAATTCAAATCAAATTGATGGCAACCATTGGGCTAGAGTTCTGTGAAGATTGCCAGAGGAGGGAGTCAGGCTGTGCCCTGGCCAAAGGCTTGGTGGAACAGCTCTGTCTTGCAGGCCCTGCGGAAAGATGTCAAGTCCCGCAGGGCCCTAGTCTCTTGTGGCAGAGCGTTCCACCAGATTGGAGCCACAGCCGAAAAAGCCCTGGCTCTGGTTGAGGCCAGCCTAACCTCTCTGTGGCCTGGAACCTCCAAGATGTTTTTGTTTGAAGATCGTAAGTTCCTCTGTGGGACATACCAGGAGAGGCGGTCCCGTAGGTATGAGGATCCTAGGCCGTATAGGGCTTTAAAAGTTAAAACCAGCACCTTAAACCTGATCCTGTACTCCACCGGGAGCCAGTGCAGCTGGTATAGCACCGGGTGAAAGTGATTTCGCAGCGAAGACCCCATAAGGAGTCTCGCCGCGGCATTCTGCACCCGCTGGAGTTTCTGGGTCAGTCTCAAGGGCAGCCCCACGTAGAGCGAGTTACAATAATCCAGTCTGGAGGTGACCGTCGCATGGATCACAGTGGCTAGGTCAGGGCGAGAGAGGTAAGGAGCCAACTGCTTAGATTGGTGGAGATGAAAAAATGCCGCCTTTGTTATAGCTGCAATCTGCGCCTCCATGGAGAGGGAGGTATCGAAGATTACACCCAAACTCTTAACGGACGGTGCTTGCACTAATTGCGCCCCTGCAAGAGATGGGAGTTGCCCCCCCCCAATCCCATATCGTCCCGACCCAGCCAAAGGACCTCTGTCTTCGAAGGATTTAACTTCAACCGGCTCCCACGAAAAAAATTATTCTCTGCTGGATGCCATCCTATCAGAGATGCCCAGGGAGGATAAAATTTTCCTCTTGGGTGGTTATGTGGATGCTGTGTGTGTCCTGCTTGAGCTCAGTCTTCTTCTTCTTCTTCTTCTTCTTCTTCTTCTTCTTCTTCTTCTTTATTTCTTATACCCCGCCCAACTGACTGAGTTGCCCCCAGCTGTTCTGGGTGGCTTCCAAAGAAAATATAGAGGGAAAGAAAGAAAGACACATAGATTTCCGAAACAGGGTTGCCTTCCATTTCCCCATGGGGTGCAATGAGGGAAGGGGCAGATATAGGATCCTGCACCCGCTATGGTGGCTTTTCCCCTCCAGCCTGCGGCCGGTGCAGGGATCTGGGCATCTTCCCCAGCCAGAGGCGCCCTGGCCCTTAAGGCCAGCTTTGCACCCCGGGGCTCCCCTTCTGCAGAGGCACGCAAGAGGCGCGGGGGCTCACCTGCTCCAGGCGGGGCCGCCGACGCAGCGCTCCGGGGAGAGGCAGAAGGTCGCTTTTCTCCTCCGCCAGACAGGGGAATAAAGACTTTGGGGGGGAGGAGGGGGAGGCATCGGCTCCGGAGAGGTGGGAGACTACAGCTCCCATCATGCCCGGCAACTGGCTCAGCGGGCTGAGGATGATGGGAGTTGTAGTCCAATCGCCTCTGGTTCGACCTAGGCTGGAGAACAACTGCGGAAGGACCCCGCCTCCGCCACTTCCGGTCCTCCCGCCTCAAATCCCTGTCCTGTCTAGGATTCAGATTCACTTGGTTTTAACCCCTGGGAGGCCGGGGAGCGGCGCATCATCTTTCTCTCTCCGCCCCCCCCCCAGCATCTCTCAAAGCAGCATCAAAAGAGGGACGCGCAGAACTGTCATCCTCTTCCACCTGATTTCTCCTTTCCTATTTGTTTAATTAAAAATACATACATAGGTCACTTCCCAGCAATGAAGTGCTAGCGTATGCAATACCAACCAACCAATCTTTATTACAGCAAACAGCAAGCATGGGGTGGGGGGCGGCAGCGGCGCAACAGATGAATAAAACAGACAAACACAAGAATGTTGTATTGTGCTTTTATTTTTTGTTGTGAGCTACCAAGAGTGGCTGGGGCAACCTAGTCAGATGGGCGGCAATTATTATTATTATTATTATTATTATTATTATTATTATTATTTTATTTAGAAGCGATACAACAAACAAAGCAAACCTTTAAAAAAGGAGGAAGAAACAGTTTCATCTGATCTTCTTCCTGCATCGCAGGGGGTTGGGCTAGATGACCCTTGGGATCCCTTCCAACTCTGCAAAACTATGATTCTTAAAAATAAAAATAAAAATAATTTATTACTTATACCCTGCCCATCTGGCTGGCCCTCCCCAGCCACTCTGGGTGGCTTCCAACAGAATATTTTTTATAAAAAAAACTACAAGAAAACATCAAACATTAGAAACTTCCATAAACAGGGCTGCCTTCAGATGTCTTCTAAAAGTCAAGATGGTTGTTTATCTCTTTGACATCTGATGGGAGGGTGTTCCACAGGGAAGGCGCCACTACCGAGAAGGCCCTGTGCCTGGTTCCCTGTAACTTGGCTTCTCGCAGTGAGGGATCCGCCAGAAGGCATGTTCCTATGCTCTCTTCAAGCTAAACCTCTAGGGGAGTCTGCTGTTTCTTCGCTGTTGCAACCTTCTGCTCAGATGCTGCAACTGTTTGAGGCCTTTTGACCTTTTGTGGTTTTATGAAAAAGCAACATTTTCATTCCTTCCACTAGCTGACCACCTTCTGCCACCTCTTCCTCCAACCACAGTCCTCAAAAACACATATTCAATTCAAGTTTTTTGCTGTGTGCAGAGGCCTCCTTTGCATCTTATCTGATAGTTGTTTTTCACTCTAGCATGCAGTTTTGTTGTTGTTTAGTCGTTTAGTCGTGTCTGACTCTTCATGACCCCATGGACCAGAGCACGCCAGGCACTTCTGTCTTCCACTGCCTCCCGCAGTTTGGTCAAACTCATGCTGGTAGCTTCAATAGGTTTGATCTTCTTGCAGTCCATGGGCCTCTCAAGAGTCTCCTCCAGCACCATAATTCAAAAGCATCAATTATTTGGCGATCAGCCTTCTTTATGTTCCAGCTCTCACTTCCATACATCACTACTAGGAAAACCATAGCTTTAACTATACGGACCTTTGTTGGTAAGGTGATATCTCTGCTTTTTAAGATGCTGTCTAGGTTTGTCATTGCTTTTCTCCCAAGAAGCAGGTGTCTTTTAATTTTGTGACTGCTGTCACCATCTGCAGTGATCATGGAGCCCAAGAAAGTAAAATCTCTCACTTCTTCCCCTTCTATTTGCCAGGAGGTGATGGGACCAGTGGCCATGATCTTCGTTTTTTTGATGTTGAGCTTCAAGACCATATTTTGCGCTCTCCTCTTTCACCCTCATTAAAAGGTTATTTAATTCCTCCTCACTTTCTGCCATCAAGGTTGTGTCATCTGAGGTTGTTGATATTTCTTTCGGCAATCTTAATTCCGGTTTGGGATTCATCCAGCCCAGCCTTTCACATGATGAATTCTGCATATAAGTTAAATAAGCAGGGGGACAATATACAGCCTTGTCATAAAACTGGTCCCTACTAGTTTGGCGTCAGACTGTACTTTGCACACGTGAAGCTGGCCTTCCTGAGAGTGGGTTTTGCATAATTTCTACCTCAGTGGTCAGTACCCATTGGGGTTGGTAGGGCAGAAGGCAGGTGTCATGCAATGGTTGGAGAACCCGAAAGAAAAGAAGGGTCTATGCCCAGGGAATCGTAGTGAGACAACAATGAGCGGGCAGAGGGAGAAGACAGGGGGAAGGAAGAGACTGGGAAGCTGAAGAGGTAACAGGGCGTAGTGAGCAGGGAGAGTCTGTGTCAGAAAGAAATGCAGGAGCAGGCGAGAAGCAGGGCTGGAAAACCATATAAAGCCCCTGGAACTGAGTTTCCAATCCCCTGCTCTTGAAGCTTGTCCTATACAGTGATTGGAGGATGGAGGGCGGCTAACAGATTGAGGTTGACTCCTGACAAGACAGAAGTACTGTTTCTGGGGGACAGGAGGCGGGCAGGTGTGGAGGATTCCCTGGTTCTGAATGGGGTAACTGTGCTGTCCATGGAGGGAGGCGGGCAGGAGGCGGGCAGGTGTGGAGGATTCCCTGGTTCTGAATGGGGTAACACAGCTGTCCATGGAGGCGCAGGTCAATTCTGTGTCCAGGGCAGCTGTCTACCAGCTCCATCTGGTACGCAGGATGAGACCCTACCTGCCCGTGGACTGTCTTGCCAGAGTGGCGCATGCTCTGGTTATCTCCTGCTTGGACTACTGCAATATGCTCTACGTGGGGCTACCTTTGAAGGTGACCCGGAAACTACAACTAATCCAGAATGCGGCAACCAGACTGGTGCCTGGGAGGGGCCACAGAGACCATATGACACCGGTCCTGAAAGACCTGCATTGGCTCCCAGTGTGTTTCCGAGCACAATTCAAAGTGTTGGTGCTGACCTTTAAAGCCCTAAACGGCCTCTGTCCTGTGTACCTGAAGGAGTGTCTCCATCCCTGTCCTTAAGCCCAGACACTGAGGTCCAGCTCCGAGGGCCTTCTGGTGGTTCCCTCCCTGTGAGAAGTGAGGTTACAGGGAACCAGCCAGAGGGCCTTCTCGGTAGTGGCACCTGCCCTGTGGAACAGCCTCCCATCAGATGTCAAAGAGATAAACAACTACCTGACATTCAGAAGACATCTGAAGGCAGCCCTGTTCAGGGAAGTTTTTAATGTGTGACATTTTAGTATACCGTATTTTTTGCACCATAACACTCACTTTTTTTCTCCTAGAAAGTAAGGGGAAATGTCTGTGCGTGTTATGGAGCGAATGCCTATGGATGGCAGGGGGATTTGCTGCAGTCGTGAGCAGAGGATCCATGGATCCCCTTCCTTCCCTCCTCCGTGGCTCGCTTTGAAACAGCAAAGCGAGAGAAGAGCCGCTGAGTAGGGAGGAGAGAGGGACAGAGAGCCTGCTTGCTTTAAAGGAGCAAAGCGGGAGAGGAGAGGAGTCTTCTCCTCTTATACCCCTCTTCTGCGTTTTTAACAGCATCCTTCTCCACCCACCCCACGCGTGTTCCTTGTCCCTTGAGTGCTTTTCCTTCCCTCCCCACTAAAAACGTGGTTACAAAGCACGGATCCACATGGATCCTAGGATTTTTGCACTGGGTCACCCCAAATTCACCATCAGATCACATAGCATGTCCATGGCTACAGCTTGCACCAAAAAAATCACACACCCACTGTTGCCTGGGGCCGCAGTGGTGCAAAAACGTGGTTACAATGCATGGATCCACATGGATCCTCAGGATTTTTGCATTGGGCTACCCCAAACTCACCGTCAGATCACATGTCTGTGGCCACAGCATGAACCACAAAAATCATACATCCACTGTTTCGTTTAGAATATATTTTTTTCTTGTTTTCCTCCTCTAAAAACTATGTGCGTGTTATGGTCGGGTGCGTGTTATAGAGCGAAAAATACGGTATTTTTGGTCTTTGTTGGAAGCTGCCCAAAGTGGCTGGGGAGGCCCAGCCAGATGGGCGGGGTACAAATAATAAATATTATAATATTATATTATATTATATTATATTATATTATATTATATTATATTATATTATATTATATCATTTTAACCTTTAGGAGTGTGTGGGAGACGATCCATTGTAGGCCAGAGCTGTGCGTATAATAATCCTATATTATTACAGCGGCAAGATTGCTACAGGAACAAAGGTGGAAAGTCTACAGCCCTAAGCGCTACAGAAGAATGGCCAATAAAACTAATGGATTTGGCTGAGATGCCGATGTGAACACATTTAATTAGAGAAAAATCATTACTGCGCAAATAAGGAATAGGGAATTTCTTATGGGCTTTTGGCATGAAAGAGAAAACAATCTTGTAATATCAGGATTTGAAGGTTGAAAAAATACTGGCTTACAGATGACAGAATGGTTGGATCTTAAGGCATGAATACCACATGTAGCTGCAGGACAGAGAACTGGAAGTCCTTGTATTTATTTGTTTTGTTTTTCCTTTCTTTTCTTTTTCTCTCGCTTTCTCTTTTTCTTAGTGTTTTCCTTTCCATGTCTTCCTTCTGACTTTTAGACCTTCGTTCTCTTTTAGACCAGGCCGCTGTTTCATTTCAGTATATAAGGTGCTTTAAAATAGGTATGCGTTTTTGTACATCTTTGTATATAATTTTTATTAAATTTTCTGTTTTACACTTTAAAATACTCATTTTTACATCCTTAAGATATCAAGGACTTCCCTTTTTCTCTTTCCATGGTTCATTTTACATATCATAAATCCCTGCATGTTTCTCAGAAACTATACCATTCAGTATTCCATTATTGCATCCATCAATACTTATTTACACCGTTGAATTTATCTTAACCCTGCCAGCGTTTTCAGCTGTACGCAGTTATTCCCCATATATTCAATAAACGTTTTCCAATCTTCTCTAAACGTACGTTCTTCTTGTTCTCTTATTCTATATGTTAAGTCTGCAAGCTGCACATATTCTATCTGCTTAAGTTGCCACTCTTATTTAGTTGGGACCTCGCTCGTTTTCCCTTTTTTGGTACATCTTTGAATAAGCATCAATCAATCAATCAATCAATCAATCAGACCAGAGCTGCGCAATTAGAACTGATTTTCCCTCTTTGGCTCAGAGAGGCGCAGAGCGAGGGAAGCGATCCTGCCTTCTAAGGGTTAAAGTGAACTGACTCCGGGTCCTAGAGAGGATGTGAATTGGGGGGGTGGGGGTGCAAAAGGAGGAGGAGAGTGGGGCGGGGGTCCTCCGGAGCAAATGCAAGCCTGTGCGAACAGCTCCCTCCTCCAGCTCCAGCCCTGCCTCTCTCAAGCGCTGCATCGGAGACCCCCCAGAATCTGGTCAGTGGTCTGCCTCCCCATAGCTCTGTGCATGGGGAGATGGGGGGCTGAAGGGGAGCCCTGGGGTGGCAGGGAGGGAGGAGGGTGCGGGGGGGCACTGCAAGGCAGGACAGGGAGATGCGGGGTTGCTGCTGGCCCTCCCACCCCCTACTTGCCCCCCAATGGCATCTTAGGCTCCTTTTGCAGGGGGGGATCCTGCGACAGGACTCCAACTCCCATCAGCCCCTGTCAGCACGGCCGCCAATGAGGAATGATGGGAGTTGTAGTCCATCACTCCATCCCGGTTTGGCGCTGTTTCCCACCCATAGAATGTAGAGCATAGCTGTCAACGTTTCCCCCTTTTAAATGGAAATTCCCTTATTCCGAATAGGATTCCTCGCAAGAAAAGGGGAAAGTTGACAGCTATGCCGTAGAGTTGGAAGGGATCCCGCGGGTCATCTAGTCCAACCCCCTGCAATGCAGGAATCTGTTGCCCAATGCGGAATTCGAACCCACGGCCCATGGGTGGCTCTTCTTTGATCGCGCCTCTGTTTCATCGGTTTTCCTTAAAAAGGGGAGTTGGTGAAGCACTCAGCAGCCTGGTTAAATCTCTCAGGTGAAAGGATGGAAAGGTACATCAGTCAGAGAGAGGGAAGGAGGGAGAAAAACTGAAGAAGAACCTGGAAACAGAACAACGCTGGCTGGTAGATTTTGAGGTCCAAAGCATTGCAAAGGTTGGTCACTTCTGTAAAGAGGCTGTTGGAGGTGCATCTCATGGTCTCCCTCACCAAAACAGTTCATACGTGCGCGGAATAAAACTTTAGTAGTAGTAGTAGTAATAATAATAATAATAATAATAATAATAATTTATTATTTATGCCCCACCCATCTGGCTGGGTTTCCCCAGCCACTCTGGGCGGCTTCCAACAAAACAGTAAAATGCAATAACCTATTAAACATTAAAAGCTTCCTTAAACAGGGCTGCCTTCAGATGTCTTCAAAAGTCTGGTAGTTGTTCTTCTCTTTGACATCTGGTGGGAGGGTGTTCCACAGGGCGGGTGCCACTACCGAGAAGGCCCTCTGCCTGCTTCCCTGTAACTTGGCTTCTCGCAGCAAGGGAACTGCCAGAAGGCCCTTGGCACCGGACCTCAGTGTCCAGGCAGAACACAGTGTCCGAGCAGTAAAAAGGTAAAGGGACCCCTGACCATTAGGTAGTAGTATTAATATTAATATTAATATTAATATTTTGTTGGGAGCCACCCAGAGTGGCTGGGGAAATCCAGTCAGATGGGTGGGGTATAAATATTATTATTATTATTATTAAAGCCTTCATGTGCAGGGGCTGCATATTGAACTTCAGGTGCAGCAGCAGAAATGGCTCTTCCCTCTTTTAAATTTATATTAAATAATATTTCTAAAATAAAGGAGGGAAGTGAGGTTTTGTGCACCCAGTAGATTAAAACACCACCTGCAAATTAAAGAATCGGTTGTGCAGCCTGACTGCAGCCGAGCAAAAACCTTAATTTCAACCACGTTTGAGGTGGTTTGGGGGTGAGACTTGGCTAAACTAGGTCCCGCTTCCAGGCTCTCAGTATTTTGTATGAGGGATGTACTGGAAATGTGGATTTTAGAAGATAAAGTCCCTACCAGAGAAGAATGGCAGGTCTAAGTTGATGGACTATGTCGAAATGGCAAAAATGTCCGGAAGAATCAGAAACCAGGAAGACCAAAATTGCAATAAGGAATGGGGAAACATTTATAATCTTATTTTATAGGCAAAGGTAAAGGGACCCCTGACCGTTAGGTCCAGTCGCGGATAACTCTGGGGTTGCGGCGCTCATCTCGCTTTATTGGCCAAGGGAGCCAGCGTACAGCTTCCGGGTCATGTAGCCAGCATGACAAAGCCGCTTCTGGCGAACCAGAGCAGCGCACGGAAACGCCATTTACCTTCCCGCCAAAGTGGTACCTATTTATCTACTTGCACTTTGTGCTTTCAAACTGCTAGGTTGGCAGGAGCAACGGGAGCTCACCCCGTCGCGGGGATTTGAACCACCAACCTTCTGATCAGCAAGTCCTAGACTCTGTGGTTTAACCCACAGTGCCATCCGCATCCTAATCTTATTTTATAAACCACTGTAAACAGCTAAAATCGTTAGTGGGGTTGGCGAGAGGAGGAGAAGGGCACGGGGGGGGGGGGGCTGTGACAGCCAGATTATAAAAGTCTGAGCCTTGGCAGTGAACCCAAAGGATTGTGCAAGTGGTTCATTTCCAGCTGCTGACCAGAAGTACCAGCTTTGCTTCAGCCCTGTCTCCTGATTCTGCCATCGGTGGTCTTTGCGTTTTGCGTGAAAGCGAAATCTTGCCTTTCAGGATCCGGTGACCCACTGAAGAGATGGCTCTGCATTTCAAAAAGGAGGAAGAGGAGGAGGCCTGGGCACCCCTGGATCCTGACCGGGCGGCTCTGCATGGAGAAGTCAAGGAGGAAAAGGGCAGGATTCTGGACTTGCTCGGTAAGGGTGTCTGTCTAAAAGAGCAGTTAAGAACCTACTTGTTGAATGGTTCCTATGCTTTCGTACTCCAAAGCCCATTCTCCTTTTCTAGTGGGATTTGATCTCTCTTTGTCGATTAAGAGCATTTATCTCCCACCTTTCAATTTAATATAAAAAAAATCCGCTAGGGCAGGCATAAGCAAACTCTGGCCCTCTAGATGTTTGGGACTACAGTTCCCATCATCCCTGACCACTGGTCCTGTTAGCTAGGGATGATGGGAATTGTGGTCCCAAACATCTGGAGGTCCGGAGTTTGCCTACGCCTGCACTAGAGTGTTATGCATGGTTATAGGTAAAGGTAAAGGGACCCCTGACCATTTGGTCCAGTCGTGACCGACTCTGGGGTTGCGGCGCTCATCTCGCTTTATTGTCTGAGGGAGCCAGCGTACAGTTTCTGGGTCATATGGCCAGCATGACTAAGCCGCTTCTGGTGAACCAGTTTACCTTCCCGCCGGAGCGGTACCTATTTATCCACTTGCACTTTGACGTGCTTTTGAACTGCTAGGTTGGCAGGAGCAGGGACCGAGCAACGAGAGCTCACCCCGTCGTGGGGATTCAAACCGCCGACCTTCTGATCAGCAAGTCCTAGGCTCTGTGGTTTAACCCACAGCGCCACCCACTTCCCTATGCATGGTTATACATTGGTGCAAAATATTAAAGGCTTGGCGTCATCAAAATAGCCATTTTTAATACTCAGTTGCAGGACGCATTTAATAGCTGAGAGCTGGAACAACAAGCAAATAACTAAATCATTGTTTTTGGTCCTTATTGTTTTAATAAAATTAATTCAAGTATAATACAAATTTAAAAATTGACTTCCCACCCCGCTTCCATGATGTTTCTCTTCCCTCCCTTACTTGCTGCTCAATGTAACATACATTACTAATTCCATTTCAATGTTTAAAAATATTTTAGCATTAATTCCCCCCCTTCATTTCTCATCAACTACATATTTCAATTCCTGCATAGACTTGCATTTAATTATAACAGATTCCCCAAATGTCAAGTAGAGTTACTCTTCACTTTGTCAGCCAACAGACATCATTAATTGTAAATCAATGCTCCACAATGTCAGCATCGCCCTAGAGCCAGTGCACCAACTGGACTCTTGCACCTCAACCCCGACTGGGCTAGGCGAGCTGGGTAGCACCGCCAGAGACCTCCTTCTCACAGGAAACGGTCACAGTGCTGTGGACTCACAGCTCAGAGCTGAGAGCACCGGATTCACTGTCTCAATAATACAGTCGTTGCGCAGCAGAGTTTTGCAGAGTCTTGCAGAGTATAAACCACTCGGAGAGCAGCTCTGTAGAATATCTTCCTTTTATTCTGTAACTACAACTATGATACAAAGCTATATACAGAGCTGAATATTCTAAGCATAAATCAATGCTACACTGAGAGTCTGCAGCTGCTCTTAGCAGCAATCTTATCTCTAGGATCTCCAACACTCTCACTCTCTCCGATACACTGACTGACTGACTCTCTCTCACACACAGACTGATATGTTGCTGGGCAGAATAAGTAGATAGGCAGGACACGCCTCCTCCTCTCTGGAGAGTCAGCAAAGACCATCAGGAGATGATCAGGAGATTCTTGGGTATGGGAGGGGTGAAATCTCCTCACACAAATGCATATTATTTCTATATATTTATTAACAGAATTGATGTGCCTTTCAGTCATCAGAACCCCTGAGCAGTTTAGAGGGGGGGCTATTGGGTTGTTGATTTTATTTTGATTATATATTTTGTGGTTTTATATCTTGATTTTATTCTGTGAACCACCCTGATACCCCTGGGTATAGGGCGGTATATAAATGCAATCAATCAATCAATCAATCAATCAATCAATAAGCTTATAATATAAAAGAGACATTAAAATTACCGATAAAACCAGAAGCTTAAAAACAAATGAGTGGAAACGGTTTTTAAAAGAAAATCAGCAAGTCTTAAAAAGACACATTCCAAAATAAAATCACAGAGTAGTATACCGTAGTTTTCCATGTATAAGACGATAAAAAAAAAATGTTAAAAATTGGGGGTCGTCTTAAACACAGATAGTGTAGGGGGGGCGATTGGTTGCAGCCGCGAGCAGGAGATTGTCAGCGGCGATTGGGTGGGTGATTGGTGGCTGCTGTCGATTGGCTGCTTCTGCATCAATTTTGTGGGTGATTGGTGGCTGTGGCAAGGCCTGGTGTTGACTGGCTGCCGCTGAGGCAATTGGGCAGGCGATTGGTGGCTGCTGTCGGCGAGAGCCAGTGTGGTGTAGTGGTTAAGAGCGGTAGTCTTGTAATCTGGGGAACCGGGTTCGTGTCTCCGCTTCTCCACATGCAGCTGCTGGGTGACCTTGGGCTAGTCACACTTCTCTGAAGTCTCTCTCTTTTTTTAAAAAAAATAATTTTTATTAACCAACCAATCAAATCAAATCAAATCAAATCACATCACATCACATAAATTCTGAATTACAAAGCCGAATTTTAAATTTTTGTTGAGGGGACCCATATTTCAAGTTCCGAAGGGGATTCCAATCATCTTCTTCCTGCTGCGTTAATATCCATAAATCTGTCCAAATAATGTTCATAATTCTATCCAGTCCTATCTTGCTGTTCTCACATCTCATCTTGTTCGTATATTTTTCTATTTTTCTTTATGATCTCTTCTGATAATCTCCTTAAGCAGGTAAACACCAGTTTTAATCCTGTGTGAATTTTCCATTCGTCCAATCATCATATCGAGATGGTTTCCATATATCTTCACTTTCATAAATAAAATCACTCTTTCCATCATCGGTCTCACATCTGTCGCCTTCTTTAGTCCCTCTGAGGAGGCTCACCCACAATATGAAAACAGATCTAACCCTCCTCCCAGACATAAGTCTTTCGACAGAGCTTGCCAAAATGGCGACGCTATTTTTTGCTGCGTCATTCCAAAGCTCTTATACTTTCCACAGCCTCCTTAAAACATGCTTTTGTTAGAAAATTATCTCCACACAGTCTTAAATCCCCAGCTTAAGTCATTTAAAGGCATTTCTGACTTGGGGGGGGGGGGGGATTCTTGGTTAATCACATAGAGAAAAGACAGGAAAGTTCCCGCCCCCCCATCCAGTCCCATTGCCAAACATACCGAGCCTTGGTGTGTCTTCTCATGATTTCATGATTTATTCCTGTTCCTCCGACCCGTCTTGTTTCTCAGAGATCTCTTCGGTAAGCAGTCTTTACTCCCCCTTCTTCCTTGAAATATGTGCATTAGCTTCCTCCTAATTGTTTCTTTTGAAGTTGCTGCAGCTAGAGGCGCGAATCAGAGACAGCGTCCAGGAGCGCCGAAGTCTGCACAAGGGCTTTCTGCCTAGTGCCCCCACGCCCTCAAATTCGGGGGTGGTATAGGGCACAGCAGGCAAGGGCAGTCCCCCCCCCCACCCACTTGGGGGGGCGGGAGGCTGTTTACTCCCATCACAGCCTCTTAATTACCTCATGTGGGTTGGAGAGATGTTATTGTCAGCCATCTTCCGATGTGCCCCTAGTGGCCCCTCTCTGTTCTCTTCTCTGAAGTCTCAGCCCCACTCACCTCACAGAGTGTTTGTTGTGGGCCAGGAAGGGAAAGGAGAATGTTAGCCGCTTTGAGACTCCTTCGGGTAGTGATAAAGCGGGATATCAAATCCAAACTCTTGGTGACGCGTGCAACCCTCCCAAAAAAAGCTTAACAACTCTGGGCAATCTCCCCCCATTTTCTTAATTAAGAGTCCCCAAAATAGGGGTCGTCTTATACACAGGGGTGTGTTATACACAGAAAAATATGGTACTTGTCAGATTTACCTGTGTAAAAAAGGCTTTTAGCAGGCCCTGAAAACAGCACAGCGAAGGCACTTGCCTTATATCAAGGGGCAGAGAATTATTTGCAAGTGCAGGACAGACATTATGAGAGAAATTATGTAGCACATCCCAATTAACAATTACCTGAGGTCCTTCAATTATTTGAAGTTCCCATTTCCAATATGGACTCTTATTGTTTTCTTGTCTTCATTGCAACAGGTGACCAAGGGGCAACTGAGGAAACGGAAGAACTATGGGGGGTGTTGCTGGAAAAAGAACAGTGTGGAAAGAGGAGACAGCCAGCAAGAAAAGCAAATCAGGGGAGGGAAAAACCCTTTGCTTCCCAGGGCAGTGGCTGCCTTGAAATCGCAACCCCAGAAAAAACTGATAAAAGAAAGAAGACCAGTCAATGCCTCGTGTGTCAGAAAAGCTTCAGTTCTAGGTCTAAACTCAGAGCTCATTGCAAAATCCACAAAGGGGAGGAACCATATAAATGCTTGGAGTGCGGAAAGAGCTTCAGTTGGTTCACAAACCTCAGCAGGCATCAAAGAACTCACACAGTGGGGAAAGTGCACCCATGCCTGGAGTGTGGAAAGAGCTTCAGTTCGAACTCGGACCTTAGGAAGCATCAGATAATCCACACGGGGAAGAAACCCTATAAATGCCTGGAGTGCGGGAAAAGCTTCAGTCGCAGCACAACCCTCATCGTGCATCAAAGCCTCCACACTGGGGAGAAGCCTTACCGATGCCTGGAGTGTGGGAAGAGCTTCAGTCAGAAGATGTATGTCACTCGTCATCAGAGAATTCACACTGGGGAGAAACCCTATAAATGTGCGGAGTGTGGGAAGAACTTCACAGTGAGGACGAGCCTGGCTGCTCATCAGAGAATTCACACAGGGGAGAAACCATATAAGTGTGCAGAGTGCGGGAAGAGCTTTAGTCACAACTCAAGCCTAACTATGCACCAGAGGACTCACATGGCAGAGAAACCGTACAAATGCTCGGAATGTGGAAAGAGTTTCAGCGTCAAAATTAGTCTTACTTATCACGAAAGGATTCATACAGGGGAGAAACCGTATACGTGCTCGGAGTGTGGGAAGAGCTTTAGTCAGAGCTCAGCCCTCTCCACACATCAGAGAATTCACACGGCCGAGAAACCCTATAAATGTGCCGAGTGTGGAAAGAGCTTCAGTCAGAACGCCGACCTTATTACCCATCAGAGAATCCACACAGGGGAAAAGCCATATAAGTGCTCGGAGTGCGGAAAGAGCTTCCGTTTGAGCACGGGCCTCAGTAACCATCACCGGATTCACACGGGGGAGAAACCCTACGAATGCCTGCAGTGTGGGAAAAGCTTCAACAACAGCACAACCCTCAGTATGCATCAGAGGACTCACTCCGAAGAGAAACCGTATAAATGCTTGGAGTGTGGAAAGAGCTTCTGTTCTAGCACAATCCTCATGTACCATCAAGCGACTCACTCAGAGGAGGAGCCCTATAAATGCTTGGTGTGCGGAAAGAGCTTCAACCTGAACAAAGACCTCACTTCTCATCAGAGAATCCACCTAGAGGAGAAGCCCTACAGATGCCTGGAGTGCGGAAAGAGCTTCAATCAGAAGATTAATCTCACGTTTCATCAAAGAATCCACACAGGGGAGAAGCCGTATCAATGCTCAGAGTGCGGAAAGAGCTTCAGTCGAAGCACACACCTTACATGTCATCAGAGAATTCACTCGGGGGAGAAACCGTATAAATGCCTCGAGTGCGGGAAGTGCTTCAGTTCGAGCTCAAACCTCAGTAAGCACCAAGTGACTCATTCCGGGGAGAAGCCCTACAAATGCTCCGAGTGCGGAAAATGCTTTAAAAGGAGATCATACCTCAGTAAGCATAAGAGAACTCATGAAGAGGAGGAAGTATAGAAACGCATTACGCCTAGAAAGAACGTTCATCCAAGTACAACTTCTCAGATTTCACACCCAAGAGAAACCACATATCATGTGTTGCCTTTTGGCCAGATCCACACCATAGATTCAAAGCACATCCAACACATTTAAAGAACATGACTTTCCCTCAGAAATCCTGGGAAAAGTAGATTATTAAGGGGTGTGGTTTTTTTGTTTTGTTTTTTAAGGAAAGGGCTTTTAATGGGGCTGGGCTGTTGTTGTTTTACTACCTGTGTGTTAATAGATTTGTTTTTATATTGTTTTAATTCTGCTATAGTTTAATTACTTTTTGATATAATTTTATTTTTTGTTTTCACCTTTTACAAATATTTTTACAAAAATTTGTAGCAAAATTGATCTGCGTTTCTTTCGACTTCCCTCCCCTCCTTTCTGTGGTTACTTACTTTGTATATTTTTATTACTGCATATCCAGTTCAAACCTGTTTACTGGTTTGCCCTTATGTTCTCTTTTAATTATTTCTTACTGCACGAATTTATGTCTATCCTGCTAATATTTCAAGTTTTACAATGTATCTTCAAATAATCAACAAATGTTCCCCATTTTGTTTCAAAAAATCTCTCTTCTTGGTTTCGTATTTTTCCGGTAAGTTTCACCATTTCTGCATATTCCATCCATTTTATTTTCCAGTCCTCCTTTGTCGGAACTGTTTCTTCTTTCCATCTCTGGACATAAATCATTTGGGCAGCTATAGTACAGTGGTACCTCGGGTTAAGTACTTAATTCGTTCTGGGGGTTCGTTCTTAACCTGAAACTGTTCTTAACCTGAAGCACCACTTTAGCTAATGGGGCCTCCTGCTGCCGCTGCGCGATTTCTGTTCTCATCCTGAAGCAAAGTTCTTAACCCGAGGTACTATTTCTGGGTTAGCGGAGTCTGTAACCTGAAGCGTATGTAACCTGACGTACGACTGTAATGTATATAAATATATATATATTTTCTGTTCTTTGGGTACCTCTCCCCCCAATATTCCTAAAAGTAAAGCTTCTGTGTATTTTTAACAAAAGTTATCTTCAACATTTTTTTCAGCTCATTATAAATCATTTATCAGAAAGCTTTTGCTACCTTACATAACTCCCACATATGGAAGAAAGTACCCTCTTGTGGGGGGAAAGTGGGATATAAATATAACAACAACATTAAGGGTACTGCAAATTATAGTTCTGTGGTGGGGGAACCATAGTTCTGAGAATTCTTTGGAAGAAATTGCTTTAAATATGCATTGGATATGCTTTCAATGGTGTGGCTCTGTGCTCAGTTTCCGTAGACCACCCAGTCGTAAATATACGTTATTGTAAATATTCCAATTAAGGTGAAACATCACCCATCATTCTACTTTCACTTACATTTTGCAGCAGACTGGTGCTTCAGTGACATTGGTGAGGTTCACATGCCATGTTAAACCACAGTTAAAATAAGTGATTTTTCCATTTTCAGCATGGGGAAAATTATGGAGAGGGGATTTGAAATTTACAGCGTGTTATACATTAAAATAGGGATGCGCGTGGCGGTGTGGGTTAAACCACAGAGCCTAGGGCTTGCCGATCAGAAGGTTGGCGGTTCGAATCCCCACACGGAGTGAGTCCCTGCTCCTGCCAACCTAGCAGTTCAAAAGCACGTCAAAGTGCAAGTAGATAAATAGGTACCACTCCGGCAGGAAGGTAAACAGCGTTTCCGTGTGCTGCTCTGGTTCGCCAGAAGCAGCTTAGTCATGCTGGTCACATGACCTGGAAGCTGTACGCCGGCTCCCTTGGCCAGTAAAGTCAGATGAGCGCCGCAACCCCAGAGTCGGCCACGACTGGACCTAATGGTCAGGGGTCCCTTTACCTTATACATCAAAATAAAATTATATGAAAATGATGTACAGCTTGTATTTAACTCCTGGGTAAATTAGCAAAAATGTACAGGACAAGTTCAAATATTTGCTGGAAATGTAAAGAAAAGGAAGGCACCTTTTACCATGTGTGGTGGAACGATAAAGTAACAAAGGAAATATGGGAAATGATATATAATGAATTTTGGGGGAAACTGTTTAAAATAATGTTTGTTAAAAAACAACAACAGAAGCCTTTTTGAAAAGACTGTTAATGTATGCAGCAATAGCTGCAAGGAAGCTGCCTGCCCGAAGTTGGAAAAACGATAAAATCCCTACCAGGGTGGACTGGCAGGCAAACTACTGGGTTATGTAGAGATGGCAAGAATGACTGGGAAAATCAGAAACCAGAAAGATCAAACTTCAACAAAGAATGGGAGAAATTTATATCATATTTGGCAGACTGCTGTAAATATTTGAATTCTTTGGCAGGTCTTAAATAACTCTTGTAATGTTACATAGACTTTGGATATAATGGAGGACTGAAAAATTAGGATTTATGGTATGCAGTTGAAAAAGTTAATTAAAGAACCCATGTAGGGGAGGAGGGAGGTCTTGAAATTCAGAAGAATCTTGTATAATTTTTATTATTTGTTATTTTGAGTGTGAATGAATTTGTAAAATCAAATAAAAATCATTTATTTTTTTTAAAAAGTGATGGCTTCGTGTGAACTGGAAGCCCCGAGGTATATACACTGCTAAAATACGGTAACACCTTTCGGCTGCTCCCGGATTTCTGACATTGCTCCATTGAGAAGACACCAGAGTCTGACTTACAGGGATGTCCGAACCCAGCTTGCGGTCTGTTTCTCTCCAAACAATGAGTAGGAAAACAAGGACAAACCTGGTAATTTTGCTTGGAGAAACTTTCCACTCTCAAACGGGTCTTACCGTCAAGAAATTTCTTAAGCAGAGGAAAGCATAGTTATCCTCCAACCGCCTCCAGGCACTCACACAGGACCTTCACGGCCTTCACTGGTTCTGATTTAAAGGAGAGGTAGAGCTGGGTGTCATCTGCATACTGATAAACACCCAGCCCAAACCCCCTGATGATCTCTCCCAGCGGCTTCATATAGATATTAAAAAGCTTGGGGGAGAGGACGGAACCCTGAGGCACCCCACAAGTGAGAGCCCAGGGGTCTGAACACTCATCCCCCAACACCACTTTCTGGACACGGCCCAGGAGAAAGGAGCGGAGCCACCGTATAACAGTGCCCCCAGCTCCCAGCCCCTCAAGACGGTCCAGAAGGATGTTATGGTCGATGGTGTCAAAGGCCACTGAGAGATCCAGCAGAACTAGGAAACAGCTCTCACCTTTGTCCCTAGCCCGCCGGAGATCATCAACCAGCACAACCAAGGCAGTTTCAGTCCCATGGTGAAGCCTGAATCCCGATTGGAAGGGATCCAAATGGTCCGCATCCTCCAGGCATGCTTGGAGTTGTTCGGCAACCACCCGCTCAATCACCTTGCCAAAGAATGTTAAATTTGAGACTGGGCAATAGTTAGCCAAATTGGCTGGGTCTAAAGATGTTTTTTTTTAAGAAGTGGTTTAATGACCACCTCTTTCAGCGGGTCTGGGAAGGCTCCCTCACAGAGGTAAGCATTCACCACCCCGCAGAGGCCATCGCCCAGCCCTTCCCGGCTCGCTTTTATCAGCCAGGATGGGCAAGGATCAAGGAGACAGGTGGTCGGTTTCACTTGTCCAAGCAGCCTGTCCACATCCTCGGAGGTAACAGATTGGAATTGATCCCATATAACAGGACTAGACAGAACTCTAGCACTCTCCCGCCCTGGCCCTGCTCCCACGGTGGAATCTACCTCCTCCTGAATCTGAGCGACTTTATTTGCAAAAAACTTTGCAAAAGCATTGCAGGAGATCTTGGGGTCTCTACCAGGCCCCGGTGGTGCAGGTGGTTCCGATAGATTGCGAAACACCTGAAAAAGTCTCCTGCTGCTGTTTTCTGCAGATGCAATGGAGGTGGCGAAGAAGGCCCTCTTCGCCGTCGCCATTGCCACTTGGTAGGCTCGACGTTGAGCTCTAGCCCGTGTCCGGTCTGATTCAGAGTGAGTTTTCCACCACCGGCGCTCTAGCCGTCTCAACGATTGTTTCATCGCCCTCAGCCCCGGGAAAACCACGGGGCTATCCGGGCTCCATGCAATTGGAGAGGGCGCTTCGGAGCCAGATAGTCAATAGCCCTGGTTAACTCCGCATTCCAGCGGGCCACCAGGGAATCAGCTGAGAGGCCATCAACTTGGGATAAAGCACCCCCTACCACTCCCTGGAAACCAGTTGGATCCATTAAGTAGCGGGGGTGGACCATCCGAATCGGTCCCACCTCCCTGCAGAGGGGAAGGGTCACGGAGAAGTCCAGTTGCACCAGGAAATAATCTGACCATGGCACTTCTTTTGTTTTGCTTTTAGTTAGTGGCAGATCACCAACATCTGTAGAGGTAAACACCAAGTCTAAGGCATGTCCGTGGCTATGAGTTGGGCCATGGGGACAGCCCCGTGGAGGCCATGCTTTCCACGAAGTCCCGAGTGGCCCCTTGTAAGGTCGTGTCGGCATGGATGTTAAAATCCCCCAGGACAACCAAGCTAGGTGTCTCCAGGAGCATATCCGCCACGACCTGAAGCAGCTCGGGCCGAGAATCTTTGGTGCAGCGGGGAGGTTGGTACACCAATAGGAATCCTGTACTGCCCCTATTGCCCAACTTCCAGAACATGCACTCAGAGAACTGGGCCTTCCCAATAGGACACCTGGTGCAGACTAATGACTTCCTAAAAATCACTGCAACCCCCCCTCCCTGCCCACATAACCTGGGTTGCTGTGCGTAAGAGAAACCTGGTGGGCAAGCAGCGACAAGGACAGGCCCATCTGCTTCATCCAACCAGGTCTCTGTCACACACGCCAGGTCAAATCCTCCATCCACAATCAGGTCGTGGATGGCAGTGGTTTTATTCATCATTGACCTGGCATTGCACAGCAACACTTTCAGGTCATGTGGGTATCCCTTGCTGATTCCAGTATCCATCCAGTCAAGGCCAGACCCGGAGGCAGGGATAGTCTTCAAACAACGACTAACCCTGCCTCCTCGGTAATGACATGGTCTGGTCTTAGCGTAACTCCTCCTCCTGCCCGTGATCACTGAGATCGGGTGTCCCAATACATTCCCCCCTGTGGAACCTGCCCCAGCCATTCTATTGGCTGAGGCCCACTCCCAGGCAGCCCTGACCCTTCCCCTTAAAAGGCAAAATACAAACTATATAATAACTTAACAGAATAATAAAAAAAGAAGTAAAGCAAGAAACAATAGTGCTAAAATTAAATTACTCCCCACCCTGACTAAATACTTCTCCAAACCCAAGCAGAAATAAAACAATAAAATTATAGAATATTATAAAAAACAACAACAACCACAATTTAAAGTGCAGCAAATTAAAAGCACTTAAAACATTTAAAACCATTTTGTCACTTGCTGCAGGGAGCTGCTCAGGCCTCTAAACTGTGGCGGTGAGTGCAGGCCCCGCCCCCTAGGCCAGATGGAGTTGGCAGGAAAGGGAGCGGTCCTCCCAGCACTCACTCAGAGCAGCAGCAGCAGCATGATGGGGTCGGAGATGCTCATTTATTCTTTCTGGCAGTTCCCTCCTTGCGAGAAGTGAGGTTACAGGGAACCAGACAGAGGGCCTTCTTGGTAGTGGCGCCCACCCTGTGGAACGCCCACCCTTCAGATGTGAAGGAAATAAGTAGCTATCTTATCTTTAAAAGACATCTGAAGGCAGCCCTGTTTAGGGAAGTTTTTAATATTTAATGCTGTATTGATTTTAACACACGATTGGAAGCCGCCCAGAGTGGCTAGGGAAACTCAGCCAGATGGGCGGGGTATACAAATATTATTATTATTATTATTATTATTATTATTATTATTTACTACATGGTTAAACACAAAATGCTATATGATGCTTTCATTCAGTAATGTCTTCAGAACTGATAGGCATAAAGGAAGAGATTAAGAAGCAGAAGAAACAGGTGTGGAAAGATTAAAAGGTCCCAACGAAAGAAGAATGGATAACTAAGATGACTAACTGCCGAAATGGCTAAACTTTCCGTGAAGATCAAGCACCAAGATGAGAAAAAATTCAATCTAGAATGGGAAAACTTTATAGACTATTTTAGAGAACACTGTAAAAATGTCAAAACATTGGCAGGTTTGAACTAAGAATAGAATTAGGAGGGGGGAAAGAAGTTGAAATTAATTGGAGAAATATAATTATAGGCTTTAACTATACGGACATTTGTTGGCAAGGTCATTGCCCTTCTCCCAGGCCTAGACAGCATCTTGAGAAGTAGAGACGTCTCCTTGCCAACAAAGGTCCGTATAGTTAAAGCCATGGTTTTCCCAGTAGTGATGTATGGAAGTGAGAGCTGGACCATAAAGAAGGCTGATCGCCGAAGAATGGATGCTTTTGAATTATGGTGCTGGAGGAGACTCTTGAGAGTCCCATGGACTGCAAGAAGATCAAACCTATCCATTCTTCAGGAAATCAGCCCTGAGTGCTCACTGGAAGGACAGATCCTGAAGCTGAGGCTCCAATACTTTGGCCACCTCATGAGAAGAGAAGACTCCCTGGAGAAGACACTGATGCTGGGAAAGATGGAGGGCACAAGGAGAAGGGGGCGACAGAGGACGAGATGGTTGGACAGTGTTCTCGAGGTTACCAGCATGAGCAAACTACGGGAGGTAGTGGAGGACAGAGGTGCCTGGCGTGCTCTGGTCCATGGGGTCACGAAGAGTCGGACACGACTAAACGACTAAACAACAAAAAATTATATGCAAGGAGAATAAAGGGGGGGACGGAAACTAGGGGGGCCAGGGGGGAAGACATTTATGGCAAATTTGGCAAAATGATATTTTGAAAATTGAAAATAAAAAAATATAGATATTTTTAAAATAATTTAGAAAACTATTTGGAGCGCCCGTTCAGCTGATCCATCGGGGCTTTTCGGAGGCGAGACCAGCGCCTCTCCTCGCTCTTTGCCCGGAGACGCCCAGAGGCTCCTGCCGCTCGGCTCCGAAACGGTTAAGAGCAGCGGCTACAGAGAGCTGAGATTCCTAGAGAGGAGGAAAAAAAGGCTGCCGGGAAAATAGGAGCTTCCCCGGGGAAGATGCCGAACATGGCGGCGGCTGTCCTTCCTCGCGGAGGCGCTGGAGGTGCGTCATATTATTATGTATTATAACTGGGGGAGAGACTGGGGGTGCAGCTGGAGGGAGTTGTGGGGAGGGATTAAAAAAAACCCCTACTAGGCAAAGCGTTTCAATGTAAGTTTTTTTTCTGCGTCTCCTTTTGTCGTCAATTTATCCAGATTTTCACGTTATTATTTTTAAAGACCTCTTGAAAATTATTCAGCATTTTGGTGAAGATCTCGCCTAATGCCCACGCTTTTGCAAAGGGTATTTCCCCAAATATTTACATTTGCCACAATGAATGCATTCTGTATATAATTCCGCTAAAATAATGCATTTATAGGGCTTTCCCCCTTTGTATGGGGATAGGAAATCTTTCCCTAATGGAAGGGCAGATCTTTCTTCTGCTCTCCTCCCTGCAGGCCAACTTGGGCAGGTGGGGGACCTTCCTTGGGCTCCCCATAGGGCTTGGGGTCAAGGCAAACCCTTAAGCATTGGGAAACCTTCTGCTGGGGCTGCACCTGGAACTTGTAATCATTTTTATCTGGCCTGATTTTATTATTTTTTATTAAAATTGTATACCTCCCTGTACCCACAGGCCTTAGGGCAGTTCACAGGATAAAATTGCAATATAAAAACTCAAAGTACATAATCAAAACATAAACAAAATCAACCCAATAACACCCCCCCAAACCACACACATTTTAAAACATTTGTGTTTCAGTTAAATACAGCAGTTTCTGCAAGAGGAGTTCTGGGCAGAAGACGTTATAAGAAAAAAAGGAGAAACAAGCAACTTCACATTAAAATTACAAGAGTGGTTGAGGCCTTATACAGACAGGCTAATACTATTACTACTACTACTCCCAACACCCCTGAGCACCCTCTCCCGCCAGTGTCTTGCCTCGGTAATGGACTGGATGAAAGCCAACAAATTGAAGCTCAATCCAGATAAGAGTGAGGCTCAGTTAGTGGGTGGTTCCCTAGAGCAGATGGCTGGAAGGTCGCCTGCTCTAGATGGGATTACACTTCCTCTGAAGGAGCAGGTTCATAGCTTGGGGGTTCTCCTGGATCCTTTGCTGTTGCTCGAGGCTCAGATGGCCTGGAGTGCCTTCCATCACCTTTGGGTGGTAGCCCAGCTACACCCCTATCTGGACAGGGATAGCCTATCTACCGTTGTCTATGCTCTGGTAACTTCAAGGTTAGATATAGATATGCGTTATACGTAGGGCTGCCTCTGAAGACAGTTTGGAAACTTCAGCTAGTGCAGAATTCAGCGGCCAAGTTGCTACCAATTAGTTTCCGGGCTCAATTCAAGGTGCTGGTATTGACCTATAAAGCCTTAAATGGCTCAGGATCACAATACCACCTCAATACTTCAAGGGCTGCTTCTTTCCATATGAACCTGGCTGGATCCTGAGGTCCTCCTTCGTGGGCCTGCTCCTCAGGGGGTCCAGAGGGTGGCAACACGAGAACAGGGCCTTCTCTGCAGTGGCTCCCTGTCTGTGGAATGCTCTCCCCAGGGAAGTTCACCTGGCGCCTTCCTTATACTCCCCATGAATCAGAGCATGCCTTGGAAACTCACTTTCCTCTCAAAGCTTCTCCTTTTTTATGTCCATGGAGATTTCATGGCATAATACTGGAGTGGGTTGCCAGTTTCTTCTCCAGGTGGATCACATTTAGTCTAAACTCTCGGCTGACCTGTCTGTCTTAGGTGGCCCTGCAAGGCATAGGTCATAGCTGAGTTATTCAAGCCCCTTCACCACGACAAGGCAGTGTTCCATGAAGGGATATACACCTTTAGGTGCCATGCAAACATGTTCCTTTTTAACCAGGCTTTTGCTTGATATGTTTGACATCGTATAGTCTTTTTCAAACGTGGCTCTTTTTGGGGGGGGTTGTTATTGGGTTGGGTTTTATTCTGATTATATATGATGTGATCTTTTCTGTGAACCATGCTGAGTCCTCCGGGTGTAGGGCAGTATATAAACTCAATAAATAATAATACCATATCAGTAAATAATAATCCCATATTAATGCTTTCATTATTTGTACCCCCATGGATCTGACTGGGTTGCCCCAGCCAATCTAGCTGGCTTCTAACAAATATAAAAGCATAATAAAACAAAAAAAACTTCCCTCTACATGGCTGCCTTCAGTTGTCTTCTAAAAGTTGTATAGTTATCTGACATCTCACAAGAGGGCGTTCCACAGGGTGGGCACCACTACCGAGAAGGCCCTCTGCCTTGTTCCCTGCAACATCCCTTCTCACAGTGAGGGAACTGCCACAAGGCCCTTGGAACCTGGATCTCTGTGTCCTGACTGAATGATTGGGGTGAAGACATTCCTTTAGCATTTCATCAGTTTGCCTTTTTATTCCATCAGGAGATGTTGACGGGATGCTGGCAGAAGGGGAACAATCAGAAGTGTCACCAAAAGGATCGAAAGAGCAAAGGAAGCTGAGGGTTAAAGATGGAAGCCGAAGGCGAGAAGGGAGACAAAAGCAGAAGCCGGAGGGTGACTCTTGTATGTCTCAGGATGGTGAAAACCAAATTCCCAGAGAGGAGAAAAAGCATGAATGCACCGTGTGTGGAAAGAGATTGGGTAGTCGCTCAGCTCTTACTTTACATCAAAGAGTACACACAGGAGAGAAACCATTTACATGTTCCGAGTGTGGAAAGAGCTTCAGTCAATGTGGCCAGCTTACTAGGCATCAAAGAACTCATACAGGGGAGAAACCGTATACATGTTCCGAGTGTGGAAAGAGCTTTATTTGGAGCAGCAGCCTTATGTTGCATCAACGAACTCATACAGGGGAGAAACCGTATAAATGCTTGGAGTGTGGAAAGAGCTTCAGTCAGAGTAGTTCCCTCACCTTGCATCTACGAACTCATACAGGAGAGAAACCTTATAAATGTTCAGAGTGTGGAAAGAGCTACAGTCACTGTGGTGCCCTTACCTCGCATCAAAGAACTCATACAGGGGAGAAACCGTATACATGTTCGGAGTGTGGAAAGAGTTTCAGTGACAATGGTACCCTTACCTCGCATCAAAGATCTCATACAGGGGAGAAACCGTATACATGTTCAGAGTGTGGAAGGAGCTTCAGTCAGAGTAGCGCACTTAAGTCGCATCAAAGAACTCATACAGGGGAGAAACTGCACACGTGTTTGGAGTGTGGAATGAGCTTCACTCGCAGCAATGGGCTTTCTAGACATCAACAAACTCATCGAGGCAGCAAACCTTATAAATGCTGGCAATGTGGCAAGAGCTTCAGTCGCATTGACTACCTTTCCTCGCATGAAAGAGTTCATACAGGGGAGAAACAATATACATGTTTGGAGTGTGGAAAGAGCTTCAGCTACAGTTGCAGCCTTACCTTGCATCAAAGATTGCATACGGGAGAGAAACCTTATAAATGTTTGGAGTGTGGGAAGAGCTTCTGTCGCGGTAGCCAACTCACGTTGCATCAACGAACTCATACAGGGGAGAAACCGTATACATGTTCTGAGTGTGGAAAAAGCTTCCGGTGTAGTAGCTCCCTTAAGTCACATGAAAGAACTCATACAGGAGAGAAACCATATACATGTTTAGAGTGTGGAAAAAGCTTCAGTCAGAGTAGCTCCCTTAAGTCGCATCAAAGAACTCATACAGGGATTAAATCTTAGAAATGTTTGGTGTATGCCCTCTCCAAATGTGTGGAAGCAGCAAGGAGAGGGAGCCAAGCTGCTAGCCCCTCTGCCATTAGGGAAATTGGGCCCAGCAAGTTTGGGGGATAAGGAGAGAGGGAGTACTGACAAGGGAGAGTAGTGAGGTCCACTGATGCCATCTAGACTTCCCCCCAAATTAATTTATTATTATTATTATTATTATTATTATTATTATTATTTCTGTACCCCTTGATATTTTTTTAAAAAATCTCAAAGCAGTTTATTGCATATTTAACATCAATAAAACAATCTAGAATCAAACATTTCTGAAGAATGTCAAATATAAAGTATACAGTCAAAGCAACATATTTAACAGGAAACTAAAATATTATCTTAAAATATTTCAAAATAAAACATTACAAAGGAGGTCGACTACAGAATACATATTTAACACAAAGTTAACAAAAAACAACAACAACTTGAACATTTCAAAAGAAAACATTGCTAAGTGAAGCCAACTATAAAATGCACATTGAAAACAGCATAGTTTACAAGCCGGTTGACTGACTGAACCCAAAGAGTACTCCTTAATGGTTCCTCAAATCCTCTATTACAGCAGTCCATTGCTGCCTCTTGTGGCAGTGAGTTCCATAGCTTAATTCCTCACTGTGCGAAGGGTTTCTTTTATATATCCTGACTCTTCCACCATTCAGCTTCCTGTGACGCCCCCGAATTCTAGCGCTAGGAGAAATAAAAAGCTTTTCTCTACCTACTTTCTCCACACAATGCACAATTTTATAATCGTGTCACTTCTTACTTGCTTTTTCTCTAAACTAAAAAGTTCCCAATTCCGCGACCTTTCTGCACAGCGGAGTTCCTCCATCCCCTCGATAATTTGGGTTGCCCTTTTCTGAAGGTGGAGTTGGGACCACTGGGTGCAAAGTACAACTTCTGGAAAATCTCATTTATCCCTTTGGGGGGGGGAGGGAAGTTTCCAGCCCCGAAGAGCAGAGGAGACACTTCAACGTGGATGTGAAGTCTCTGAAAACAGAGAGGAAGGTGACCAGGGGTCAGAGAGCGGGGCTTGTCCCTCCCCAGGACTTGGAAAACATGGTTAATTGGCGGCAGCAGAGCTCCACGACTCTTGTGAGATGCACAACCAAAATAAATGGTACATAAAGTGCTTTTAAAATGAAGAAACAGACCTTTTTATGGTCCACAATTCTTTTGTTTTGCTGTGGAGAACAACCAGGCCTGGATGTCTCCTGCAAAGGCCTCACTAAGCAGGGCCTACTAATCATCATGGAACATCTTCTCCCCAGGGACTGATTTTTTGTTTTGTTTTTTCAAAGGAAGAACAGAAAAAGATAACAAATGCAGAATTGTTCTTTTATTGTTTATAAGGTGTGAAATATACTTGGAGTCGAGAGTGGATTTCATACTCTTTATTCAGCTCATAGTGGTGAGGAGGAATGAATGTTCCCCCACAGTATCTGCCTTATATACATTATTTACACAATGGGCCCCACGGTATTGGCTAATGGATACTGTTAAACAATACTGAAGTATCAGATCTGGAAGGACGTGGTAATAGATTTGGTTAGCATGCTTAATTTTGGTATGAGAAAACAAAGGTGCATGAGGGATTCCTGAACCACATTATAAGGAAATCAATTCACCAAGTATGGGACAAATATAAGAATTTATTAGAGAACAAGACACCTTTGTGGCTTTCCCCATTAGAAACCATATCTGTAAAAAGAGGTAAACACGAAACTGGGCAACATACAAAGATCTGTTAACAGAAGTAAAAAACAAATTAAAGGTAAAGAATATGAGGATAAAAAAGCTCTGTTAACAGATAGGTTACAATATTGCCAAATAAATGACATATTCAGAGGTGACAAAGAGAAGGACTTTGGGAAGGAATTCTCAAAGTTCAAAAATGAATTATTAGAAAATAATGAGAAATTGTTATCAAGAATGTACAAACCACTGTTGGAATGGGAGACGAAAGATGAAGAGGTTAAAGCTGTAATGATACACTGGGCAAAACACAGGTTATAATATACCACTTGAATCATAGGAAAACTTGTGGAAAGAGATTTTAAAATTCACGGCATGTAGTTCATTAAAAGAAAATTATATGAAGATGTACTGGTGGTATTTGACTCCAGTAAAGCTTGCTGAAAAGGAATAAAAATATCTCTAATTTATGCTGGAAATGTAAGGATAAGGAAGGAACTTTGTTTTCATATGTGGTGGACGTGTAAAAAAGTAAAGGGCTTCTGGGAAATGATATACACTGAACTTTTAAAAATTCTTAAAATTAAATTTGTTTAAAAAAGCGGAGGCTTTTTTACTAGGTGTAATAGGAGAGTTGCCAAGGAAGCAAGAGACTGTTTATTTATGCGACTACAGCAGCCAGATGTGGAAAGAAGAAAAGGTCCCAAAGAAAGAAGAATGGAAAGATGATTGACTATGGCTAAATTTGAATGGCTAAATTTTCCGTAAAGATCAGGCACCAAGATGAGAAAAAAATCAATCAAGAATGGGAAAACTTTATAGACTACTTTAGAGAATCTGTAAAAACGTCAAAACATTAGCAGGTTTGATGTAACATTTATGAACCAAGAATAGAATTAGGAGGGGAAAAATAAGTTGAAATTAATTGGGGAAATATAATTATATACAAGGAGAATAAAGGGGGGACGGAAACTAGGGGGGCCGGGGGGAAGACATTTATGGCAAATTTGGAAAAATGTTATTTTGAAAATTGAAAATAATAAAAAAAAATTAATAGTTTAGAAAACTATCTGGGGCTCCCGTGCAGCTGATCCAGCGGGGCTTTCCGGAGGCGAGACCAGCGCCTCTCCTCGCTCTTTGCCCGGAGAAGCCCAGAGGCTCTTGCAGCTCGGCTCCGAAACGGTTAAGAGCAGCGGCGACAGAGCTGAGATTCCTAGAGAAGAGGGGAAAAAGGCTGTCGGGAGAATAGCAGCTTCCGCTTCCTATCTTGCTTTTGGGGGGAAGATGCCGAACATGGCGGCGGCTGTCCTTCCTCGCGGATGCGCTGGAGGTGCGTCATATTATTATGTATTATAACTGGGGGAGAGACTGGGGGTGCAGCTGGAGGGAGTTGTGGGGACGGGTTAAAAAAAAATCCTGTTAGGCAAAGCGTTTCAATGTAAGTTTTTTTCTGCGTCTCCTTTTGTCAATTTATCCAGATTTTCACGTTATTATTTTTAAAGACCTCTTGAAAATTATTCAGCATTTTGGTGAAGATCTCGCCTAATGCCCACGCTTTTGCAAAGGGTATTTCCCCAAATATTTACATTTGCCACAATGAATGCATTCTGTATATAATTCCGCTAAAATAATGCATTTATAGGGCTTTCCCCCTTTGTATGGGGGTAGGACATCTTTTCCCAATGGTAGGGAGGATCTTTCTCCTGCTCTCCTCCCTGCAGGCCAACTTGGGCAGGTGGGGGACCTTCCTTGGGCTCCCCATAGGGCTTGGGGTCAAGGCAAACCCTTAAGCATTGGGAAACCTTCTGCTGGGGCTGCACCTGGAACTTGTAATAATTTTTATCTGGCCTGATTTTATTATTTTTTATTAAAATTGTATACCTCCCTATACCCACAGGCCTTAGGGCAGTTCACAGGATAAAATTGCAATATAAAAACTCAAAGTACATAATCAAAACATAAACAAAATCAACCCAATAACACCCCCCCAAACCACACACATTTTAAAACATTTGTGTTTCAGTTAAATACAGCAGTTTCTGCAAGAGGAGTTCTGGGCAGAAGACGTTATAAGAAAAAAAGGAGAAACAAGCAACTTCACATTAAAATTACAAGAGTGGTTGAGGCCTTATACAGACAGGCTAATACTATTACTACTACTACTCCCAACACCCCTGAGCACCCTCTCCCGCCAGTGTCTTGCCTCGGTAATGGACTGGATGAAAGCCAACAAATTGAAGCTCAATCCAGATAAGAGTGAGGCTCAGTTAGTGGGTGGTTCCCTAGAGCAGATGGCTGGAAGGTCGCCTGCTCTTGATGGGGTTACACTTCCTCTGGAGGAGCAGGTTCATAGCTTGGGGGTAATCCTGGATCCTTTGCTGTTGCTCGAGGCTCAGATGGCCTGGAGTGCCTTCCATCACCTTTGGCTGGTAGCCCAGCTACACCCCTATGTGGACAAGGATAGCCTATCTACCATTGTCTATGCTCCGGGAACTTCAAGGTTAGA
The DNA here is from genome assembly GCF_964106645.2 of Podarcis pityusensis. NCBI lineage: Eukaryota > Metazoa > Chordata > Lepidosauria > Squamata > Lacertidae > Podarcis > Podarcis pityusensis. Next base: position 121,235,238 of record NC_138029.1, read on the forward strand.
TATAGATATGTGTTATACGTAGGGCTGCCTCTGAAGATAGTTTGGAAACTTCAGCTAGTGCAGAATTCAGCAGCCAGGTTGCTCACTGGAGTAAGACGGTTTGAGCATATTACCCCCATCCTGGTCCGACTGCACTGGCTAGCAATTAGTTTCCGGGCTCAATTCAAGGTGCTGGTTTTGACCTATAAAGCCTTACATGGCTCAGGATCACAATACTTCAAGGGCTGCTTCTTTCCATATGAACCTAGCCGGATCCTGAGGTCCTCCTTCGTGGGCCTCCTCCTCAAGTGGTCCGGAGGGTGGCAACACGAGAACAGGGCCTTCTCTGCAGTGGCTCCCTGTCTGTGGAATGCTCTCCCCAGGGAAGTTCACCTGGGGCCTTCCTTATACTCCCCATGAATCAGAGCATGCCTTGGAAACTCACTTTCCTCTCAAAGCTTCTCCTGTTTTATGTCCATGGAGCTTTCATGGCATAATACTGGAGTGGGTTGCCAGTTTCTTCTCCAGGTGGATCACATTTAGTCTAAACTCTCGGCTGACCTGTCTGTCTTAGGTGGCCCTGCATGGCATAGGTCATAGCCGCGTTATTCAAGCCCCTTCGCCACGACAAGGCAGTGATCCATGAAGGGGTTTACACCTTTAGGTGGCATGCAAACATGTTCCTTTTTAACCAGGCTTTTGCTAGATATCTTTGACATCCTATAGTCATCTTCAAACGTGGCTCTTTTTTTGGGAGTGTTATTGGGTTGTTTTTATTCTGATTATATATGTGATCTTTTCTGTGAACCACGCTGAGTCCTCCGGGTATAGGGCGGTATATAAACTCAATAAATAATAATACCATATTAATACTTTCATTATTTGTACCCCACTGATGTCACTGGGTTGCCCCATCCACTCTAGCTGCTTCTAACAAATATAAAAGCATAATAAAACATTTAAAACTTCCCTCTACATGGCTGCCTCCAATTGTCTTCTAAAAGTTGCATAGTTATTTTTTTTGACAACTGACAGGAGGGCGTTCCGCAGGGTGGGCACCACTACCAAGAAGGCCCTCCGCCTCGGTCCCTGTAACTTCCATTCTCACAGTGAAGGAACTGCCACAAGGCCCTTGGAACCTGGATCTCTGTGTCCTGACTGAATGATTGGGGTGAAGACGCTCCTTTAGCATTTCATCAGTTTGCCTTTTTATTCCATCAGGAGATGTTGAAGGGATGCTGGCAGAAGGGGAACAATCAGAAGTGTCACCGAAAGGATCCAAAGAGCAAAGGAAGCTGAGGGTTCAAGATGGAGGCAGCAGGCGAGAGGGGAGACGAAGGCAGAAGCCGGCGGGTGACTCTGGTACGTCTCAGGGTGGTGAAAACCAAATTGCCAGAGAGGAGAAAAAGCATGAATGCACCGTGTGTGGAAAGAGATTGGGTAGTCACTCAACTCTTACTTTACATCAAAGAGTGCACACAGGAGAGAAACCATATATATGTTCTGAGTGTGGAAAGAGCTTCAGTCATAGTTGCTCCCTTAAGTCGCATCAAAGAACTCATACAGGAGAGAAACCGTATACATGTTCAGAGTGTGGAAAGAGCTTTATTTGGAGGAGGAGCCTTATGTTACATCAACAAACTCATACAGGGGAGAAACCGTATAAATGTTTGGAGTGTGGAAAGAGCTTCAGTGAAAGTTATTCCCTCACCTTGCATCTACGAACTCATACAGGAGAGAAACCGTATGCATGTTCAGAATGCGGAAAGAGCTTTATTTATAGTAACAGCCTTAGGTTGCATCAAAGAACTCATACAGGGGAGAAACCGTATACATGTTCAGAGTGTGGAAGGAGCTTCAGTCAGAATAGTTCCCTTTCCTCGCATCAAAGAACTCATATAGGGGAGAAACCGTATACATGTTCAGAGTGTGGAAGGAGCTTCAGTCGGATTAGCACCCTTAAGTCGCATCAAAGATTGCACACAGGGGAGAAACCGCATACGTGTTTGGAGTGTGGAATGAGCTTCGCTCGCAGCAATGCGCTTACTAGACATCAACAAACTCATCGAGGCAGCAAACCTTATAAATGCTGGGAATGTGGCAAGAGCTTCAGTCGCATCGACTACCTTTCCTCGCATGAAAGAATTCATACAGGGGAGAAACGATATACATGTTTGGAGTGTGGAAAGAGCTTCAGCCAGAGTGGCAGCCTTACCTTGCATCAAAGATTGCACACAGGAGAGAAACCTTATAAATGTTTCGAGTGTGGGAAGAGCTTCAGTCGTGGTAGCTTACTTACATTGCATCAACGAACTCATACAGGACAGAAAGCGTATACATGTTCGGAGTGTGGAAAAAGCTTCGGGTGCAGTAGCCGTCTGACGTTGCATCAAAGAACTCATACAGGAGAGAAACCATATACATGTTCAAAGTGTGGAAAAAGCTTCAGGTACAGTAGCTCCCTTAAGTCGCATCAAAGAACTCATACAGGGGAGAAACCGTATACATGTTCGGCGTGTGGAAGGAGCTTCAGTCGGAGTAGCCACCTTAAGTCGCATCAAAGAACTCATACAGGGGAGAAACCGTACACATGTTCGGAGTGTGGAAGGAGCTTCAGTCAGAGTAGCCACCTTAAGTCGCATCAAAGAACTCATACAGGGAGGAAATCTTAGAAATTTTTGGCGTATGGAAAGAACTTCAGTGGCAGGGGCTCCCTTCCTAAACAATAAAGAACTCGTACAAGGGAAACATCTTAGAAAGGGTTGGAGTGTGGGAAGATCTTTAATCATATCAAATAACTCCTACAGAGAGTAAACCAATGATCGTGTTCTGGTCACCCCAGGACAGCCATTATTGGAGTGGAAGAACTTTCTGACAGTAAGAGCTGTTTTGACAATGGAACAGTCTCCCTCGGGAGGTGGCAGGCTCTCCTTCCTTGGAGGTTTTTAAGCAGAGGTGGGATGGCCTTCTGCTATGGATGCTTTAGCCGAGATTACTTCATTGCTGGGGGTTGGACTAGATGACCCTTGGGGTCCCTTATAACTACAGTTCTGTGATTCTATATACAGCAGAACCATCATCTGATAGACAACTGTTGTCAGAGGCTTGGCAAATCCGGAGATATACTTGATCATCAGATAATGCCAATATTATTCACTTGGACTGTGCTGTTTGAATCCATGTACAATTCTAGGTGCCCATTCTATAGTTTTGCTTTTCATATCCTAATTTTCATCTGCTGTTATATGTAGCGTTCCCAAAGCAAGGAAGGATTGGACTCTGATTAATAAAATACACACGTGGATTGACCAGCAAGACTCTGGGAGGAGTGCGTATAATAATTCCCTACCCCTTGGCCCAGGTCGTTTTATTCACAAAAGAACTTTGTACACAGTGTTCGTAAGAACCAATCAGATTTCCTCTGAGCATTTCAAAAAACCCCATGTGGGACAAAGTTAGATCAGTAAAGGAAAGAAGGGTGGTATTCACCATCTCTTTGTGAACTCTCTTCCTGGCCCTAAGAGCTATCTAAAGATTAACAAACTACATCAAAGTAACCTATTAACTTTCTGGCCTAGGATGCCTGGTGCAGCAACTGGTCTGTGTCCTAGAATGCTTATACAGGTTTGTCAGACATAGAGAAATGGCAGTAGAGAAAAAGGGCATAGGTGCAGAGGCTTGTGGGATTTGATCAGAAATTATTGTCAATGAATCAAACCCAGTCAACGCAGTGCTTTCATTGCGGACACAATGGCTTGATGCATATCATTCCTCATAGTAATCCCATCTGATCACTATAGTTATAGCTGCTATCTCTGTTTCATGTACATCATAAAATGAAACAGAAAAAGCTTTACGAAGTCCAATCAAAGGCGACTATGGGGTTGTAGCTCTCATCTTGCTTTGAGGCCGAGGGAGCTGGTGTTTGTCCGCAGACAGCTTTCTGGGTCATGTGGCTAGCAGGACTAAACCGCTTCTGGCGCAATGGAACACCGTGATGGAAACCAGAACTCACGGAAACATCATTTGCCTTCCCGCCACAGTGGTACCTATTTACCTACTTGCGCCGGTGTGCTTTCGAACTGCTAGGTTGCCAGGAGCTGGGGCAGAGCAGCAGGAGCTCACTCCGTTGCACAGATTTGAACCGCCAACCTTGCCATCAGCAAGCCCCAGAGGCTCAGTGGTTTAGACCACAGAGCCATCCACGTCAGGCTTGCGGGAGGAAACTACTGCCAGCATAGAACAGCCTGCTAGTGGGATTTGCACTTGCCACCAATCCGCTACTGGGCTGAGTTCAAGGAGTTTGTACTCACATGCAAGTCCCTGTTCTTCTCAGTCCCAGATATACAGCAGAGATTCTCCTGCAAGTTCCAAAGATCTCCAAAGCACAGACCCAGAATGGGGCTTTTAGTGTCTCTGTCTGTGTTCTGTGGAATGGCATCCCTTTCGGGGGGGGGGGAGGAAATTGGGACCTTTTCCAGCTGGATAAATAGATTTTAATAATGGGTGTCCACTTGTTACGGTTTTAGTCTTATTTTTATTCGTTGCCTTTGTGTATATAACTGCTTTTTAAAACATTTTTATACAAATTGCCTTGAGACGGTGGTTTAGAAGGCAATCAATTGTTTTTTAAAAATACTTTTAAAATACTTTTCATGTTTATGCATTTCACTAATTTTACAATCATTTTGATATTTCAAGGTTTGACTTTCTTCCCCCTCTCTGCAGTTCCTCAAATTTATTTTTAATATCTTCTGCATATCCAAATTAACTTAATTTGCTCATTTATTCATCTTCTTTAAATATATACTCATATGAAACTGCAGGTTATTACAATAATCCTACCAATGTTTTTATCTGTTTACAATTTATCTGTAAATATTCAATAAACCATTTCCATTCTTTTATTTTAAAAAAATGTTATCTTGATTCCTTATTCTTCTGGTAAGGTTCGCCATAGAAGGCAATCATATTTAAGGAAATCAAGAAATCATTGTTACAAATAATATGAGAATAATTTTTACTTTTTCTACTGGCATCTGACCAGGGTTAATCCTCTTGTGGATTTTTGTTAAATGGGAAAATGGTAGATAAACAGAAGCAGAGCTATAGAAAGATATACGGAAGATATACACAAATAGATAAATCTCGCTGGACCAAAAGAATAAGACTTGTGATGCTGACACACAGTTAAACCCGTTGAGTATTGCCAATTAAGTTACGGTACTTGCATTTCTGAAAATATATTATCATCAAGCAGAGTAAAAGGGAACCTTACTGAGAGAGGACACGATCCTGCAAATCTCCTTCATAATTTGGCTGTTCAGGGCTCTCTGGTCAGGACCCAGCAGAGCCCATTCCTCTTCAGTGAAACTGAGTCCTGAGAGAGAGAGAAGGAGAAGGCAGGTGGGGAAAATGCTTCCTTGCAAATATCAAAATAGACCGGCCTACAAGCAAAATCCCAAAGCCTTGTTAAGGGGAGGTGAATGGGCATTACCCTCAGGATTAATATACATTGGTACCTTGGTTCTCAAACTTAACCCATTCCGGAGGTCTGTTCCCAAACCAAAGCATTCCAAAACCAAGGCGCGCTTTCCCATAGAAAGTAATGCAAAATGGATTAATCCGCCCCAGACTTCTGAAAACAACCCCTAAAACAGCAATTTAACATGAATTTTACCATCTAACGAGACCATTGATCCATAAAATGAAAGCAATAAACAATGTACTGCAATCACACGATCAATCAGTCGGTAGCTGAACTGGGTTCCACACAGTCACAAAAACAAAACAAAAAGAGCCGTAAAAACAAAAATGCAAAATAAATAGCAAACAGACAGACCTCAGCGTAACACTCAAAAGAGAAGCGTAACACTCACAATTGAATCAAGGCACTCAAAATGGAGCACATTCGGCTTCCCCAAAAGTTTGCAAACTGGAACACTTACTTCCGGGTTTGCGGTGTTTGGGTTCCAAGTTGTTGGAGTACCAAGGCGTTTGAGAACCAAGGTACCACTGTAGAGGCTGCAGAAGCTTTTTCCCCCACCTGAGAGCCTCTTTTCATTCAAGACAATATTGGGGGCGGATCCAGAGGCAAAATTTGCTACCTCCATCCAAGGAAACAACAGGCATGATCAGAGTCAAGGGCACATTTCGGCTAGGCAAAAACACTCAAGGAGTGTCTTCTGTGTTGCTGGGAAGGGGGTGGTGGCCTCGGGAGAGTCTCAAGGGCCAGAGAGAGGCTTGGAGGGCCGCAGTTAGTACCCCCTACCATGAGGCCTGAGGTTCCCCACTCCTGATTCAAATCTTCATGAGTGGCGTTGATAGCCTTCCTAGTGGGTAGCAAGATAGTGGCACTGGCAGGGTCCCCGGTGCTGATTCACTCTACCTGATTTGGTGACCCAAGGAGAGATGGCTGAGCACGAATCGTCAGCACGGTTTCATCACCTGCGAGAGACAAAGAGGTCAGGAATGTTGGAAAGTCAACAGCAGGGATCATGCAGTTTATCAGCTAAGGGTTAAATGTAGTGTTTAAAGAGAGCTGGCCAAGAGGGGTGGGCGGAGCTGCTGCTTAGCAACCAAGCAGAGCGGCATGACCTTCACTGAGGAAACGTGCTCGGATTGGCTGGGTGGTTCTGAGGGAGCTTTCCTCTGCTATGTTTGGATGAACGTCTCCCTGCTTTTGCTTGTTTTTTCAGGAAAGTGATATCGGCTCTTTTCACAGTAGCACATGCTTGTCACGTAGACAAGAAGTTTGGAATTAGTTTAGCCCAGGGGTCAGCAACCTTTTCCAGCCATGGGCCGGTCCACCATCCCTCAGACCATGTGCTGGGCCAGACTATATTGGGGGAGCGGGAGGAATGAATGAATTCTTATGCCCCACAAATAACCCAGAGATGCATTTTAAATAAAAGCACACATTCTACTCATGTAAAAACACCAGGCAGGTCCCACAAATAACCCAGAGAGGCATTTTAAATAAAAGCACACATTCTACTCATGTAAAAACACCAGGCAGGCCCCACAAATAACCCAGAGAGGCATTTTAAATAAAAGCACACATTCTACTCATGTAAAAACACCAGGCAGGCCCCACAAATAACCCAGAGAGGCATTTAAAATAAAAGCATTCTTCTTTTTTAAATTAATATTCTTGACTGATTAAAAAATTTACATGTCTGTACAAACATTATGTACTATCTCTTAACAGGTAAAAAAAGAAAGAAAATTATATAAAATAGACATTTATAAAAGAAAGAAAAATAAAGAAGTAGCAAAGATAAGAAACAAAGAAATAATAATAATAATAAAAGACAAAGTCCTGGAGTGTCCGTGGGCCGGATTGAGAAGGCGATTTGGCCGCACCTGGCCCCCGGGCCTTAGGTTGCCTACCCGTGATTTAGTAGATGGATGGCCTTATTTCAATGTCCCCTTGGATCCTGCAACCTGAGGGACTGGCACTCAGACAAGTGCCACATCATGTTCATCCTGAACTTGCAAGGAGCCATTCTTCTGGTAGAAGGTGCCCCATCTATGCTTACTCCGAAAGGCGGTTTCTCCGTCACCTTCCTGTTTGATATGCCACCACAAGGAACGTTTCCTTGGCCTCAGAGAAATCGCCTCCTGCCTCTGCAGTTTGTTCCTTTACCTGAAACAGCAATGAGGACTAGGATCAAAAAGAAAATTAGGGGGCCGCTAGGGGCGCATTGGAAGATGGCTGACAATACCATTTCTCCGGCTCACACGAGGTAATTAAGAGGCTGATATGGGAGTATGCAACCTCCCTTGTTACCCCAAGGAAATGGGGAACACTGCCTTCCCTGCAGTTGCCATAAATCACCCCCAGATTCGAAAGAAGGGGGTGAGGGGACTAGGCACACAGCCCTCGGAGACGGCTCTCCCTGAAGCTGTCTCTGATCGCGCGGCCTGGTTGCAGCAGCTCAAAATAATCAGTTTAGAAAGAAGCAAATGCACATATTTCGAGTGAAGATCGGGAGATAAGACTGCTAATTAAAGTGATCTCTGTGAAGTGGAGCGACGGGCTGGATTCAACAATAAATCAAGAAGAAGATTCATCAAAGGATCGGTATATCGGAGCGCGACTGAAAGGGGGGGGGACTTTTCTTTTTTTATCTTATGTGAGTACCCAATAATCCTCCCCTCAAGAAAGAACCCTTGCAATTACTGATTACAAGCAGGATGATTAAGAACTGTGTGGAAATAAATTACTAATCAAAGCCATGGCTTGTGGGAACATCGGGAAAGGAATGGAAGCTCTTTGTGACGCAGTTATAAAAAGAGATTTGTTACGGCAGGCCTGGCCACAGGATGATCAAGGGTGTTACGGAAAAATCTGGGTGCGGGGTTACTCTGCCACCCAGCTCATCGGACTAAGTCCGTGGGTCCCTGCGGAAGAAAATGAGCTCAGCCGGACGCAGGAGCAAACTGCAGAAGATCCATGTTTATTGCGCAACAGGTTCAAGGCGAGATTGAACAGAGAGAAAGGGGTGACATGAACTTTTGAAATTTCCCTCCATGTCCCAGAATACAGTGCAAAATACATCCCAGTTACATCACGAATACATTAAGGAAAGGTTGGGTTACACAGATTACATCATGAATACATTAAGGAGAGGTTGGGTTACACTGGATTAACATATGGAGGAGGGAGGGGGGAATATGCAGAGCTGGAGATATGCGCAGATAAGCACATCCTGAGAAGACAATGGTCCATGTACGCATAGTCTGTCACCTGGCATTGCCCGAGGAAAGGTTTGGCAGAGTGATTTTGACAGGATTACTTGAGAGATTATGGAGGACAGGGGAGGGGTGATGGAGTCCTAGAGAAATTGAGCAAATATATTGTAGTGAAGAAGACATGCCCCCCCCTTCCGTAACAAGGGGGAGGAGGACCATGGCTTGTTATTATACCGGACTGTGAGTTTGACCTGGCAGGGCCCCCTGAGAAAATTGAGGAGAGACTGGCAGGCCTGTAGAAATGAACGGACAGACTTTGGGAATGTTTTGTACGGAGGTGTGGAAATGGCGTCTGTCTATCTTGATATGGCTCTTGGAGGAGTGTAAAATCCACACAGGATATAACGTTTGTTTTCAACCTGCTTGTGGAGACTACCAGAGATCACAAAGAAAGGAATATATGATAACAACAAGAAGATGAGGAAAATAACAAAGAGAAGACTGAACAGAACTGTGAATACTATTTGGACAGAACTGTGTATATTAAAGTAGCAGCAAGAGAGATGTTTGGATCCCTTTCTGAGCTCGAAGCATGGGTACCCCCAACAAAACTTTAAAAATTTGGCTGTGTAATTTGGAATTAATGTGATTTGGAATTAATGTGATTTGATTGGCCTGTTAATAAAAATTATTTGGAAAAAAAAACCAAACAAAAATAAAATTATAAGAGGGAAAACACTTTTTGGGGAGAGTTGAGACACTCTAGAAGACTTTGGGCAACTAGTGAAACGTTTTAGGGTATCTCCCCCTCACTTTACCAGCTCCTGGGAAATATCTCAGTGAAACTGTCTCTCTCACCTGCTGCTCTTTCTGCTTCTGGTCCTCTGCTCGGCTCAGGAGGAAACCTTCGGCCAAGGCCACCGCCTGGGAACTGGTCTCCGCTCCGCATTCCCTCACCCAGTTCTCCATTTCCGGGGGGAGGACAGCCAGGAACTGCTCCAGGATCACCAGGTCCAGGATCTGAACCTCAGTATGTCTCTCCAGCTTCAGCCACTGGTGGCAAAGGTTGTGGAGTCGGCTGCAAACCTCTTGGGGTCCCTCGGCCTCCTGGTAGCAGAAATACCCGAAATGCCAGCATTGTACGTCTAAGCTGAGGGTCTCCTCCTCACCTGCGTTGTTCTGCGTGGTTCTTTCCCAGAATCCCGCACTGCGTTCAGCCTGGATGGTCTGACAAGCACAAGCGTCTCTTTCTTCTTCAGGGCCAAAGGAGTCACGTTTCTCCATGGAGGCTTAACCAGCTTCTCCCGTTTCTGCCAGTTTCTGTCTCAAGGTGGAGATTCTCCTAATCTGAGGGGCCGCCAGATCCTGCAAAGCCAAGAGCAAATTATTGGTGAGTAAATAGTTGCACTGTTGGGCAGGAGATTTTCCCTGAGCAACTGTGGATGAGCCCATCTCGCCACCAGGCTAGTGAGTGCGAAGATTAGAAGATGGACTACAAACATGAGGGAGGTTCCTTTATTTAATTAATTTTTATTTATTGAATTTACAGGTGAAACTCAAAAAATTAGAATATCGTGGGTGAAATATACTCAGAGTCGAGAGTGGATTTCATGCTCTTTATTCAGCTCATAGTGGTGAGGAGGGAATGCAAGTCCCCTCAAAATATCTGCTTTATATACATTATTTACACAATGGGCTGCATGTGATTGGCTAATTCCGGAATTCTCCTGTAGGCCAATCAGGTTGTGGATTCACTTCTATCTGGAGCTGGATTGGGTGGCTCCTGCTGACCAATCGTACTGCTGCATTGTTCTAGGACCAATCAGACTGCTGCATTTTGGATCCTATTGTTCTAGGACCAATCAGAGTGCTGCAGTTTGGATCCTATTCAACTCTGTATATAACAGTGGGAAAGTTCGTTTATTTCAGTCATTCAACTTAAAAGGTGAAACTAATGTATGAGCTAGACTCATGACATGCAAAGCAAGATATGTCAAGCCTTTATTTGTTATAATTGTGATGATTACGGTGTACAGCTGATGCAAACCCGAAATTAACAATCTCACCTGCATATACTGCCCTATACCCAGAAGTCTCAGGACGGTTCACGGAAAATATTGCAATATATAAAATCAAAATAAGAACAATAGCCCAATAACACACCCCTGTCCAAAAAAGAGCCACATTTTAAAAGGGTATAGGATGTCCATCACGTCGAACAAAGGCGTGGTTAAAAATGAATGTTTTTGCCTGGCGACTAAAGGTGTATAATGAAGGCGCCAGGCGAACTTACCTGGGGATTCCACAAACAGGAAGCCACTGCATGTCAGGCCATGTGCTAATTTTGACATATTTTAAATTTAATTTAATTTAATCAAAGTAATACGTACCTGCAGCAGCTGAGATTCAGTATATTGCCTAGATATGGAGGTTCCTCTCCTCTCACAGCTAAGACAGCAGCTTTGCTTGTGCATATCCCATATTTCTGTGACTGGGTGTGAGCCTAGGGCTTGGGAGCCCAGGGTTCAGATCCTCACTCAGCCATGAAACTCATTGGGTAGCATTGGGCCAGTCATTGCCTCTCAGCCTGACCTCCCTCACAGGTTTGTTGTGAGGATGAAATGAGGAGTGGGGAAAACCATCAAGGCCACCTTGAGCTCCTTGAAGAGAAAAAGGTGGGGTGTAAACGACGTTTCAGCAATAAAATCACCTGCCCATTGGCAAAGGTAAGCATGGTTTCAGATGGGATGGGGACTGCACGTTGAGATTCCTGCACTGAAGGGGTTGGACTAGATGACCCTTGGGTCCCTTCCAACGCTATAAATCTATGATCAGGGCTGGTGCTACGTTGGCCACCTAGGAAGCAGCGGAGGGCGTAGACCTCAGAAGGGCACAGTTTCACGCAGATTCGTTTTTTGTCCTGTCTTGTAAAGGGCGGATAATACAGTGGTACCTCGCAAGACGAATGCCTCGTAAGATGAAAAACTCGCAAGACGAAAGAGTTTTTCGTTTTTTGAGTTGCTTCGCAAGACGAATTTCCCTATGGGCTTGCTTTGCAAGACGAAAACGTCTTGCGAGTTTGTTTCCTTTTTCTTAAAACCGTTAATACCCAGGGAATCCGTGCTTCGCAAGATGAAAAAACTCGTAGAACGAACAAACTCGCAGAACGAATTAATTTCGTCTTGCGAGGTACCACTGTATGGTGCTTTTCTATTTTGAAGAATGGTGTCATTTCTACGAGCCAACTGCTTTTGAAAATTTTGTTGTTGTTTAGTCGTGTCCGACTCTTCGTGACCCCATGGACCAGAGCACGCCATTAGCAATTTTGCTGGGGGGGGGGGTGCGTGCAAGTAGCTAGTCTTCTCTAGGGTTCTAGATTCGCATTGGTGTTTATTCATTTTGATTGATTTATGGGGGCAGCTACCCCTTCCTCTCTAGGAAGCAAGCTCCGCTGCTATTAACCCTGAGAAGGCCAAGCAGCAACAAATATCTCTGCAAGCAGGATGGATGCTTGTGCATTGCACTAGATGATGATGATGATGATAACTTGTTGGGTGGCTTCAAAAAAATATAAAACACAATAAAACATCAAACATTAAAAACAACCCTAAACAGGGCTGCCTTCTGATGTCTTCTAAAAGTCAGATAGTTGTTTATTTCCTTGACATCTGGTGGGAGGGTGTTCCACAGGGCGGGCACCACCACCGAGAAGGCCCTCTGCCTGGTTCCCTGTAACTTGGCTTCTTGCAGCAAGTGAACCGCCAGAAGGCCCTTGGTGCTGGACTTCGGTGTCTGGGCTGAATGGTCGGGGTGAAGGTGCTCCTTCAGGTAAGAGGTAACATGACAGAAGTTCATTGTAATGGATTTATGGTGCTAAACTGTTAGGTTTAGTAAATATTAGGTAAAGGTAAAGGTACCCCTGCCCGTACGGACCAGTCTTGCCAGACTCTAGGGTTGTGCGCTCATCTCACTCTATAGGCCGGGAGCCAGAGCTGTCCGCAGAGACTTCCGGGTCACGTGGCCAGCGTGACAAGCTGCATCTGGCGAGCCAGTGCAGCACACGGAACGCTGTTTACCTTCCCGCTATAAAGCGGTACCTATTTATCTACTTGCACCCGGGGGTGCTTTCGAACTGGTAGGTTGGTAGGCGCTGGTACCGAACGACGGGAGCGCACCCCGCCGCGGGGATTCGAACCGCCGACCATGCGATTGGCAAGTCCTAGGTGCTGAGGCTTTTATCCACAGCGCCACCGGCGTCCCTTAGTAAATATTACAATTTATTTAACCCAAGGTACCACTGTATTAAAGGGACGCGTGGTGTAGCCAGCATGGTGTAGTGGTTAAGAGCGGTAGTCTCGTAATCTGGGGGACCGGGTTCGCGTCTCCGCTCCTCCACATGCAGCTGCTGGGTGACCTTGGGCCAGTCACACTTCTCTGAAGTCTCTCAGCCCCACTCACCTCACAGAGTGTTTGTTGTAGGGGAGGAAGGGAAAGGAGGATGTTAGCCGCTTTGAGACTCCTTAAAAGGAGTGAAAGGCGGGATATCAAATCCAAACTCTTCTCTTCTTCTTCTTCTTAATTAGAACTTGCACGTTATAACTGGGATGTGTTGCAAGACAGTCTCAATGTGCATTAAAACGGGTAATGTAAGGGGCCTGAGGTGTTTCATTAGCATTTATGTGTAAAGACTGTGTTGCAGACAGTCACCCCCTTACATCACCTCCTTCTAACAGACCCACCAAGTGTCCCTATTTTCCAGGATTTACTGAAACCATTTCTTATTTGATCCTGGAACATCCTTATTTTCCTTAGGATGTCCCTATTTTCATCAGAGACATGTTGGGGGCATGGAGTTAGGCGACCCCCAAGCCAAGGAGATAAATAACTCTACAACCTTTAGAAGACATCTGAAGGCAGCCCTATATAGGGAAGGTTTTGTTTTTTAAAATGTTTAATATTTTATTATGTTTTTATATATGTTGGAAGCTGCCCAGTTTTGATGGGGCAATCCAGTCAGATGGGCAGGGAAGAATAATAATAATAATAATAATAATAATAATAATAATAATACAGTGGTAAAGGTAAAGGTAAAGGGACCCCTGACCATTAGGTCCAGTCGTGACCGACTGTGGGGTTGCGGCGCTCATCTCGTTTTACTGGCCGAGGGAGCCGGCGTACAGCTTCCGGGTCATGTGGCCAGCATGACTAAGCCACTTCTGGCAAACCAGAGCAGCACACGGAAACGCCGTTTACCTTCCCACCGGAGCGGTTCCTATTTATCTACTTGCACTTTGACGTGCTTTCGAACTGCTAGGTTGGCAGGAGCAGGGACCAAGCAATGGGAGCTCACCCCGTCGCGGGGATTCAAACCACCAACCTTCTGATCAGCAAGTCCTAGGCTCTGTGGTTTAACCCACAGCACCACCCGCATCCCTTTAATACAGTGGTACCTTGGGTTAAGTACTTAATTTGTTCCGAAGGTCTGTTCTTAACCTGAAACTGTTCTTAACCTGAGGTACCACTTTAGCTAATGGGGCCTCCTGCTGCCGCTGCGCCACCAGAGCACGATTTCTGTTCTCATCCTGAAGCAAAGTTCTTAACCCGAGGTAATATTTCTGGGTTAGCAGAGTCTGTAACCTGAAGTGTATGTAACCCGAGGTACCACTATATTTTGGGATAGTTAATTTATACAAATATGGTGCCAGGGAATCAAAGTGAGAAGGGGGGGAAAAGGCATACCAGGGACAGAGTTTCTTTATAATGGCCAGATTGTTCTGTTGCTCTAAGTCCTTCAGACGCCGTCCAATTAGTCTTTTTGCTTTAAGAAAGCCCATCATGGTTAAATGATGAGGTACCACTGCAATAGAATAGGACAACCCTGTCTTCATTGGAGAAATGTTGGAGGCTATGTTGCAATACACATTGAGCCTGTCTTATAACATATCCCAGTTATAACATACAAGTTGTAATTAAATCCTAATATTTAACAACCTAAACATTTTAGCACCATAGATCTATTACATTATTAAAAACTACTCGTGGCATGGAGAGAAGCGGATGGAGAAGCGTTTCTTTCCCTCTCTCATAACACTGGAAATTGCTGGAAGGTTCAGAGCCAGATAAAAGAAAGCATTGCTAAACTATGGAACTCCCTCCCACTGGAGACCGTGGCAGTAGAAGCAGAAGCAGAAGCAGCAGCAGAAGAAGACAAAATCATGGAGGAGATGGCTTTCAATGGCCGCTAGCAACGGTGGCTGTGATTTGACTCTGCAGCAATCGCTCCACGGGCGTGCGTTGATTTTAATTGGTCTCCTCTGAGTTAGTGGGATATCCCCTGGCATTCCTTTTCCCGCCCACAAGAAGCAGGAAAAGCAAAGCAAAACACCCCACATCTTATCTTCCACCCAGGCCTGCCCTCAAATTGAGTGGGGGAAGGAACTCTTTCTGCGGCTTGGCCCCTCCGAGGAGCCTGAGACACTTCAGGTTCCCAGTCGGTGCTGCCAACGCGGATGCCAAGAGAAACAGCACCGGGGGACCAAAGAGGTACGGAGCTGACGGAAGAGGCAACCGCATGTCGAATAAGCTCCGGAAGTGCGTGCTGCATGCCTCTTTTGTGCCCCGCTTTTCTGTGTGAGTGTTATGGCCGCAGCAGGCAGCTCCCCATTTGGAGAAATTGGTGAATTTCTTTGAGCAATAGAGGTGGCCGGGAGGGTGAAGACGGGAAAGAAACCTCCCAGCTCTGGTTTTCTTGTATAGATTTCTGCATGCAGTTGCAAAACATCAGAAAAGCAGGGCCCAAACGTCCATTGCAATGGTTCCCCCCCCTTCCCCCAACCCCTTAAACCTTTGCATTAGGGGGGCAGAGAGGGAACGGGTGCTCTGGTGTAAAGTCAGATGCCTGGATGGATGGGGAAAGCTGTGGTCCTTTGGGAAGGCTTTAAAAGTGGATTAAGCATCCTCCCTAGACGATGAGGCCGTCAGGGCAGTCCTGGCTCAGTTCTCCCTTCACTGTCGGAGACAAGAGATGCGTCTGAATACCAGGTTCAGGGAATCTTTTAAGTGTCACTGTTGACCTCCGGTCCAGCTTGCCGGCTTTCCATCGGGGCATCTGGTGGACCACTGTGAGAACAGGAGGCTGGACTGGAGGGGCCACTGGCTGCATCCAGCTGCAGGGCTCGGCTTGGGCCGGCTGAATGGAGCCTCCATTCTCAGAGGCAGTCTATCTTGGAATACCAGTTTCTGGGAATTTGCAGGTGGGGAGAGGCACTGCGGCACTTAGGGGCTTCCCACAGGCAGCTGTTTGACCACTGTGGTGAAATCTAGGTAAAGGACCTGACCATTAGGTCCAGTCGTGACCGACTCTGGGGTTGCGGTGCTCATCTCGCTTTACTGGCCGAGGGAGCCGGCGTACAGCTTCCGGGTCATGTGGCCAGCATGACTAAGCCGCTTCTGGCGAACCAGAGCAGCGCACGGAAACACCGTTTACCTTCCCGCCGGAGCAGTACCTATTTATCTACTTGCACTTTGACATGCTTTCGAACTGCTAGGTCGGCAGGAGCAGAGACCGAGCAACAGGAGCTCACCCCGTTGCGGGGATTCGAACCGCCGACCTTCTGATCGGCAAGTCCTAGGCTCTGTGGTTTAACCCATAGCGCCACCCGCGTCCCATATAAAAATGCTTTAAGAAAAAACAGTTTTTAAAAATATATTGAATTTGCCATGAGCTCACTATTGCCATCTAGTGTCACATTTGTATAATGCACTTAAAACACCTTAAAATGTTATATTTGCAGCTGTATAGCTGAGTCCTGTGAGAACAGGAAACTTGACAAGGTGGGCCACGTTGGAAAATGTTTATTGAATATATGGGGGGGTGGATTGTGCACACTTGAAAACATTGGCAGCATTAAGATAAATTCAACAGTGTATTTTTAAAAAGTTTTTTATTTATAAATTTAATTAGTTTTACAATCAATTTAACATTTCAAAATTTGACTTCCTTCCCCCTCTTTCTGCGCTGCATTGGCTCCCAGTACGTTTCCAAGCACAATTCAAAGTGTTCGTGCTGACCTTTAAAGCCCTAAATGGTCGCGGTCCTGTATACCTGAAGGAGCGTCTCCAACCCCATCATTCAACCCGGACACTGAGGTTCAGCTCCAAGGGCCTTCTGGCAGTTCTCTCCCTCAGGCAGATATAGTATGTTTAAGCTGAAGAATGACAAAGAGAAGGTGCTGTAGATCACTGTCAGTTTTTGATATTGGATGGTGGATCTCAGGCTACTTGTGGTTGGACGTGCCTGATCTAGAAGATATAGATGATCTGATTAGAAAAATAATGGGGTTGAAGGATGGAGTGGGAGGAAAGTTTATTTTGAAGAGTCTATCTCTCTGTTGCACCAGCTGCAGTTGATAACAAAATGGATTGTGTTTTGTTGATGAATAGTTATTATTTTTTTAAAAGAAGCAAGACCCCACCCCAGGTTAATTAGTTAAGTCCCCAAATGTTCTAGACTCCATTATGAAGCATCTCAACTTGATGGTTCCCAACCAAGGCCAGGGACACATCACAAGGGCAGCCACCAAAGACCCACACTGACAACCACAGCTCCCAGTAACTCACACTATATTTGTCCTCTTGGGGGCTTCCCACTGGGGAACCATATCGGCTACTGGGAGAAGAGGAATCTGGACTAGATGGGCCTCTGGGTCTGCACTGCCTTGTCGTGAAGACCGTTTAAGATAAGAGGACGCCATTTTCTGTTCAACTCTTACGATGCCATCTTGGTTTAGTGATTGTAACATCATGACTGGTCTATATCATTCAGCTGCATGTTTCTCTCTGGGGCTCTAAATGGGGTCTTGTTTTGATTGCGACTTTTTGGATGTGAATATATGAACTTCTCGGACTCCTTATTAATTGCTTTTCACCTAAAATAGGAATCAGTTGGGTCTTCAGAAAGTTAAACGAATAGTATAAAGAAGGTCATGAGCATTACTTCAAAAATGGGGAAGAGCTGCAGCTCAGGGGAACAGCGCCTGCTTTTTCCAGGTTCAACCCCCTCATCTCTACTGGGAAAGGTGCCGGTCTGAAATCCAATAGAGCCACAGCCACTTAGTGTAAGTAGACACTGAAGAGCAAGATGTCCCTGCATCTAAAGCACCAATGCAGCTCAATCACACACACACACACACACACACACACACACACACCAGTGCATGGCATCTCCAGGATTGACTTTCTGTTCCCACAGTTCAGGGAGGCCGGAGTTGAGAGGTGTTGTGTTGTGTTTGAGAGACCTGCTCCTTCCTGATTTGTTTTCCTGCTGCCTCAAGAAACCAGTCGTTGTTAATTCAAGAAAGTTCTCTGTCAAGGCTTCCTGTCCCAGGAAGGGACAAACGAACTGCCCACCCCCTGCTCTGGTCCCCATGATGGAGGCAGAGACACATTATCTCCACATTGCAGATCCTCATAGCAGTAGAAGTGTTGGCCCTCCAAGAAAGCTGAATGGTGGGAGATCCAGGACAGATAAAAGCATTTCGTTGTGCAGCACACAATTGAGCTATGGAACTCACTGCCACTGGAGGCAGAGATGGCTACCAGCTTAAAATCATGGAACTGCAGAGTTAGAAGGGACCACAATTGTCACCTAGTGCAGATCTCTGCAACGCAGGAATCTTTTGCCCAACGTGGTACTCAAGCCGGTGACCCTTAGATTAAGACTATTGTGCTCCATCCATTGAGCTGGGGACAAGACAAGGGGACAAATTCATGGAGACTAGGCCGTGAAGCACAATGGCTCTGCTCTGCCTCCACAGTCCAGAGGCAGCAGGCTTCTAAATCTTGTCAGCTTCGCCTTTGAGCCGGTGCCAACGACTGGGCTCAACCTCTTCAGCCAGGGCCAGGCGAGCTGGGAAAGCACTTCCAGAGACCTTCCACTGCCGGGAGCAGGTCTAAGTGCCGTGGACTCACAACTTGGAGCTGTGAGCACCAAACTCAGTTCCAAAGTCAGCCGAGCACAGCAGAGTATATATTACACGAACGACGGCTCTGAAGCATAACTTCTTTACTGTATTCTTTTACAGCTACTGCAAAACTAAAATAAACTACTGAAGACTATCGGAGACGCTGGACTGCAGGAGTGTTACGGTTGCTTGAGTGGTCACCTTATCTCTATACAGTGGTACCTCGGGTTACATACGCTTCAGGTTACAGACTCCGCTGACCCAGAAATAGTGCTTCAGGTTAAGAACTTTGCTTCAGGATGAGAACAGAAATTGTGCTCCGGCGGCGCAGCAGCAGCAGGAGGCCCCATTTGCTAAAGTGGTACTTCAGGTTAAGAACAGTTTCAGGTTAAGAACGGACCTCTGGAATGAATTAAGTACTTAACACGAGGTACCACTGTACAGATAACACTCAGACTCCTTTTGAAGTCAGGCTGGAGCGGAAGAAGCGAGGAGCAAATCCCACCCTCCTTTCTGAAACATTGTCAGCAGATTCTTGCAATGGGAGGGGTGATGTGATAGGAATTTTATGGTCTTAGATATATGGTAATGTTCATAACTGCACATACATAGATCAACACAGGAAGACCAACCTGGAACCATTTTGATTCCTAAACTGGCCAAATCCTTTCTCTGCAAGGTTAAACTGGAAAAGCCTCCCCATTGTCTCTTTCCTCACAAATCCTGTCTCAAGGATATGTCTGTTTGAATAAGGTGTGAGCCTGTGACCTGGCCCAGGAAATAAGTATTTTACCACTACAAAAGAATGGCCAGGCTCCCCAGGAAATCCAATCAAGTAACCTGCTAGACAGGAGATAAACAAGGACAAGAGAAAAACAACATTTAAATTTCTGTGATGTAGGTGGGATGTATCTGAGGGGTGGTCTTAGGTTACACCCCTTCTGTGATGTATGCATAATGTTTCTGGGGGTGGTCTTGATCTAGAGAATGGGAATTTCAAAAGTCTTTATAAGGCCTTGCACGCCATTGTTCTGGGTCCTCTTCCTCTCCTGCGTGTGAGGGGAGTACCCTGTTGCAACAGATCAATAAAGATCAAGCTTACTAGCTGCTTTGCTTCTCAATATTCTCTGGTTGGCCTCTGTTATTTTCTCCTACCAATAGGGAACCTATGTAAGGACTCTATATGGGCTCTTGGATACCCCATAAGGGAAAAGGGCATATTTTTATTTACAACAGATGGCGACCCAGATGGGACTTTTGGTTACCTGAATTCTGGAAACGAGGAAGGACTGGTTATCCAGCGCGCACCAGGCAGTTTGCCAGGAGGAATAACCAGTCTTCCATCGGTCCCAGGGTCTGGAAATAACTGGAGTTTCAGCAGGGCTAACCAGAGGAAGCAATGCTTGATCAGGCCGGCCTTAAACAACCAGTCAAGAGATCGTGGGATCACCAGGAACAGCGCATGCGGAAGTGAGTATTAAGTAGGAAACACGGGTAGTGGGTTGGGTTCTCTAAACCACAGCAACCAAAATTCTATAATTCTTCCTTTTCCCTTCAAATCTAAAATTCCTATTTTTTTCCTCATCTAAAATTGCCTTCTCCTTCTTTCTGTCCCCTCGATCTCAACACCAGCCCTAGCCCTTCGGAGTATGCCCAGGCAAAAGTTGTGTGTGACTTCTTTCACTTCCCTTCTACAGTCTATATGCTGACCTATTCCTTCGGAGTTTTGCCCAGAAAAAGGTCGTGCTTTTTCTTCTGTACTGAAAACTATAACTCCCAGGTGCAGCCGCACCTCTGCCATGGCGATCTTTGTTAGAGATGACCTGTGAGCAGAGAAAGCAAGGGCACCTGATTCCTTTCCTTCTTTGTCATTTCTGAGTCCCAATCTGGCACTGCGCTACGCAAGCGTCCAGTAGGGAACTCTCAGGTTAGATTGTAAGAGGCAGGAGGTTGCTGTGGGCTCCCTGGCAGAGTAATGACCAAAGGGGGGGGGGTTGAGATCGCTGACCGCACTGTTAGCTTAGTAGCCAGGAAAGGCCAACAGCTGTACCAGCCTAGTAAGTCAGGCCAGACGAACGGCGGTGTGTCACAGTACTAATTCTCGGAGTTGTCCAAATTGAGTGTACTGTGGGTTATTTATTGTGTTTCCTGAAAAGTGGGGATAAAACCCCGACTGCAGTATAAAAGTAAAAGCTGGCGCTATTAAAATTCTTAAAATGGGTGCACCTCAATCAAAAGAAATGAACCCACAGACTCCTGATGGGAAAGAAGCCCAGTTGGTGCTTACTTCCCGCCTGGACTTTAAGAAACGTTTTTCCTGTGTTTAAATTGTACTTAGGTAACATCCAGCAGCTGCTTATCTTAAATGTGCCATCTAAAATAAAAATGCAAGCTTGCTTCAAGTTCTAAATCTAAGGAAGCCATGTGGAACCTTATCAATCTTAAACAAGACAAAAATGGAGAATGAAGTGTGCAAATGTTTGTTATTTGAGAGAGGCTCTAAAAGAGAGTTTTTCTCCCAAGTAGTAAAATCCTGTATACGTGCTACTTGTGTTCTGAAAGGAGGATTACCCCACCTCCTTCCTCTAGTTTAAGTGAGGAGGGTGATTTTAAGTCTAATGGTAAATGATGTTGTGTTGTAACTTTTGAGTTTGTGAGTACACCTGTGTTCCAGTCTATCTTGGAATGTGAAGTTAACCTAATGTTTCTGCTGCAAAAGCCTAGTTGAGCCAACTGCTCTCTCAAGCTAAAATGCAGTGTATGTATTTCATTAAGCATATGCCTATGAAAGTATGGTGTTCCTTCTAAGAAAAATATGTGAGTCCAGTTTTAACTTTGATTTGGTTGGACAGAAGAGTTATTGTAAGGCTCCTGATATCAGTCTCTATAAGACGTCCTGGCCTCTTTTCTTAGAAAATGCCCCCCCTTGTTTCATTCTGTCTCTTTCAGGTTTTTTTTCCCTTCTCCTTCTTATTCTGTGCCAGGTAAATTTACTCCCGAGTAAGCTTCCTTTAAAGGAAACTGCAGGGGGGGGGGCATAGATTAGGCTTACTATTCCTCTGCAAGTTCAAGAAAAATGTCACTTTTGTATTCCTTTCAAATCAAATCTATGGCTGTTTTAATTATGGGTACTTTTATTTTCCTCTTCCTTAGTACATGATAGGCGCATGGCTTGTGATCTCTTCCCCAGTTGTGACTGTGTACATAAGTATGTGTGTGTTTCTGGTAGTACAAATCTTGCTATGAACCCTGTATTTTAGGGTTGGACTAGATGACCCCAGGTCCCTTTCAACTTTCCCAATTTGTAGCTGATGTGTTGAAATTCAGCCCAGATTTGCTCTTTGTTTTTTAAATGGTGCGAGGTGAAGCCGTGATGTTTGAAGCAGAACTGGTGATATCAGGCATTTAAGTGATTACAGTGTTTATCGTTTTGTCTATTATTTACAAAAATCAGACTTAAAAGTCTACTCAAAGTTTAAGCACATACAAATGAATAATCAAGTAGAATTAGCCTTGACCAATCCTGTAAATAAAGGGCAGGAAAATTTTGTCTGCAAATGGTAAGGCTGAAATGACTGAGAATGTTAAAAATGCTATGAATTCTGACTCTGGCCATTATTACTCATAAATAAGAGAGCGGTTGATTGTTCCGCGAATGACCAGATAAAATGACCAATAATATGACCAATAATGATAGCCCTTTCCTGTACATAAAGGAAGCAGTCCCTTTTGCTTGGGCTGAAATTGCTAGCTTTAGTGAATACTTAAATTGCTGAGTTTCTCTTTTTTGTTTTAAAATCTAACCCTATTTTTAAAATCTACTCCTTACCTTTCCCTTCCTTATTCTAATTGAGCCAAAAGATGCAACATTTTCAATGGTATAAAAGGTTTGCTGAGACATGAACTCTGCACATGCACAGAGGCTAGATCAGCTTACAAAAAAGAGAGAGCGAGAGAAAAGGAGGGGGGAGAGAGAAGGTTTGGAGAGCGTGAAACCTATACAAATTTCCTTATGTAAAACTTGGAACCATTGAGGGAAATCACCCTTAATGTGTTTTGCTCCAGGGGCTACTTAAGACAAAAGAGTTAAGTACTGGACATGCCAAATTCTTTTCACAGGTAAATATCAAAGCACTCCCACTGTGAGTTCCTCTCTTGAGTAGTTTCTCCCCCCCCCCCATGGGATTTAAATTTTATAAGTTTTTTTTTTTTGGTGTGTGTGTGTATATGCCTATGCATTTTAGGAACAGCATTTCCTGACAGACCTCTCACATGAAATAATTTTCCCTTTTAACAGAGTGTCCTTTCTTTTCTCCCACAGCACAAATGATAATGAGGGGATGCAAACAGTGATTTAAATACTCTATAAAAAGTAATTGCATTTGTTTTTCTTTTTGTCTTTCTTCCCTTAAAGCCAAACAGTCACTTTCTTTCTGTTCAGCAAAAGAAGTCTGAATCCCTGCTATATTAGTGACTTCCCTCTATCTCTTTGTGGCTTTGACATTTTTTTTAGGTTACAAATAATCTGTTTTCGTTTATTAAGTTCGTTTTATCAGTTCTTCCATTATATATATGAAATTAATCGAAGCACAACCAAACATTGTTTGTGGAATGGTATTTGTTTACCTTTTTGCCTGAGCATTTCTTATTAATTCTGTCATTTTGGCTAGTGCAAGGTACTTGCACAACTTTAAAATTGCCATTCATTTTTTCTTGGTATTAACTCATTTCCCAGTATTCCGCTATTAACATTACAGCTGATGTTGTCACATCAAGAAACACTCTTTTATTTTCATTTGGGATGTTAGAATGCCAAAACAGATTACTTCAGGTTAATTCAGGTTTCTTAAAAAAAATTGTGTGTCTTAGCATTTATTTATTTTTGGTTCCTCATAGGTCATTTTGTGTGTGTGTGTGTGTGTGTGTGTTTTACTTTGGGGACATGTTCATCACATGTTGAAAGTCAGTTTCATGAAGTTCTTTTATCAGATAGCACATGGTGAATTTTAAGTTTTTTCCCCATTGTTTTCCCTTTTTTTCAGTCCAGTAGTAATCTGTGCGGTTTTTGATAATATCTTTGTATTATTTAATAATAATTCTTTTCTGAATCTGATGTCTTTGTGTCAAGTCCGTTTTCATCTAACTGGTAATCTAATTTTTTGCTTTCTTTTTATTTTTTAACATTTCTTGTATTTTTTACAGTTCTTTTTCTCTACATGTGGAGTAATTTTTTATTAAGTGAAGGAAAGCAAACAAACTTAGCAGATAATAACAGTAATTATGTGGAAATGTGATAATAATATTGAAATAAATAAAATGCTTAATGTGCTAAGATTTTTAATTATCTGCAGCTTCCCACGGAAAACTCAAGGACATCCTTTTTGCCTTTTGCCCCTTCCTTGTCTAACTGTGTGTTTAAGTCCCCAAAACCCTGCCCCCTTACAGGATATCACTTCTACAGATGTGCAATGATGAAAAGCAGCAACAACCCCTCAACTCAGTTCTTCGCCATCACAAGACCTGCAACAACAGACACCAGACTTTTCAAGTGCCCACAGCTATCTCTTTCAAAGGATATAGACTGACGGGGGAGTGGGGCTGACAAAGGGGGGAGGAGTTGAATTGCAAGGACATTTTCTCACTTTTGAAACTCAAGCCATGTGCTCCAGGATTCAAAAGATACATACGTAAAAGATCACAATTGTGTCAAGATATGCAACTGATATTTAATTAGTTTGTTTTGTATTATGTGTTATTATGTAAGAATGTTGAAATGTGTCTGACAGTGTGATTTCCACAAAGGGGGGGGGCAATTTTTTTTGTGTAACTGTTTTTATGTTTAATGTCTTATTGCTTACACACCAATGGAGAATTCTCATGCATTTTATACTTTCTAATAGCTCACACTATTGTGTAGTCCAATGTTTAGATCAATTTATAACCACATTGTTCCACCTGGCACTCTGCCAACTTTCCCTATCCATTTTAAAATGTGTTAAACCTCGTTTTGCCAAGGACAAACTTCTGGATCCATAAAACACCAGGTACATGAAGGTGCATATGCTTTGGTTTAGCAGGAATGATCCCTTATAGAGTTAAATTGACTTATTTGGACAAAGTGCCCTTTTAAGAATGGTTTTCTTTTAACAGATTGGTTTGAAGAGTTGAGAACCATGGGGCAAGATAAATTCAAATTGGACTCAGTTTGAATTGGGCAAGTGTATCCAGGCTGCAATTAGCTTTTTGGTCCTTTAAGTGCAAGTGAGCAACTTCCCATGAGTGCAAGACCACAGCCTATAATAAAATCTCATAGAAAGGCCAAGGCCAAGGCATCTCCCTCACGAGATGCCCAAACCTGTGCCAGCTATGGTGAATGCCAGGCGACATGGTTAATTGAAAGCCCTGAGGGGATTCAACAGACAGGATGTGTTGCTGTAGCACTATGCCGGTGTGAGACCACAGAAGAGCTAGCTTGACACCTGAGAACACACAAAAATGGCGAAGGACAAAACACCAACTGCATTTTTCAGTCATTAGTGGACCTTCCTGCTAGGTGTAAAGCATAGAACACTATTGAGTAAATGGTCTCTTCCAAAGCGTTAGAATGCCACAAGTAATTTAGTAGCAAAACGCAACATGTGTTATTTTTATGATATATTTATACAAAGACATCCATTTACAACATACGATGTTATTATTTGTGGGGCAAAATTTTTTAAGAAAAATTCTAGCCCCAAAGGGGGGAATAATGTGATAGGAATTTTATGGTCTTAGATATATGGTAATGTTCATAACTGCACATACATAGATCAACACAGGAAGACCAACCTGGAACCATTTTGATTCCTAAACTGGCCAAATCCTTTCTCTGCAAGGTTAAACTGGAAAAGCCTCCCCATTGTCTCTTTCCTCACAAATCCTGTCTCAAGGATATATCTGTTTGAATAAGGTGTGAGCCTGTGACCTGGCCCAGGAAATAAGTATTTTACCACTACAAAAGAATGGCCAGGCTCCCCAGGAAATCCAATCAAGTAACCTGCTAGACAGGAGATAAACAAGGACAAGAGAAAAACAACATTTAAATTTCTGTGATGTAGGTGGGATGTATCTGAGGGGTGGTCTTAGGTTACACCCCTTCTGTGATGTATGCATAATGTTTCTGGGGGTGGTCTTGATCTAGAGAATGGGAATTTCAAAAGTCTTTATAAGGCCTTGCACGCCATTGTTCTGGGTCCTCTTCCTCTCCTGCGTGTGAGGGGAGTACCCTGTTGCAACAGATCAATAAAGATCAAGCTTACTAGCTGCTTTGCTTCTCAATATTCTCTGGTTGGCCTCTGTTATTTTCTCCTACCAATAGGGAACCTATGTAAGGACTCTATATGGGCTCTTGGATACCCCATAAGGGAAAAGGGCATATTTTTATTTACAACAGTGAAATATCCACAGATCTCAGATGCTGGAAACTGCAAGGGGGGGGAGGCTGGTTTTGCTCTCTGGTTCTGCTTGCAGGTGTCCCATGGGTGTCTGGGTGGCCCCTCTTGGGTGCTGGACCATATGGGCCACTTTTGTGTCCTTCCATGGGGTGAGTAGAGGTTCACAGGGAAATGTATGATGACACACAAACATCGCCAACATCATATAGGGGATGGAGCAAGGGAAGGTGGCCCTCAGGCAGGTGGGGGGCGGCAACGGTGTCTTTATTTTGACATGTTCCACCACCCCATGGGAAATGCAGGAAAAGGATATCAGGCTGCACCGGTCAGTAGTCGGCGGCCCCGATAGTGGAGCCAGGGAGAGTCCGGCCTGATCTTTGAGAGAGGTCAATTCCACAGGCATTTGTTGTTCTAGCTCTTAGTATCCCAGGAGAGAAATCAGATGCAGCTGGTGCTGAAAAGACCCTCCTTGGGGGAGCATTGTGCATTTGGGGTGGGGCTGAGGAACACAGGGAAGGTGTCCTGCGAAATGTATAGGGCAGCCCAGCCCATGGGGCCCCTTCCAGAAGCTGCCAGACTGCAACTCCCATCCTCTCTGACCCCTGGCCATGCTGGATGGGTCAGAGGGGAGTTGAGTCCAGCATTATCCAGAGGACACCCCATTTGATGCCCCTGATATACAGAATCCAGCCTGTAAATACGGAACATTAATGCATCAACCCTAAACACATATAACTGGGCAGAAGCCCCACTCAATGCAATGAGGTTTATTTCTGACAATGTGTGGAGATGGGGAGGCTGTATTTGCAGAGGGCATTTGAAGCTGACGCCCTGTTCAATTTCTTTTTTATTTTCTTCCCATCTGAGGTCTCCAGAGTAAGGAGCTTTCCTGCCTGATGTGGGGGACGGGGTTTATTTTTTAGTCCTCTATTAATCCAATTATGCATGCATTTTCACAGTTGCATAAGGTCTTGTGGGGAGAGGAAGGTTTCGTAGAATTGCAGGGTTGCAAGTGTCCCTGAGGGTCATCTAGTCCCACCCCCTGCAGTGCAGGAAACATTTGCCGAACGTGGGCCCCACAACCATGGGATTAAGAGTCTCGTGCTCTGCCAAATCAGACATCTCAAAAGGAAAACAAGACTGAAGGTGAGGAAAAGATGATTTATTGGGACTGTTAAAAATGTGACTGTCTCTTTAAGAAGAAGTAAGCTGCAGAGGGAATTCTGGGGAAAGAAAGGAAAAAGCAAAGCAACCCATTTTTATTTTGTTCTTTCTGCTGATTTTGACTTTTATGCATCCTTTCAAAATTCCCCTTGAAAAACTGCCCAATGTTCTCTTGGTGGGTAAATGTTTTTTATATCAGTCACTCTGGTCTGGAGAGAAACTCCTGCTGGGCCTGAGAGGCAGATTTAGTCTCCTCAGGAGATACTGAGGGGGGTTTCATTTCCCCTCAGATAAAAGAAAGGGAGGAGGGTCTCTCCCGAGAACGAGGCTCCTGAGAACGTGTAGAGTTCGGCTCCTGAGTCAGCGTCAGAGAAAGACACACGTCCCCCTTCATAGTCCAGAGTCACCCGGATCCTCCTGGGCTTCTTCCTCAGGGACAGAAGAGAGGAAACAGGGGAGGTGCAGGCCAAGTACTCTTCTCTCCTTTTCTCCACAGCCCAGATCCCTCTCTCAGGACTGAAGTTGAAAAAGCCCTTTCTCTCCACAGACTTCCTGGCAACCCCCAAAGCCCACAATTCCCCACTTCCCACAGTGACTTCCCAGAAATGTCTGCCTGCTGTGAATCCCTCACGTCCCAACACACAAGGCCAGTCACTGAATCTCTCAGGATCATCAGGCAGGGCTTGACGTTTGTCTCCCCATCTCAGGCCTTTCCGATCCTTGGACAGGATGAGGTAGGGATGGGCTGTGTCTGGATCCAGAGTGACATTTGCTGTTGGGGAGAAGATGAGGAAAAGAGAAGATCAGGCAGAGTCAGCAGAGAGAGAGAGATGGACATCCTAATCCAAGAAACACCCAAAAAACCCAGATTCCCTTTCAGGTCAAGGGGATTTATTTGCATCGCATGCAAGACTGAGACTCCTCCTTGCAGACTTTGATCAGAATAAATATCTTCTGGTTGGTTTTTAAGTCAGTTTCCTTCACTTTCTTATATTCAATGTGCATTGTGCCTGCCCTCCTCTCAACCCAGGCATTTTCTAAGCGGAAAAACCACCCAGGAAACCTTTTACTCATCTCTTCTGTCTTATCTAAGGGGAAAGAGAGGAGAACTGGAGGAGGCAGGAGAGGAGAGAAGCTGCTTTCCTCTGACAATCTCTGTGGGAATTGGCCTTTGGCGACCTCTGGGTTGGGCTGGGGGGGGGAGGACCCCCAGCAGTAATAGTAGTAGTAGTAGTAGTAATATAATCACATTTGCCTACTGCCCTTCATCTATAAGTCTCAGGGTGGTCCACAGCATAAAAATACAACACAAAACCACATAGAGGCTTCCCCTCACTTTTGCGGGAGTTATGTTCTGGGCCCTCGTGCACAAAAGTGAAAATCGTGTTAAGTGGGGAGCCTGTTTATTCCTGCTCTCCATCTCTCTCACCCACTTGGTCTCTCCTTCCTCCCAACCATCTTGGAAGTTTAGGCCTTGCCGCCAGGGAAGAGGAGGCAGGTGGCAGGGCAATTTTACAAAAGACTGCTTATTCCATGCTTCTCTTTGGGATTTCATATATACCATAAGACTAGTTCCCTGGGGGAAGCGGGGAATAACTCAAAAGGTTACCAGTTTGGGGTTGAGACAGTCATGATAGGCAAGTGTAGGGCTGCCCTATTTTGAAGAGCAAGAAAGAGGACACATTGGCCAACTTTGACTTTTAACCATGGTTCGCTATGACGACTCTCCTCTGAAATACCACTACTATATGTAGGCTATAGAAGCTGTGATATATTGCTAGTAGCAGTGTTCTTAACTTTCAACAACAAAAGAAGAATAAGAATACATATAGCTCCCTCACTTGCCACATGAAATATTTGGGCACATGTTCACATCTTTCTGAATGTAAGTGTGCACAGAACAATTTATTAACCTGTTGAACATCTGCATGTGGACTCTCCTTAAGGGCAGGGGGATGTTAACTCTTGCCCTCCCGGACTCCTCCTCCAAGATCTTGTAGCTGAGCCAGCGTCCTTTTGGTTCAGCCACAAGAGAAGGGATTTTTACAGTATGTCGCTAGCTTAAGATGCTGCTCTGTTGTGATTCAATGCTGCAGATTAGCGTAACTGGGTGCCTTGGAGTTGACTCTAATGCAGGCATAGGCAACCTCGGCTCTCCAGATGTTTTGGGACTACAACTCCCATGATCCCTAGCTAACAGGACCAGTGGTCAGGAATGATAGGAATTGTAGTGCCAAAACATCTGGAGGGCCGAGGTGGCCTATGCCTGCTCTAATGCAATATTAAAAATTTCATGGGTATTAAAAAAAACCTTAGAAATCTGCCCCGATACAAATTTTAAGAAATTTTGATCATGAAAATAGAAGACATGGCTGGGAAAAAGAGGACACATGGCAACCAGGCCTGAAAAAGGTCACATGATGGAAAAGCAACCAGACTCTCTCTAGGCAGAAATAAAACTCTTCCCTCCTCCGCCTGATCCTTCTGGGAAGTTTCTCTCTCCCCCTTCAAGTCCACCCTCTCTGCCTTTGTAGCACAAACAGCAGGGCTAGAGTCAAGCGGTGGATGGTTCTCAACTGTACAGAAGAGACTCTTGACCCCCCAGGAAACACTAGTCCCCCCCCTCCTGTGAATTGGGGTCTCCATGTGAATTTTACCTCTGTGGAGATTTCTGAAAGACTGGACATCTGAGGAAGCAAAAAGAGGGTTAATAGCTCAAAATATATATATGTATTTTTGGTAAAGCATCTGTTGTTTCCTTATATTAAGCAAAAGATGACATCATAGAACAAATAATTGCAAAGACAACAACTTTAGGCCTAAGGAATTAAAACAACTAACTTGTTTAGCTGTGATTCCAGCATTGCAGGGGGTTGGACTAGATCAGGGGTCAGCAAACTTTTTCAGCAGGGGGCCGGTCCACTGTTCCTCAGACCTTGTGGGGGGGGCGGACTATACAGTGGTACCTCGCGTTAAGTACTTAATTCCTTCTGGAGGTCCGTTCTTAACCTGAAACTGTTCTTAACCTGAAGCACCACTTTAGCTAATGGGGCCTCCTGCTGCCGTCGCGTCACCGAAGCACAATTTCTGTTCTCATCCGGAAGCAAAGTTCTTAACCCGAGGTACTATTTCTGGGTTAGCGGAATCCTGTAACCTGAAGCGTCTGTAACCTGAAACGTTTGTAACCCAAGGTACCACTGTATTTTGGAAAAAAATGAACAAAATCCTATGCCCCACAAATAACCCAGAGATGCATTTTAAATAAAAGGACACATTCTACTCATGTAAAAACAAGCTGATTCCCGGACAGTCCGCAGGTGGGATTCAGAAGAAGATTGGGCCGGATCCAGCCCCCAGGCCTTAGTTTGCCTACCCATGGACTAGATGACCCTTGGGATCCTTTCAAACTCTACTATTCCATGATTCCATGGGGAAATCAGAAATGGTAAACCATGCTATAAAATGGCAGAATACAACCATTCAAAATCCACAAATGAAATGGGGATCTGTACTGGAGGGCTGGAAGAAGGTTAACATCTGCACCAAGTAAACTGGTGGGGAAAAGCTGTTGAAACCGGAATTTCCAAGCATGCTGACAAACCAGATTGCAGAGGAAGAATCGGCAGAGCTTTACCCTGTAATTCCAAGGGTCTCGTGCAATGGGAAGTCGTCTCTCATGTAATGGGGCTGATCTCATAAGAACAGTGGGAAGTCTCAGGAGATGGGGATGGCTGATGAGGTTGAAACTGAGGAGGAGGCAGCTCAGGCCTTGCTCTGCTGCTGGGAGACCAGTCTGGGCAGGAGGTGGAGGAGGGACTGGGTGCTTGCGGGTGCCCTTTTTAACACACTTCACGAGGGGGAAATCCAAGCAAATCTAGAGAAGCCTCAAAAGAACTTCTCCAGATTGTGTGGAGGGAAAACAAAATGCAAGGGAGGTTCCCTATACATGAGAACCAGAAACCAGGGACACTGGACTGACCCTGCAGGATTTTTCTTAAGGGTTTTGTAAGACATTATAAGGCTCTGAGGATTTCCCCCACAATTGAGCAGTATATACATTTTATGAAAGAAAGCAAAATCTGTAAAATGGAGGGTGAAACCAGGATACTAGTCTATAGGCAGGAATGGAACTCAGACTGGTGTGCAGGTTCTTTGCAGGGACAAGCTCTGCCCCCAATCCAAGCCTTCAAACCCTCTCCCAGTTCATTCATGGGACATAGAAAGAACCCAAACACCACTAGAGGACTGTTTCCCAGAGTGACGCCATTGATGGGGGTCCCAAAGTCTGCAGAATGGACAGGAACACCCATGAAATATCAGTCCCCATCCCTCCTGTCAAATTGTTCCTCCCCTGGAAATTTACCTTTCTGAATCTGTTTTCTGTATAACACAGCATCTGAGGAAGCAAAAAGATATAAAGTGTTAGGGCAACACTCTTCCACCTGAAATAAATCTCCATACAAAAGTAACACTTCATAATGTGGCATCCTTGAATTGACTCCATTCAGAGCAGGACAACCCCAGATTGTGTAGACGGGTAACCAAAAGGAAAAGGAGGTTCCATATAATTGAAAAGAGATACACTCTGGTTCAGGCTTTCTTTACAGGATCCAGCGTCACAATATACATGGGCCGTTCTGGGGGACAGGAAATGAAGGCTGGAGCACCAAGAAGGAAGGTATCCTGGGGTTACTCAATTCCATGCAGTAAGAGCCTGGCATGTTCAGTTCTGAAGAAATAATAGAATTCCCAGTGTGAAATCCTGGCAACCATTTTTCATTACCTTTCCATTGTTTCATTGTATCCTCCACAAGGTGATTTAGATCACAGGATTCCAAGATCCTGTTCCTCACTTCTGGAGGGAAAGGCAGTGGGTTCTCTGGACTCTCTCTTTTCTCATACCTGGTGAAAAGAAAAACAATGCCCCATTGTGGCACCGTCTCCCTAATTATTGCAGGGGATCTCAATAACATGAACAAAGTTGAAGTTTTTTTCCCAACAGGTAATTCAACGTGATCTGTTGACACCCACCTCCAAGCCCTGGCCAATGGCTTCGTAAGGATGCTAAACAGCACAAGGGACAAGAGGCAACCCTGTGCGACATCACCGGAGGGCTCCCATGGCTTCAAACTCTGCTGCCCCATAACAACTTTCTGGGAAGGTCCCAGGACGTAAGGGCCAAACCCCTGAAATGGAGTGCCTGCAATCCCTCCCTCCCTGAGCCTCTCCAGAGGATGTTAGGAGGAGGAGGAGGAGGAGGAGGAGGAGGAGAAGAAGAAGAAGAAGAAGAAGAAGAGAAGAGTTTGGATTTGATATCCTGCTTTATCATGACCCTAAGGAGTCTCAAAGCGGCTAACATTCTCCTTTCCCTTCCTCCCCCACAACAAACACTCTGTGAGGTGAGTGGGGCTGAGAGACTTCAGAGAAGTGTGACTGGCCCAAGGTCACCCAGCAGCTGCATGTGGAGGAGCGGAGACGCGAACCCGGTTCCCCAGATTACGAGTCCACCGCTCTTAACCACTACACCACACTGGCTAGTTAGTGATGTCAAAAGCTGCCAAGCGGTAAAGGAGAACAACCTCCACCCTCCCTGCACCCCCTCTCTCACACAGGAAGTGCGCAACCCCATGCCCCATGGGACTCTCCCTCCAGAGGCATCAAACAACCTGACTTTCACCCCCCACTCAAGACCACCTTCAGCCTCTCACATTGGAAACGCTCCTAAGAAAAAGAGCCAACCCATTCTAGACAAACAGACCTTCCCTCCCTCAGTGCCTCAAAGGGGCTGAGTTACCAGAGTTGGGGGGCTTCCAGTGGGACGTGGAAATATATTGGTACGTCCTAAGCTGTTCCCAAGGATCTTTGGCACTTTCTCTTCTACATGTTTGAAATTACCAAAGTCAATGAACAGAAGGTGGAAGAGAAAGAAAAGAGCCCCCATCCCTGTGTGAAGTGATGTGGGGAGGGAGGGAGGGAGGAGGCAGCTGACCTTGATCCTTGGAGGGAGAATTGGGGGGCTACAAGTTCAGAAGATGGGGCCCTGCTTTTACCTGTGAGATGCCTCAGGGAGTGAGTCCTCCAGTCTCCCCCCTGCAGCCGCTGGAGGGCCATGTCTGAGGTTCTTGCATCTCAGCTTCAAAGAGTGATGCTAATGGAAATGAGCCAGATCCACTTACCTCTGCAAGGTCCTTCTCACATCCTAGAGGGGAAAAGAGAAGGGAATTCACTGCACACCACAGGCCACACTAGGAAGACCCCCTCAGACCCTGGCCCTTGGATGTCAGTCTGCCTGGCACAGGCCAAGGTTTTGGGTAGGAATGGCTGAATCAGCCAGTTTTGGTTTCTCACAGCTTTTATTTCTCTAATCTGAAATTATTAATTTTTCCAGTATCAAGTTCTCCACATTTCCACATCTGTTTACAATTATTATTTTTAAAATCCTTATGAAAATCCACCAGCATTTTAGGGAAATTTAATATTTGTGGGTTCAGTAGAAGATTACATCCCATCTCTTCTCTTCGATTATAATTAATTAACTATAATCCCATTTGCATTGTGCCATTCAGACGTAAGGAAGCCTACAGGATAGTCCTACCAGGGAACTGTCCCAAGTTGTCTTCCACAGAAGTCCCCAAATTTCAAATTCTACTTTCCAACTGGAAATAAAAAAGCACCTGCAGCATAAAATGCCTCCAAAGGGGTAATAAAACAGCTCCGTGTTTCTTTGGGCTCATCCACACTTCTGCTTTTCCTGTGCCCAGAAAACACGGGTCCAAGTGGGTTTGCCTTTGCCCTGCCGCTTTCCCTCAGGAAAAACCTGCTCCTTAGTTCAACATCTAAGCAAACGTCAATCCGGAGAAAACCTGGCTGAGGTTTGCTCTCATTCAGCAGTAAAGAGCAGGTTTTCCTGGAGGAAAGGGGTGGGAAAAGCAGCAGTCTGGATGAGTCCCTCTGTCTTACTCTTTGGTCACTGTGACTGAGCACCATTTTGGGCCGCTCTGTATCCATTGTGAAGGGGATCAATCCAGAAGTTGTGGAGGGAACAGGAAGAGAAGCTTGGTCAAGAGACTGCCTCATGTCAGAAGGAGGCCTGAACTTATCCTCGCTGAAGTCCAGCCCCGGGCAGGAAGGCAGCATTGCCAAGAAGAAGGAATTTGGAGACAAATAATCAGCAAAGAGCAGAAAACCACCTCCTGTTCCATCAAGAACACAGAAGAATCTCTAGTCCTCATTCAGGTGAGTTAAGCATCCCAGGTCTCTTGGGTCTTCCTGCCCATTACATACCTGACTAGAGGCTCCATCATCTGAACCCCTGCACTTCTTGTATACATGAAAGAGACACATAAAGGATTGGAGGCAGCCTTTTCCTGGAGCCTTGGGCTGTTCCTGCCACTGTCTTACCTGCAGGAGTTCACTTGCTGGCTGCTGACTCTTCTCCTCCATCTCCTGGATGATCCTCTCAAGAGAGGAGAGTTTCCTGGAGAGTCTGGCCAGCTGCTCATCCCTTCTCCCTGCAATCTCCTTCTCCACCTCTTCCATGTGATTCAGCAGACGTTTTTCTTGTTCTTCCAGGAACTGGCGCAGTTCTCTGAACTTCTCCACAATCTTCAGCCTCTCCGTTTCTGTTAATTTCTGCAAGAAAAGAGGAGGTCTGAGTGTGTTTGGTCCTTAGCCTCAAAACAGCAGAAACAAAATTGTGAGAATTAAACAGGGTGGACACTTCTGATTTTTCTATAGACATGAAACCTCCAGTGGCTAAAGAAGTAAACCTTTATTTTGAGGGGAGGCCCTCTCCATTGCTGTTTCTGTTGACTTCTATTTTGCAGACGGATACAGCCTAAAGGAAGGAGCTCTTTTTTCCTAGCCATGGATTTTCCCTGCATGTTTTGGGGCATGGCATAACCAGAGTTCACAGTTGTTCAGAGAACATCCAGGGACATAAAACACCCCTCAGTTTAGACTGGGGTGTAGGAAGGAACAGAAACAGAGGCGAACAAAGTGCAGAGTTCATCCCCATAGCTCCCCTGTTTTCTTTAAAGGTTCAAAATGGCCTGAGTTTACTTACAACAACAAATCCGTTTATTGTGAGGACCATGCCTGCACACAAACATCAACACAACAATAGTTAAAAAATATTAAAATTCATTAGATACTATGTCAACAAAACCTTCATCCCACAAAATAGAAAGAGAGGGAAAACAAGCAACGAGTTAAACAGACGATGAAGGGGTCTTTACATTGTCATCCATAAATCTTTCCCTGGCTTTCATGGCCTTCTTCACAAAAACCGCTACCACATGGGTAATACGTGGGTTTGCATCAACTAACAAGAATTTTACTCTATCTTCAGGATTGATTATAGAGTTGGGTATAATTTGCAGCAATGCGTCTCTAAAGCCCGAGTAGATGGGGCAATAGAGGAGGTAATGTGTAAGATCCTCTTTAGTTTTCATAAGGCAAGGGCATAAACGGGTTTTTGTGAATCTACCGGTCAGATATGCAGTTGGCAATGTTTGAATGTTTGTAGTCCAAGAAGGCGTCTTTTTCAAAGATCCATTCCCAAACTTTATCAGGGCTCCACAATTTGAGAGTATTTAACGCCTGAGTTTAGTTTAAATGAACAAGAGCCCACATTTAGAAAGACTATTCTTTAGTAATATTTATGGTAAATCAGGATTTGTTTTGAAATGCTTCCACCCTTTCAGCTCACAAGTCCTCAGGCTTCTCCTTGACTGCTATTCGCATAATAAATGACAAGGGGAATTAAACTCAATTTAGCGGCATTCAAAGGTGAGCTTGCCTAATTTGCTCTTGCTGAAAAAATATGGAGACCAAAACAGAGCTTTAAAATTCTGATATTTTCAAGCTTCACCCAGGCAGGTAATATTCACAAAAAATGTATTTATGAGGGTAAAGTACAGATCAAAATATTTATACAAGGAGGTAGCTACCCTAACATCTGATTCATTTTCAGAACAATAAATTAATGAACAGACTGATATGAAAAATGAGAAATGAGGAGAAGCTGAAACAGGCAGATTTCCCCATCACTACTCAGTCCTGACTCGATTCTTCTTCTTCTTTATTGAATTTATATACTGCCCTATACCTGGAGGTCTCAAGTGCTTGTTCCCTGTCTAGTAACAACAGAGACACTTACAAGGAGGTCTTTGCTTTCCTTGTCCAGATCTGCTTCATGGGCCAGAATTTCCCCTCTCTCTTTCCTCAGAATCTCTAGGTGGCGACAGATCTCTCCCTAAAGAGAAAAGGAAAAAATCAGCTTTGATTGAGACACACAGAGAAATGAAAATCATAATGGCTTCTTGCGCCCAGTGGCCTTGCTAGAATAGCAAAGTAATTTACTGGTGGAAATAAAAGTACAGAGGTTTTCAGCATTTTTGGGTCCACGGCTCGATGGATCAACTACCCTGTGGGGCTCAGGATCCCAATTAGGTCCCCCCTTGCCTGCAGAGCTGGCAGCCCCTCACCTTTTCTCAAACACCCTCCCTTGTGGAGCGATCTCTCAGCCTCCTCTCCCTTCCTTGGGGGTTCCAGCCTGACTTCTCACTTTGAGGTCTCAGGGAGAAGTGGCCAAGGTTCCAGTTCAAATCTTTGAAGCTGCTGTGAGTATTTCAAGATCCCTTTGTCCCCCTGGCAGAGAGAAAGACTTCAACTCCCCCCTCCAGCCATCCCAGGAGCCCTCAGGCTCCCCCTGGGCTGCTTCCAAGGCGATAAACAACGACCAATCAATGCCATGTCTACTTGGGACTTCAGAATTAAAAAGCAAACCTCCCAAGAAGAATCCACAGCTATTTATTTCTCCCCCTCCAGATCCAGGGATCTCCTACCTTGTATTCCTCCAAAGCCTCCTCCAGAGGAATCACCTTGTGATTTTCATGTTCCTTTGATCTGTCGCACACCACGCAGATGGGGGCTTCGTGGACTTTGCAGAAGAGCTTCAGGGGCTCCTGGTGCTTCTCACAGACTCCTCCTTTCCCTCCTTCCTCCTTTCCCTCTTGAAGGCTGAGATTCTTGGCTATTTCCGCCACATTAGCCAGTTGCCGGTTGGGGATGAGGCTCCTTCTCTGGACTCTTTCTCTGCACTGAGGGCAGGAAGCCTCCGCCTCCGATTCCCCCCAGAACAGGACCAAGCAGGATCGGCAGAAGTTGTGCCCACACTCTGGGATGGTCACTGGATCCTTGAAGTAATCCAGGCAGATGGAGCAAGTGGCTTCATCACGGAGATTCTGGATGTGACCCCCTGCAGCAGCCATGGCTCCCTCCCGCCAAAAGCCGAGTTAAGTTTCGTTTTCTCAGATTTCAGCTACTGGGAGTTTCCCCTTCCTGGAAATGACTCAGAAACTCAGTGATCTTTTTTTTCCTTTCCAAATATCCCCAGGTCTTTACATTTGCAGCGGCGAATGCTTCTGGATTGCCTCCTGTTAATAAAAAAAAAAATCATCCTTGTAGGTTGATTGACCATCAGAACATCCACACAGGAGAGAAGCCTCACAAATGCCCTGAGTGCAGGAAAACCTTTTCTCCGTGAGATACGCTGATCAAACACCAAAGGACCCACGCGGAGGAGAAACCTTATGAATGCCCCGAGTGTGGAAAAAGCTTCATTCAGAGAAAGGGATTAATCGGACACCAGATAATTCATTTGGGGAATACGTCCAGCAAATATTCTTGAAAAGTGCCACATTCCACAGAAAAAAAGAGGGAGAAATGTTGGTTACAACCTGATTTGCAGTGGAGAACACACACCTTATCTATGTCACAAGACATAGGCGGATGGCCAGTTGTTGTTGTTAATTCAAGAAAGTTCTCTGTTGAGGCTTCCTGCCCCAGGAGGGGACAAACAAAACTGCCCACCCTCTGCTCTGGTCCCCACGATGGATGGAGGCAGGGAGACAGAGACACATTATATCCACGTTGCAGATTCTCATAGCACTAGAAGTCGTGGCCCCCAAACAAAGCTGATTGTTGGGAGATCCAGGACAGAAAAAAGCATTTCGTTGTGGAGCGTGTAAATGAACCATGGAACTCACTGCCACTGGAGGCAGAGACGGCAACCAACTTAAAATCATGGAATTGCATAGTTGAACGGTACAGCCAGGGTCACCTAGTCCAGATCTCTGCAGTGCAGGAATCTTTTGCCCAACGTGGTGCTCATGCCAGTGACCCTTAGATTAAGACCATCATGCTCCACCCATTGAGCTGGGGACAAATTCATGGAGCACTAGGCTGTGAAGCACAACGGTTCTGCTCTGCCTCCACAGTCCAGAGGCAGAAGGCTTCTAAATCTCAGGTGCTGGAAACTGCAGGGGGGGGGCTGGTTTTCCTCTCTGGTCCTCCTTGCAGGTTTTCCACAGGTGTCTGGGTGGCCCCTGTTGGGCGCTGGACCAAATGGGCCACTTTTGTGTCCTTCCATGGGGTGAGTGGAAACTCACAGGGAAGATGTTTGTATGATGACACACAAACATCGCCAACATCATATAGGGGGTGGAGCAAGGGAAGGTGGCCCTCAGGCAGGTCGGGGGGAGGGGGAAGATGTCTTTATTTTGACATGTGCCACCACCCCGTGGGAAATGCAGTAGTCGGCAGCCCTGATAGTGGAGCCGGAGAAAGTCCTGCCAGATCTTTGAGGGGTCAATTCCATAGGCATTTGTTGTTCTAGCTCTTAGTATCCCAGGAGAGAAATCAGATGCAGCTTTTGCTGAAAAGACCCTCCTTGGGGGAGCATTGTGCTTTTGGGGTGGGGCTGAGGAACACAGGGAAGGTGTCCTGCGAAATGTATAGGGCGGCACAGCCCATGGGGCCCCCTCCGGAAGCTGCCGGACTGCAGCTCCCATCCTCTCTGACCCCTGGCCATGCTGGATGGGTCAGAGGGGAGTTGGAGTCCAGCATTATCCAAAGGACACCCCATTTGATGCCCCTGATAGACAGAATCCAGCCTGTAAATACGGAACGTTAATGCATCAACCCTAAACACATATAACTGGGCCGAAGCCCCACTCAATGCAATGAGGTTTATTTCTGACAACGTGTGGAGATGGGGAGGCTGTATTTGCAGAGGGCATTTGAAGCTGACGCCCTGTTCAATTTTTTTTATTTTCTTCCCATCTGAGGTCTCCAGAGTAAGGAGCTTTCCTGCCTGATGTGGGGGAAGGGATTCATTTTTTAGTCCTCTAGTAATCCAATTATGCATGCATTTTCACAGCTGCATAAGGTCTTGTGGGGAGAGGGAGGTTTCGTAGAATTGCAGGGTTGCAAGTGTCCCTGAGGGTCATCTAGTCCCACCCCCTGCAGTGCAGGAAACATTTGCCAAACGTGGGGCTCAACCCACAACCCTGGGATTAGGAGTCTCGTGCTCTGCCAAATCAGACATCTCAAAAGGAAAACAAGACTGAAGGTGAGGAAAAGATGATTTATTGGGACTGTTAAAAGTGTGACTGTCTCTTTAAGAAGAAGTAAGCTGCAGAGGGAATTCTGGGGAAAGGAAGGAAAATGAATCTTCTCAAATTCCCCTTGAAAAACTGCCCAAGGTTCTCCTGGTGGGTAAATGTTTTTTATGTCAGTCACTCTGGTCTGGAGAGAAACTCCTGCTGGGCCTGAGAGGCAGATTTAGTCTCCTCAGGAGATACTGAGGGGGGTTTCATTTCCCCACAGATAAAAGAAAGGGAGGAGGGTCTCTCCCGAGAACGAGGCTCCTGAGAACGTGTAGAGTTCGGCTCCTGAGTCGGCGTCGGAAAAAGACACACGTCCCCCTTCATAGTCCAGAGTCACCCGGATCCTCCTGGGCTCCTCCCTCAGGGACAGAGGAGAGGAATCAGGGGAGGTGCAGGCCCAGTACCCCCCTCTCGACTTCCCCACAGCCCAGATCCCTCCCTCAGGGCTAAAGGGGAAGCGGCCCCTTCTCTCCACAGACTTCCTGGCGACCCCCACAGCCCAGCATCCCCCACTTCCTACAGTGACTTCCCAGAAATGTCTGCCTGCTGTGAATCCCTCACGTCCCAACACACAAGGCCAGTCACTGAATCTCTCAG
This sequence comes from Podarcis pityusensis, assembly GCF_964106645.2. Classification (NCBI taxonomy): domain Eukaryota; kingdom Metazoa; phylum Chordata; class Lepidosauria; order Squamata; family Lacertidae; genus Podarcis; species Podarcis pityusensis. Next base: position 121,275,522 of record NC_138029.1, read on the forward strand.
GATTGTCAGGCAGGGCTTGAGGTTTGTCTCCATATATCACACTTTTCCGATCCTTGGACAGGATGAGTTGGGGATGGGCTGTGTCTGGATCCAGAGTGACATTTGCTGTTGGGGAGAAGATGAGGGAGAGAGAAGATCAGGCAGAGTCAGCAGAGAGAGAGAGATGGACATCCTTATCCAAGAAACACCCCAAAAACCCAGATTCCCTTTCAGGTCAAGGGGATTTCTTCTGCATCACATGGGACATTGAGACGCCTCCTTGCAGACTCTCATCAGAATAAATCCAGGCATTTTCTAAGGGGAAAAACCACCCAGGAAACCTTTTACTCAGCTCTTCTGTGCTATCTAAGGGGAAAGAGAGAATTGGAGGAGGCAGGAGAGGAGAGAAGCTGCTTTCCTCTGACAATCTCTGTGGGAATTGGCCTTTGGGGACCTCTGGGTTGGGATGGGGGATGAGGACCCCCATGTAATAATAATAATAATAATAATAATAATAATAATAATAATAATAACAATAATAATAATTATCAACATTTGCATACTGCCCTTCATCTATAACTCTCAGGGTGGTTCACAGCATTAAAATACAACACAAAACCACATAGAGGCTTCCCCTCACTTTTGCATGGGTTATGTTCTGGGCCCTCGTGCACAAAAGTGAAAATCGTGTTAAATGGGGAGCCTGTTTATTCCTGCTCTCCATCTCTCTCACCCACTTGGTCTCTCCTTGCCTTCCTCCCAACCATCTTGGAAGTTTAGGCCTTGCCGCCAGGGAAGAGGAGGCAGGTGGCAGGGCAATTTTACAAAGGACTGCTTATTCCAGGCTTCTCTTTGGGATTTCATATATACCTTAAGACTAGTTCCCTGAGAGAAGCGGGGAATAACTCAAAAGGTTACAAGTTTGGGGCTGAGACAGTCATGCTAGGCAAGTGTAGGGCTGCCCTATTTTGAAGAGCAAGAAAGAGGACACATTGGCCAACTTTGACTTTTAACCATGGTTCGCTATGACGACTCTCCTCTGAAATACCACTACTATATGTAGGCTATAGAAGCTGTGATATATTGCTAGTAGCAGTGTTCTTAACTTTCAACAACAAAAGAAGAATAAGAATACATATAGCTCCCTCACTTGCCACATGAAATATTTGGGCACATGTTCACATCTTTCTGAATGTAAGTGTGCACAGAACAATTTATTAACCTGTTGAACATCTGCATGTGGACTCTCCTTAAGGGCAGGGGGATGTTAACTCTTGCCCTCCCGGACTCCTCCTCCAAGATCTTGTAGCTGAGCCAGCGTCCTTTTGGTTCAGCCACAAGAGAAGGGATTTTTACAGTATGTCGCTATCTTAAGATGCTGCTCTGTTGTGATTCTCTGCTGCAGATTAGCCTAACCGGGTGCCTTAGATCTGACTCTAATGCAGGCATAGGCAACCTCGGCCCTCCAGATGTTTTGGGACTACAACTCCCATGATCCCTAGCTAACAGGACCAGTGGTCAGGAATGATGGGAATTGTAGTGCCAAAACATCTGGAGGGCCGAGGTGGCCTATGCCTGCTCTAATGCAATATTAAAAATTTCATGGGTTCTTGTAAACCAAAAAACAACCAAAAAAAACTTGGGGACATTCTGCCAAATTTTAAAAATCTGCCCCGATACAAATTTTAAGAAATTTTGATCATGAAAATAGAAGACATGGCTGGGAAAAAGAGGACACATGGCAACCAGGCCTGAAAAAGGTCACATGATGGAAAAGCAACCCAACTCTCTCTAGCCAGGAGTAAAACTCTTCCCTCCTCCGCCTGATCCTTCTGGGAATTTTCTCTCTCCCCCTTCAAGTCCACCCTCTCTGCCTTTGTGGCACAAACAGCAGGGCTAGAGTCAAGCTGTGGATGGTTCTCAACTGTACAGAAGAGACTCTTGATCCTTCATGAAACACTAGTCCCCACCCCCCGTGAACTGGGGTCTCCATGTGAATTTTACCTCTCTGGAGACTTCTGAGTGACTGGACATCTGAGGAAGCAAAAATATAGGCTTAATGGTCTACAGTGCAATAGTTCAAAGAAAATCTTTTTACAAAACATCACCATAACATAGCATCTGTTGTTTCCTTATTTCAAGCAAAAGATGACATCATAAAACAAGTAATTGAAAGACAACAACTGTAGGCCTAAGGAATTAAAACAACTAACGTGTTTAGCTATTATTCCTGCATTGCAGGGGGTTGGGCTAGATCAGGGGTCAGCAAACTTTTTCAGCAGGGGGCCGGTCCACTGTCCTCAGACCTTGTGGGGGGCCGAACTATATTTTTTTGGGGGGGGGGGAATGAACAAAATCCTATGCCCCACAAACAACCCAGAGATGCATTTTAAATAAAAGGACACGTTCTACTCATGTAAAAACACGCTGATTCCCGGACAGTCTGCGGACCAGATTTAGAAGATTGGGCCAGATCCAGCCCCCAGGCCTTAGTTTGCCTACCCATGGACTAGATGACCCTTAGGATCCTTTCAAACTCTACTATTCCATGATTCCATGGGGAAATCAGAAATGGTAAACCATACTAGAAAATGGTGGAATACAATCATTCAGAATCCACGAATGAAATGGGAATCTGTACTGAATGGCTGGAGGAAGGTTAACATCAGCGCCAAGTAAACTGGTGGGAAAAAGCTCTTGAAAGCGGAATTTCCAAGCATGCTGACAAACCAGATTGCAGAGGAAGAAGCTGCAGAGCTTTGCCATGTAATTCCAAGGGTCTCGTGCAATGGGAAGTCGTCTCTCATGGAATGGGGCTGATCTCATAAGAACAGTGGGAAGTCTCAGGAGATGGGGATGGCTGATGAGGTTGAAGCTGAGGAGGAGGCAGCTCAGGCCTTGCTCTGCTGCTGGGAGACCAGCCTGGGCAGGAGGTGGAGGAGGGACTGGGTGCTTGCGGGTGCCCTTTTTAACACACTTCACGAGGGAGAAATGCAAGCAAATCTAGAGAAGCCGCAAAAGAACCTCTCCAGATTGTGTGGAGGGAAAACAAAATGCAAGGGAGGTTCCCTATACATGAGACCTCAAAAACAGGGACACCGGACTGACCCTGCAGGATTTTTCTTAAGGGTTTTGTAAGACATTGTAAGGCTCTGAGGATTTTCCTTACAAACAAGCAGCATACAGATTTTAGGAAAGAAATCGAGGGTGAAACCAGGATACTAGTCTATAGGCAGGAATGGAACTCAGACTGGTGTTCAGGTTGTTTGCAGGGACAAGCTCTGCCCCCAATCCAAGCCTTCAACCTCCCTCCCAGTTCATTCATGGGACAGACAAAGAACCCAAACACCACTAGAGGACTGTTTCCCAGAGTGACGCCATTGATGGGGGTCCCAAAGTCTGCAGAATGGACAGGAACACCCATGAAATATCAGTCCCCATCCCTCCTGTCAAATTGTTCCTCCCCTGGAAATTTACCTTTCTGAATCTGTTTTCTGTATAACACAGCATCTGAGGAAGCAAAAAGATATCAAGTGTAAGGGCAACGCTCTTCCACCTGAAATAAATCTCCATACAAAAGTAACACTTCATAATGTGGCATCCTTGAATTGACTCCATTCAGAGCAGGACAACCCCAGATTGTGTAGACTGGTAACCAAAAGGAAAAGGAGGTTCCGTATAACTGAAAACAGATACAGGCTTTCTTTACAGGATCCAGGGTCACAATATAGACGGGCCATTCTAGGGGACAGGAAATGAAGGCTGGAGCACCAAGAAGGAAGGTATCCAGGGGTTATTAAATTCCATGCAGTAAGAGCCTGGCATGTTCAGTTCTGAAGAAATAATAGAATTCCATGTGTGAAATTCTGGCAGCCATTTTTCGTTACCTTTCCATTGTTTCATTGTATCCTCCACAAGGTGATTTAGATCACAGGATTCCAAGATCCTGTTCCTCACTTCTGGAGGGAAAGGCAGTGGGTTCTCTGGACTCTCTCTTTTCTCATACCTGGTGAAAATAAAAACAATGAATGGCCCCATTGTGGCACCGTCTCCCTAATTATTGCAGGAGATCTCAATAACATGAACAAAGTTGACTTTTTTTCCCCAACAGGTAATTCAACATGATCTGTTGACACCCACCTCCAAGCCCTGGCCAATGGCTTCGTAAGGATGCTAAACAACACAAGGGACAAGAGGAAACCCTGTGCGACATCACCGGAGGGCTCCCATGGCTTCAAACAATGCTACCCCATAACAACTTTCTGAGAAGGTCCCAGGACGTAAGGGCCAAACCCCTGAAATGGAGTGCCTGCAATCCCTCCCTCCCTGAGCCTCTCTAGAGGATGTTAGAAGAAGAAGAAGAAGAAGAAGAAGAAGAAGAAGAAGAAGAAGAAGAAGAAGAAGAAGAGGAGTTTGGATTTGATATCCTGCTTTATTACTACCCTAAGGAGTCTCAAAGCGGCTAACATTCTCCTTTCCCTTCCTCCCCCACAACAAACACTCTGTGAGGTGATTGGGGCTGAGTGACTGGCCCAAGGTCACCCTGCAGCTGCATGTGGAGGAGCGGAGACGCGAACCCGGTTCACCAGATTACGAGTCCACCGCTCTTAACCATTACACCACACTGGCTAGTTAGTGATGTCAAAAGCTGCCAAGCGGTCAAGGAGAACAATCTCCACCCTCCCTGCACCCCCTCTCTCACACAGGAAGTGTGCAACCCCATGCCCCATGGGACTCTCCCTCCAGAGGCATCAAACAACCTGACTTTCACCCCCCACTCAAGACCACCTTCAGCCTCTCACATTGGAAACACTCCCAAGAAAAAGAGCCAACCCATTCTAGACAAACAGACTTTCCCTCCCTAAGTGCCTCAAAGGGGCTGAGTTACCAGAGTTGGGGGGGCTTCCAGTGGGACGTGGAAATATATTGGTACGTCCTAAGCTGTTCCCAGGGATCTTTGGCACTTTCTCTTCTACATGTTTGAAATTACCAAAGTCAATGAACAGAAGGTGCAAGAGAAAGAAAAGAGTCCCCATCCCTGTGTGAAGTGATGTGGGGAGGGAGGGAGGAGGTAGCTGACCTTGATCCTTGGAGGGAGAGTTGGGGGGCTACAAGTTCAGAAGAGGGGGCTCTACTTTTACCTGTGAGGTGCTGCAGGGAGTGAGTCCTACAGTCTCCCCCCTGCAGCCCCTGGAGAGCCATGTCTGAGGTTCTGGCATCCCGGCCTCATGGAGTGAGGCTAATGGAAATGAGCAGGATCCACTTACCTCTGCAAGGTCCTTCTCACATCCTAGAGGGAAAAAGAGGAGGGAATTCACTGCACACCACAGGCCACACTAGGAAGACCCACTCAGACCCTGGCCCTCATATGTCAGTCTGCCTGGCACATGGCAAGGTTGTGGGCAGGGATGGTGGAATCAATAAGTTTTGGTTTCTTGCAGCTTTTATTTCTCCAATCTGAAATTAATAATTTTTCCAGTATCAAGTTCTCCACATTTCCACATCTGTTTACAATTATTTTTTAAGAATCCTTACGAAAATCCACCAGCATTTTTGGGAAATTTAATATTTGTGGGTTCAGGAGAAGATTCCATCCCATCTCTTGTCTTAGATTATAATTTATTAACTTTAATCCCATTTGCATTGTGCAATTCAGACGTAAGTAAGCCTACAGGATAATCCTACCAGGGAACTTTCCCAAGTTATCTTCCGCAGAAGTCCCCAAATTTCAAATTCTACTTTCCAACTGGAAATAAAAAAGCACCTGCAGCATAAAATGCCTCCAAAGGGGTAATAAAACAGCTCCGTGTTTCTTTGGGCTCCTCCACACTTCTGCTTTTCCTGTGCCCAGAAAACACGGGTCCAAGTGGTTTTGCCTTTGCCCTTCCGCTTTCCCTCAGGGAAAACCTGCTCCTTAGTTCAACATCAAAGCAAACGTCAGTCTGGATAAAACCTGGCTGAGGTTTGCTCTCATTCAGCAGCAAACAGCGGGTTTTCCTGGAGGAAAGGGGTGGAACAAGCAGCAGTCTGGATGAGTCCCTCTGTCTTGCTCTTTCGTCACTGTGACTGAGCACCATTTTGGGCTGACCTGGATCCACTGTGAAGGTGATCAACCCAGAAGTTGTGGAGGGAACGGGAAGAGAAGCTTCGTCAAGAGACTGGCTCATGTCGGAAGGAGGCCTGAATCCTCACTGAAGCCCAGCCCAGGGCAGGAAGGCAGCATTGCCAAGAAGGAAGGCATTTGGAGACAAATCATCAGCAAAGAGCAGAAAACCACCTCCTGTTCCATCGAGAACACAGAAGAATCTCTAGTCTGCATTCAGGTGAGTTAAGCATCCCAGGTCTCTTGGGTCTTCCTGTCCATTACAAACCTGACTAGAGGCTCCATCATCTGAACCCCTGCACTTCTTGCATACATGAAAGAGACACATGAAGGATGGGAGGCAGCCTTTTCCTGGAGCCTTGGGCTGTTCCTGCCACCGTCTTACCTGCAGGAGTTCACTCGCTGGCTGCTGACTCTTCTCCTCCATCTCCTGGATGATCCTCTCAAGAGAGGAGAGTTTCCTGGAAAGCCTGGCCAGCTGCTCGTCCCTTCTCCCTGCAATCTCCTTCTCCACCTCTTCCATATGATTCAGCAGACCTTTTTCTTGTTCTTCCAGGAACTGGCGCAGTTCTCTGAACTTCTCCACAATCTTCAACCTCTCTGTTTCTGTTAATTTCTGCAAGAAAAGAGGAGGTCTGAGTGTGTTTGGTGCTTAGCCTCGAAACAGCAGAAAGAAAATTATGAGAATTCCACAGGGAGGACACTTCTGATTTTTCTATAGACATGAAACCTCCAGTGGCTAAAGACGTAAACCTTTATTTTGAGGGGCGGCCTCTCCATTGCTGTTTCTGTTGACTTCTAGTTTGCAGACGGATACAGCCTAAAGGAAGGAGTTCTTTTTTCCTAGCCACGGATGTTCGCTGCATGTTTTGGGGCATGGCATAACCAGAGTTCACAGTTGTTCAGAGAACATCCAGGGACATAAAACACCCCTCAATTTAGGCTGGGGCCATTTAGGTGTTGGAAGGCAACAGAAACAGAGGAGGAGGAGGACAAAGTGCAGAGTTCATCCCCATAGCTCCCCTGTTTTCTTTAAAGGTTCAAAATGGCCTGCGTTTACTTAAAATGAACAAGAGCCCACATTTAGAAAGACAATTCTTTAGTAATATTTATGGTAAATCAGGATTTGGATTGAAATGCTTCCACCCTTTCAGCTCACAAGTCCTCATGTTGGGATATCTGATCCCAGGGTCCGGATCCAGTCACCTCGTACCCTCGCCGGGAGTGTGAAGGAGTTAAGCAACACCAGGGTGTGGTTTCACAGAGAAAAAGTTTATTGCAAAGTCTGCGCAGAGGCAGCCAGCGGAATAGCTTCCAAATACTGGCGGCCCCTCTATTGTGTCTTACAAGCATTCTTATACCCAGTTGCAAGCTTGTTTCCTCAATTGCTCCCCAATCAGCTGGCAGAGATACAATTCATTACCTTATTAGGTTAGCTAAGCCCCCTTCCCCCCCCCTTCTATATGTTGTTTGCTTTGCATTCTATATGTTTGCATACCTAGCATAACTGAAGCAGGAAGCCAGGCAGGAAACCACTGCTGGCCTACATAGCTGGCGTACATAGCTGAAGCAGTTGTGCAGCCATAACTGGAGCAACTGTTAACTGGGGCCCTAATACATGGTGGGGTTAACCCTTCCCTCTCCCTTCACTCAGGCTTCTTCTTCGACTGCTATTCACATAATAAACGATAAGGGGAAATAAACTCAATTTAGCGGCCTTCAAAGGTGAATTTGCCTAATTTGCTCTTGCTGAAAAAATATGGAGACCAAAACAGAGCTTTAAAATTCTGATATTTTCAAGCTTGACCCAGCCAGGTAATATTCACAAAAAATGTATTTATGAGGGTAAAGTACAGATCAGAATATTTATACAAGGAGGTAGCTACCCTAACATCTGATTCATTTTCAGAACAATAAATTAATAAACAGACTGATATGAAAAATGAGAAATGAGGAGAAGCTGAAATGGGCAGATTTCCCCATCACTTCTCAGTCCTGACTCGATTCTTCTTCTTCTTCTTTACTGAATTTATATACTGCCCTATACCTGGAGGTCTCAAGTGCTTGTTCCCTGTCTAGTAACAACAGAGACACTTACAAGGAGGTCTTTGCTTTCCTTGTCCAGATCTGCTTGATGGGCCAGAATTTCCTCTCTCTCTTTCCTCAGAATCCCCAGGCGGCGACAGATCTCTCCCTAAAGAGAAAAGGAAAAACTCAGCTTTGATTGAGACACACAGAGAGATGAAAATCACAATGGCTTCTTGCGCCCAGTGGCCTTGCTAGAATAGCAAAGTAGTTTCCTGGAGGAAATAAAAGTACAGACAAACTACATACTTTCTGCAGCACCCCTGTGGGGCTCAGGATCCCAGTTAGGTCCCCCCTTGCCTGCAGAGCTGGCAGCCCCTCGCCTTTTCTCAAACACCCTCCCTTGTGGAGTGATCTCTTAGCCTCCTCTCCCTTCCTTGGGAGTCCCAGCCTGACTTCTCATCTTGAGGTCTCAGGGAGAAGTGGGAAGAGAAGGAGGAGGAGAAGGAAGGGCTAAGGCAGGATCCAACCTGGGATGTACCAGTCTAGCGTCAAAGAGATAGTGAGGTCAGCCCAAGAGGCGAGAGGTGCAGGGATAGAGCAGCGCTTCTCAAAACTTCACCCATTCCAAACCCCTCTTTTGGGTCAGATGGCAATTCTGGTTTTCTGCTATTTGTCAGTTATTTTCTCTGCAGTAGCCAGAGCCCACGTCTGCTTGGGCCACCAGGGGAGATTTAAGAGCTTCTTCCATTTCTGGGCCAAAGAAGTTCTTGCTGTGGCCAGAATCCACCCAAGTAGCTCCTTCGGTCAGAAGATTGCTGTCTGGTCCTCCTGCCAGTTCAAAGGGACCAGCTTTTTTTCCACTATTATTACTATTTCGTGGCATTAGTAGCACTGCTTGGCACAGGAGCATTTTTGCACCACTGTAGTGGAACAAGTGATATTTTTAAAAGGGATTAAAATTAAAAGGCATTATATATATATATCCCTTGCCCTGCAGTTGCTACTCTGAATCACTGAGTCCTTTGCCATTTGGGATGGGAGGAGATCCTCAGCTCCCCCCCCCCTGAAACCTCATTGCACAGCCCCCCCCCATAAGCGTGCTCCCCACCAGTAGGTGCTTCCACTCTCTGCTTTCAAAAGATTTGGGGGGGGGGATTCTGCACCGCCTGGTCAATTCCTGGCCATTCCCCCCCCCAGCTGATCCCTTGCTGCGCTCTGTTTTGCAGAGCATTAAGGAAGCATCCTGCTAGCAAAAGGAGACATGTGCTTAGTTGTGTATGTGCAGTTTACATTTGTACTGTTCTTAATAGTACAAAGCAACCTTGCTGGGGGATGTGGACGAGGTTAACCCTTTCTCTCCCTGCCAGGGTCCCAACCCTAATCTTTGAAGCTGCTGTGAGTATTTCAAGGGAAGATCCCTTTGTCCCCCTGGCAGAGAGAAAGACTTCAGCTCCCCCCTCCAGCCATCCCAGGAGCCCTCAGGCTTCCCCTGGGCTGCTTCTAAGGTAATAAACAACCACCAATTCATGCCATGCCTACTTTGGACCTGAGAATTCAAAAGCAAACCTCCCAAGAAGAATCCACAGCTATTTATTTCTCCCCCTCCAGATCCAGGGATCTCCTACCTTGTATTCCTGGAAAGCCTCCTCCAGAGGAATCACCTCGTGCTCTTTGTGCCCCTTTGATTTGTCGCACACCAAGCAAATGGGGGCTTCATCCTCCTTGCAGAAGAGCTTCAGGGGCTCCTGGTGCTTCTCACAGACTCCTCCTTTCCCTCCTTCCTCCTTTCCCTCTTGAAGGCTGAGATTCTTGGCTATTTCCGCCACATTAGCCAGTTGCCGGTTGGGGATGAGGCTCCTTCTCTGGACTCTTTCTCTGCACTGAGGGCAGGAAGCCTCCGCCTCCGATTCCCCCCAGAACAGGACCAAGCAGGATCGGCAGAAGTTGTGCCCACACTCTGGGATGGTCACTGGATCCTTGAAGTAATCCAGGCAGATGGAGCAAGTGGCTTCATCACAAAGATTCCGGATGTGACCCCCTGCAGCAGCCATGGCTCCCTTGCGCCAAAAACCCGAGTTAACTTTCGTTTTTTCAGGTTTCAGCTACTGGGAGTTTCCCCTTCCTAGAAATGACTCAGAAACTCAGTGACCACGTGATCTTTTTTTTTTTTTTTAATGTCCCCAGGTCTTTACATTTGCTGAATGTTTTCTCAAGTAGCAGCGAATGCTTCTGGATTGCCTCCTGTTAATAAACAAAAATCATCCTTGTAGGTTGATTGACCATCAGAACATCCACACAGGAGAGAAGCCTCACAAATGCCCTGAGTGCAGGAAAAACTTTTCTCCGTGAGATACGCTGATCAAACACCAAAGGACCCACGCGGAGGAGAAACCTTATGAATGCCCCGAGTGTGGAAAAAGCTTCATTCAGAAGAAGGGATTAATCTTACACCAGATAATTCATTTAGGGAATATGTCCAGCTAATATTCTTGAAAAGTGCCACATTCCACAGACAAAAAGAGGGAGAAATGTTGGTTAAAACCTTATTTGCAGTGGAGAACACAAACCTTTTCTATGCCACAAGACATAGGCGGATGGCCAGTTGTTGTTACTTCAAGAAAGTTCTCTGTTGAGGCTTCCTGCCCCAGGAGGGGACAAACAAAACTGCCCACCCTCTGCTCTGGTCCCCATCATGGATGGAGGCAGGGAGACAGAGACACATTATATCCACGTTGCAGATTCTCATAGCACTAGAAGTCGTGGCCCCCAAACAAAGCTGATTGTTGGGAGATCCAGGACAGAAAAAAGCATTTCGTTGTGGAGCGTGTAAATGAACCATGGAACTCACTGCCACTGGAGGCAGAGATGGCAACCAACTTAAAATCATGGAATTGCACAGTTGAACGGTACAACCAGGGTCACCTAGTCCAGATCTCTGCAGTGCAGGAATCTTTTGCCCAACGTGGTGCTCAAGCCAGTGACCCTTAGATTAAGACCATCATGCTCCACCCATTGAGCTGGGGACAAATTCATGGAGCACTAGGCTGTGAAGCACAATCGCTCTGCTCTGCCTCCACAGTCCAGAGGCAGAAGACTTCTAAATCTCAGGTGCTGGAAACTGCGGGGGGGGGGGGGAGGCTGGTTTTCCTCTCTGGTCCCGCTTGCAGGTGTCCCACGGGCGTCTGGGTGGCCCCTCTTGGGCGCTGGACCAAATGGGACACTTTTTGTGTCCTTCCATGGGGTGAGTGGAAACTCACAGGGAAGATGTTTGTATGATGACACACAAACATCGCCAACATCATATAGGGGGTGGAGCAAGGGAAGGTGGCCCTCAGGCAGGTCGGGGGGAGGGGGAAGATGTCTTTATTTTGACATGTGCCACCACCCCGTGGGAAATGCAGTAGTCGGCAGCCCTGATAGTGGAGCCGGAGAAAGTCCTGCCAGATCTTTGAGGGGTCAATTCCATAGGCATTTGTTGTTCTAGCTCTTAGTATCCCAGGAGAGAAATCAGATGCAGCTTTTGCTGAAAAGACCCTCCTTGGGGGAGCATTGTGCTTTTGGGGTGGGGCTGAGGAACACAGGGAAGGTGTCCTGCGAAATGTATAGGGCGGCACAGCCCATGGGGCCCCCTCCGGAAGCTGCCGGACTGCAGCTCCCATCCTCTCTGACCCCTGGCCATGCTGGATGGGTCAGAGGGGAGTTGGAGTCCAGCATTATCCAAAGGACACCCCATTTGATGCCCCTGATAGACAGAATCCAGCCTGTAAATACGGAACGTTAATGCATCAACCCTAAACACATATAACTGGGCCGAAGCCCCACTCAATGCAATGAGGTTTATTTCTGACAACGTGTGGAGATGGGGAGGCTGTATTTGCAGAGGGCATTTGAAGCTGACGCCCTGTTCAATTTTTTTTATTTTCTTCCCATCTGAGGTCTCCAGAGTAAGGAGCTTTCCTGCCTGATGTGGGGGAAGGGATTCATTTTTTAGTCCTCTAGTAATCCAATTATGCATGCATTTTCACAGCTGCATAAGGTCTTGTGGGGAGAGGGAGGTTTCGTAGAATTGCAGGGTTGCAAGTGTCCCTGAGGGTCATCTAGTCCCACCCCCTGCAGTGCAGGAAACATTTGCCAAACGTGGGGCTCAACCCACAACCCTGGGATTAGGAGTCTCGTGCTCTGCCAAATCAGACATCTCAAAAGGAAAACAAGACTGAAGGTGAGGAAAAGATGATTTATTGGGACTGTTAAAAGTGTGACTGTCTCTTTAAGAAGAAGTAAGCTGCAGAGGGAATTATGGGAAAAGGAAGGAAAATGAATCTTCTCAAAAGGCCCTTGAAAAACTGCCCAAGGTTCTCCTGGTGGGTAAATGTTTTTTATGTCAGTCACTCTGGTCTGGAGAGAAACTCCTGCTGGGCCTGAGAGGCAGATTTAGTCTCCTCAGGAGATACTGAGGTGGGTTTCATTTCCCCACAGATCAAAGAAAGGGAGGAGGGTCTCTCCCGAGAACGAGGCTCCTGAGAACGTGTAGAGTTCGGCTCCTGAGTCGGCGTCGGAAAAAGACACACGTCCCCCTTCATAGTCCAGAGTCACCCGGATCCTCCTGGGCTTCTCCCTCAGGGACAGAGGAGAGTAAGCAGGGGATGAGTAGGCCAAGTACCCCCCTCCCAACTTCCCCACAGCCCAGATCCCTCCCTCAGGGCTAAAGGGGAAGATGTTCTTTCTCCTCACAGACTTCCTGGCGACCCCCACAGCCCAGCATCCCCCACTTCCTACAGTGACTTCCCAGAAATGTCTGCCTGCTGTGAATCCCTCACGTCCCAACACACAAGGCCAGTCACTGAATCTCTCAGGATCATCAGGCAGGGCTTGAGGTTTGTCTCCATATATCACACTTTTCCGATCCTTGGACAGGATGAGTTTGGGATGGGCTGTGTCTGGATCCAGAGTGACATTTGCTGTTGGGAAGAAGATGAGGGAGAGAGAAGATTAGGCAGAGTCAGCAGAGAGAGAGAGATGGACATCCTTATCCAAGAAACACCCCAAAAACCCAGATTCCCTTTCAGGTCAAGGGGATTTCTTCTGCATCACATGGGACATTGAGACGCCTCCTTGCAGACTCTCATCAGAATAAATCCAGGCATTTTCTAAGGGGAAAAACCACCCAGGAAACCTTTTACTCAGCTCTTCTGTGCTATCTAAGGGGAAAGAGAGGAGAATTGGAGGAGGAGGCAGGAGAGGAGAGAAGCTGCTTTCCTCTGACAATCTCTGTGGGAATTGGCCTTTGGGGACCTCTGGGTTGGGATGGGGGATGAGGACCCCCATGTAATAATAATAATAATAATAATAATAATAACAATAATAATAATTATCAACATTTGCATACTGCCCTTCATCTATAACTCTCAGGGTGGTTCACAGCATTAAAATACAACACAAAACCACATAGAGGCTTCCCCTCACTTTTGCATGGGTTATGTTCTGGGCCCTCGTGCACAAAAGTGAAAATTGTGTTAAATGGGGAGCCTGTTTATTCCTGCTCTCCATCTCTCTCACCCACTTGGTCTCTCCTTGCCTTCCTCCCAACCATCTTGGAAGTTTAGGCCTTGCCGCCAGGGAAGAGGAGGCAGGTGGCAGGGCAATTTTACAAAGGACTGCTTATTCCAGGCTTCTCTTTGGGATTTCATATATACCTTAAGACTAGTTCCCTGAGAGAAGCGGGGAATAACTCAAAAGGTTACCAGTTTGGGGCTGAGACAGTCATGCTAGGCAAGTGTAGGGCTGCCCTATTTTGAAGAGCAAGAAAGAGGACACATTGGCCAACTTTGACTTTTAACCATGGATCGCTATGACGACTCTCCGTTGAAATACCCCTACTATATGTAGGCTGTAGTAGGTGTGATATATTGCTAGTAGCAATGCTCTTAACTTTCAACCACAAAAGAAGAATAAGAATACATATAGCTCCCTCACTTGCCACATGAAATATTTGGGCACATGTTCACATCTTTCTGAATGTAAGTGTGCACAGAACAATTTATTAACCTGTTGAACATCTGCATGTGGACTCTCCTTAAGGGCAGGGGGATGTTAACTCTTGCCCTCCCGGACTCCTCCTCCAAGATCTTGTAGCTGAGCCAGCGTCCTTTTGGTTCAGCCACAAGAGAAGGGATTTTTACAGTATGTCGCTAGCTTAAGATGCTGCTCTGTTGTGATTCTCTGCTGCAGATTAGCCTAACCGGGTGCCTTAGATCTGACTCTAATGCAGGCATAGGCAACCTCGGCCCTCCAGATGTTTTGGGACTACAACTCCCATGATCCCTAGCTAACAGGACCAGTGGTCAGGAATGATGGGAATTGTAGTGCCAAAACATCTGGAGGGCCGAGGTGGCCTATGCCTGCTCTAATGCAATATTAAAAATTTCATGGGTTCTTGTAAACCAAAAAACAACAAAAAAAAACTTGGGGACATTCTGCCAAATTTTAAAAATCTGCCCCGATACAAATTTTAAGAAATTTTGATCATGAAAATAGAAGACATGGCTGGGAAAAAGAGGACACATGGCAACCAGGCCTGAAAAAGGTCACATGATGGAAAAGCAACCCAACTCTCTCTAGCCAGGAGTAAAACTCTTCCCTCCTCCGCCTGATCCTTCTGGGAATTTTCTCTCTCCCCCTTCAAGTCCACCCTCTCTGCCTTTGTGGCACAAACAGCAGGGCTAGAGTCAAGCTGTGGATGGTTCTCAACTGTACAGAAGAGACTCTTGATCCTTCATGAAACACTAGTCCCCACCCCCCGTGAACTGGGGTCTCCATGTGAATTTTACCTCTCTGGAGACTTCTGAGTGACTGGACATCTGAGGAAGCAAAAATATAGGCTTAATGGTCTACAGTGCAATAGTTCAAAGAAAATCTTTTTACAAAACATCACCATAACATAGCATCTGTTGTTTCCTTATTTCAAGCAAAAGATGACATCATAAAACAAGTAATTGAAAGACAACAACTGTAGGCCTAAGGAATTAAAACAACTAATGTGTTTAGCTGTGATTCCTGCATTGCAGGGGGTTGGGCTAGATCAGGGGTAGGCAATTCTTTTCAGCAGGGGGCTGGTCCACTGTCCTCAGACCTTGTGGGGGGCTGGACTATATTTTTTTGGGGGGTGGGGGAATGAACAAAATCCTATGCCCCACAAACAACCCAGAGATGCATTTTAAATAAAAGGACACGTTCTACTCATGTAAAAACACGCTGATTCCCGGACAGTCTGCGGACCAGATTTAGAAGATTGGGCCAGATCCAGCCCCCAGGCCTTAGTTTGCCTACCCATGGACTAGATGACCCTTAGGATCCTTTCAAACTCTACTATTCCATGATTCCATGGGGAAATCAGAAATGGTAAACCATACTAGAAAATGGTGGAATACAATCATTCAGAATCCACGAATGAAATGGGAATCTGTACTGAATGGCTGGAGGAAGGTTAACATCAGCGCCAAGTAAACTGGTGGGAAAAAGCTCTTGAAAGCGGAATTTCCAAGCATGCTGACAAACCAGATTGCAGAGGAAGAAGCTGCAGAGCTTTGCCATGTAATTCCAAGGGTCTCGTGCAATGGGAAGTCGTCTCTCATGGAATGGGGCTGATCTCATAAGAACAGTGGGAAGTCTCAGGAGATGGGGATGGCTGATGAGGTTGAAACTGAGGAGGAGGCAGCTCAGGCCTTGCTCTGCTGCTGGGAGACCAGCCTGGGCAGGAGGTGGAGGAGGGACTGGGTGCTTGCGGGTGCCCCTTTTAACACACTTCACGAGGGGGAAATGCAAGCAAATCTAGAGAAGCCGCAAAAGAACCTCTCCAGATTGTGTGGAGGGAAAACAAAATGCAAGGGAGGTTCCCTATACATGAGACCTCGAAAACAGGGACACTGGACTGACCCTGCAGGATCCTCCTTAAGCGCTTTTGTAAGACATTGTAATCCAGGGGGAAACCAGGATACTAGTCTATAGGCAGGAATGGAACTCAGACTGGTGTTCAGGTTGTTTGCAGGGACAAGCTCTGCCCCCAATCCAAGCCTTCAACCTCCCTCCCAGTTCATTCATGGGACATAGAAAGAACCCAAACACCACTAGAGGACTGTTACCCGGAGTGACGCCATTGATGGGGGTCCCAAAGTCTGCAGAATGGACAGGAACACCCATGAAATATCAGTCCCCATCCCTCCTGTCAAATTGTTCCTCCCCTGGAAATTTACCTTTCTGAATCTGTTTTCTGTATAACACAGCATCTGAGGAAGCAAAAAGATATCAAGTGTAAGGGCAACACTCTTCCACCTGAAATAAATCTCCATACAAAAGTAACACTTCATAATGTGGCATCCTTGAATTGACTCCATTCAGAGCAGGACAACCCCAGATTGTGTAGACTGGTAACCAAAAGGAAAAGGAGGTTCCATATAACTGAAAACAGATACAGGCTTTCTTTACAGGATCCAGGGTCACAATATACACGGGCCATTCTAGGGGACAGGAAATGAAGGCTGGAGCACCAAGAAGGAAGGTATCCAGGGGTTATTAAATTCCATGCAGTAAGAGCCTGGCATGTTCAGTTCTGAAGAAATAATAGAATTCCATGTGTGAAATTCTGGCAGCCATTTTTCGTTACCTTTCCATTGTTTCATTGTATCCTCCACAAGGTGATTTAGATCACAGGATTCCAAGACCCTGTTCCTCACTTCTGGAGGGAAAGGCAGTGGGTTCTCTGGACTCTCTCTTTTCTCATACCTGGTGAAAAGAAAAACAATGAATGGCCCCATTGTGGCCCCGTCTCCCTAATTATTGCAGGAGATCTCAATAACATGAACAAAGTTGAAGTTTTTTTCCCAACAGGTAATTCAACGTGATCTGTTGACACCCACCTCCAAGCCCTGGCCAATGGCTTCGTAAGGATGCTAAACAGCACAAGGGACAAGAGGCAACCCTGTGCGACATCACAGGAGGGCTCCCATGGCTTCAAACTCTGCTGCCCCATAACAACTTTCTGGGAAGGTCCCATGACGTAAGGGCCAAACCCCTGAAATGGAGTGCCTGCAATCCCTCCCTCCCTGAGCCTCTCTAGAGGATGTTAAGAAGAAGAAGAAGAAGAAGAAGAAGAAGAAGAAGAAGAAGAAGAAGAAGAGGAGTTTGGATTTGATATCCCGCTTTATTACTACCCTAAGGAGTCTCAAAGCTCCTTTCCCTTCCTCCCCCACAACAAACACTCTGTGAGGTGAGTAGGGGTGAGTGACTGGCCCAAGGTCACCCAGCAGCTGCATGTGGAGGAGCGGAGACGCGAACCCGGTTCACCAGATTATGAGTCTACCGCTCTTAACCACTACACCACACTGGCTAGTTAGTGATGTCAAAAGCTGCCAAGCGGTCAAGGAGAACAACCTCAACCCTCCCTGCACCCCCTCTCTCACACAGTAAGTGTGCAACCCCATGCCCCATGGGACTCTCCCTCCAGAGGCATCAAACAACCTGACTTTCACCCCCCACTCAAGACCACCTTCAGCCTCTCACATTGGAAACGCTCCCAAGAAAAAGAACCAACCCATTCTAGACCAACAGACTTTCCCTCCCTAAGTGCCTCAAAGGGGATGAGTTGGGGGGCTTCCAGTGGGACGTGGAAAGATATTGGTACGTCCTAAGCTGTTCCCAGGGATCTTTGGCACTTTCTCTTCTACATGTTTGAAATTACCAAAGTCAATGAACAGAAGGTGCAAGAGAAAGAAAAGAGCCCCCATCCCTGTGTGGTGTGAAGTGATGTGGGGAGGGAGGGGGGAGGCAGCTGACCTTGATCCTTGGAGGGAGAATTGGGGTGCTATAAGTTCAGAAGAGGGGGCCCTGCTTTTACCTGTGAGGTGCCTCAGGGAGTGAGTCCTACAGTCTCCCCCCTGCAGCCCCTGGAGGGCTATGTCTGAGGTTCCTGCATCCCAGCCTCATGGAGTGAGGCTAATGGAAATGAGCCAGATCCACTTACCTCTGCAAGGTCCTTCTCACATCCTAGAGGGGAAAAGAGAAGGGAATTCACTGCACACCACAGGCCACACTAGGAAGACCCCCTCAGACCCTGGCCCTTGAATGTCAGTCTGCCTGGCACATGCCAAGGTTGTGGGCAGGGATGGTGGAATCAATAAGTTTTGGTTTCTCACAGCTTTTATTTCTCCAATCTGAAATTAATAATTTTTCCAGTATCAAGTTCTCCACATTTCCACATCTGTTTACAATTATTTTTTAAGAATCCTTATGAAAATCCACCAGCATTTTAGGGAAATTTAACATTTGTGGGTTCAGGAGAAGATACCATCCCATCTCTTCTCTTCAATTATAATTAATTAACTTTAATCCCATTTGCATTGTGCCATTCAGACGTAAGGAAGCCTACAGGATAGTCCTACCAGGGAACTGTCCCAAGTTGTCTTCCACAGAAGTCCCCAAATTTCAAATTCTACTTTCCAACTGGAAATAAAAAAGCACCTGCAGCATAAAATGCCTCCAAAGGGGTAATAAAACAGCTCCGTGTTTCTTTGGGCTCCTCCACACTTCTGCTTTTCCTGTGCCCAGAAAACACTGGTCCTAGTGGTTTTGCCTTTGCCCTGCCGCGTTTCCTCAGGAAAAACCTGCTCCTTAGTTCAACATTGAAGGAAACGTCAATGCAGAAAAAACCTGGCTGAGGTTTGCTCTCATTCAACAGTAAACAGAGGGTTTTCCTGGAAGAAAGGGGTGGGACAAGCAGCAGTCTGGATGAGTCCCTCTGTCCTCGCTGAAGCCCAGCCCAGGGCAGGAAGGCAGCATTGCCAAGAAGGAAGGCATTCGGTGACAAATCATCAGCAAAGAGCAGAAAACCACCTCCTGTTCCATCAAGAACACAGAAGAATCTCTAGTCTGCATTCAGGTGAGTTAAGCATCCCAGGTCTCTTGGGTCTTCCTGTCCATTACAAACCTGACTAGAGGCTCCATCATCTGAACCCCTGCACTTCTTGTATACATGAAAGAGACACATAAAGGATTGGAGGCAGCCTTTTCCTGGAGCCTTGGGCTGTTCCTGCCACCATCTTACCTGCAGGAGTTCACTTGCTGGCTGCTGATTCTTCTCCTCCATCTCCTGGATGATCCTCTCAAGAGAGGAGAGTTTCCTGGAGAGTCCAGCCAGCTGCTCATCCCTTCTCCCTGCAATCTCCTTCTCCACCTCTTCCACATGATTCAGCAGACCTTTTTCTTGTTCTTCCAGGAACTGGCGCAGTTCTCTAAACTTCTCCACAATCTTCAGCCTCTCCGTTTCTGTTAATTTCTGCAAGAAAAGAGGAGGTCTGAGTGTGTTTGGTCCTTAGCCTCGAAACAGCAGAAAGAAAATTATGAGAATTCCACAGGGAGGACACTTCTGATATTTCTATAGACATGAAACCTTCAGTGGCTAAAGAAGAAAACATTTATTTTGAGGGGAGGCCCTCTCCATTGCTGTTTCTGTTTATGTCTATTTTGCAGACGGATACAGCCTAAAGGAAGGAGCTCTTTTTTCCTAGCCATGGATTTTCCCTGCATGTTTTGGGGCATGGCATAACCAGAGTTCACAGTTGTTCAGAGAACATCCAGGGACATAAAACACCCCTCAATTTAGGCTGGGGCGATTTAGGTGTAGGAAGGAACATAAACAGAGGAGGAGGAGGACAAAGTGCAGAGTTCATCCCCATAGCTCCCCTGTTTTCTTTAAAGGTTTTAAAAAGCCTGAGTTTCCTAAAAATGAACAAGAGAGCACATTTAGAATTCAATAATATTCATGGTAAATCAGGATTTGGATTAATTTGCTTCCACCCTTTCAGCTAACAAGTCCTCAGGCTTCTTCTTGACTGCTATTCACATAATAAACGATAAGGGGAAATAAACTCCATTTAGCGGCATTCAAAGGTGAACTTACCTAATTCGCTATTGCTGAAAAAATATGGAGACCAAAACAGAGCTTTAAAATTCTGATATTTTCAAGCTTGACCCAGCCAGGTAACATTCACAAAAAATGTATTTATGAGGGTAAAGTACAGATCAGAATATTTATACAAGTAGGTAGCTACCCTAACATCTGATTCATTTTCAGAACAATAAATTAATAAACAGACTGATATGAAAAATGAGAAATGAGAAATGAGGAGAAGCTGAAACAGGCAGATTTCCCCATCACTTCTCAGTCCTGACTAAATTCTTCTTCTTCTTCTTCTTCTTCTTCTTCTTCTTCTTCTTCTTCTTCTTCTTTATTGAATTTATATATTGCCCTATACCTGGAGGTCTCAAGTGCTTGTTCCCTGTCTAGTAACAACAAAGACACTTACAAGGAGGTCTTTGCTTTCCTTGTCCAGATCTGCTTGATGGGCCAGAATTTCCCCTCTCTCTTTCCTCAGAATCTCCAGGTGGTGACAGATCTCTCCCTAAAGAGAAAAGGAAAAATTCAGCTTTGATTCAGACACACAGAGAAATTAAAATCATAATGGCTTCTTGAGCCCAGTGGCCTTGCTAGAATAGCAAAGTAATTTACTGGTGGAAATAAAAGTACAGTGGTACCTAGCAAGACGAATGCCTCGCAAGACGGAAAACTCGCGAAACGAAAGGGTTTTTGGTTTTTTGAGTTGCTTCGCAAGACGATTTTCCCTATGGGCTTGCTTGCTTGTTTCCTTTTTCTTAAAACCGTTAATACAGTTGCGACCTGACTTTGAGGAGCAACTCATAGCACGCGGTGTGGTAGCCTTTTTTGAGGTTTTTGAAGACTTTGGTGATTTTTGAAGCTTTTCCAAAACTTTTCCGACACCGTGCTTCGCAAGACGAAAAAAACCGCAAGACGAAAAAACTCGCGGAATGAATTAATTTCGGCTTGCGAGGTACCACTGTACAGAGGTTTTCAGCCTTTTTGGGTCCACGGCTCCATGGATCAACTACCCTGTGGGGCTCAGGATCCCAGCTAGGTCCCCCCTTGCCTGCAGAGCTGGCAGCCCCTCACCTTTTCTCAAACACCCTCCCTTGTGGAGTGATCTCTCAGCCTCCTCTCCCTTCCTTGGGGGTCCCAGCCTGACTTCTCACCTTGAGGTCTCAGGGAGAAGTGGGAAGAGGAGGAGGAAGATAAGGCAGGATCCAACCTGGGATGTATCAGTCTAGCCTCAAAGAGATAGTGAGGTCAGCCCAAGAGGCGAGAGAGACAGGGATAGACCAGAGCGTCTCAAAATTTGGGGTGGGAGGAGATCCTCAGCCCCCCCAAACCTCATTGCAGAGGCTCCAAGGCACCCCCAGAATAAGCCACCTGTAGGTGCCTCCACTCCCCACTCCCAAATCTGCTTCCAACAGATACTTGGGGGGTGGGATCCTGCACCATCTGGTCAATTCCTGGCTAACAGTCCCCCCCCCAAAAGCTGATCCCTTGCTGCTCTCTGTTTTGCAGGGCATTGAGCAGGCATCCTGGTAACCTAAGGAGACATGTACTTAGTTGTCTATGTGCAATTTACATTTGTACCGTTCTAAATATGTACAAAGCAGCCTTGCTGGGGGATGTGGACAAGGTTAACCCTTTCTCTCCCTGCCAAGGTCCCAGTTCAAATCTTTGAAGCTGCTGTGAGTATTTCAAGATCCCCTTGTCCCCCCCCCCCCCGCAGAGAAAAAGACTTCAACTCCCCCCTCCAGCCACCCCAGGATCCCTCAGGCTTCCCCTGGGCTGCTTCCAAGGCGATAAACAACGACCAATCAATGCCATGTCTACTTTGGACTTCAGAACTAAAAAGAAAACATCCCAAGCAGAATCCACAGCTATTTATTTCTCCCCCTCCAGATCCAGGGATCTCCTACCTTGTATTCCTCGAAAGCCTCTTTCAGAGGAATCACCTTGTGATTTTCATGTTCCTTAGATTTGTCACACACCACGCAGATGGGGGCTTCGTGGACTTTGCAGAAGAGCTTCAGGGGCTCCTGGTGATCCTCGCAGATTCTCCCTTTCCCTCCTTCCTCCTTTCCCTCTTGAAGACTGAGATTCTTCACTATTTCCGCCACATTAGCCAGTTGCCGGTTGGAGACGAGGCTCCTTCTCTGGACTCTTTCTCTGCACTGAGGGCAGGAAGCCTCTGCCTCCGATTCCCCCCAGAACAGGACCAAGCAGGATCGGCAGAAGTTGTGCCCACACTCTGGGATGGTCACTGGATCCTTGAAGTAATCCAGGCAGATGGAGCAAGTGGCTTCATCACGGAGATTCTGGATGTGACCCCCTGCAGCAGCCATGGCTCCCTCGCGCTGAAGACCCAGTTAAGTTTCGCTTTTTCAGTTTTCAGTCACTGGGAGTTTCCCTTCCTGGAAATGACTCAGTGATCACATGATCTTTGTTTTTTAAACAAAACATGTCTCCAGATCTTTGTAGTTGCTGAATGTTTTCTCAAGAAGCAGCGAATGCTTTTGGATTGCTTCCCATGCTTTTGATTACACACAAACACACACGTACCTAGTAAGTTGTGGTATTCATACTGCAACATTTTTCATTCATAGGCTTCCTTGTCATTTTTGAATTGGAGAAAATCTGCCTCTGCCCTAAATGGACAGGAGTTCTGATTTAGCAAGCGGGACTTGATTCCGTGAAGAGAACTCCTAAAAGTCTGGTTGCTAATTTTGACTTAATCCGTTTTTAGCATGCTGGCAAAGAACTTCAGATTGAAACAGACGCTTTCAGCCTTGCCAACCTGGTGCCCTCTGTTTGCTGAAGACTACAGCTCCCATCATCCCTGGCCAGGACATCTGCAGGTATGGTTGGGAAGACCTTGCAGAGCCACTGCCAGTCAGTGGAGGCAAGACTGACCTCGATGGACCTGGCAGAAGGCACCATCTGCATGGTGGCAGCCCAGTTATGGCGTTCCTTCCCTAGATATGAATGCCTGGTACGACTTGGCTATTATTATTAATCGATATTACTACACAGTGTAAAGTCTTCCTATATTCCTAATAAATTGTGGTGCCTTCCAATGGCTGAAAAACCTGGAGGGCTTTAACAGGGGATTAGATACAATTCCTGGAGGATAAGATTTTGGTAGGGGTCGCGGGTGGCGCTGTGGGTTAAACTACAGGGTCTAGGGCTTGCCAATCAGAAGGTCGGTGGTTCGAATCCCTGCAAATGGGGTTTCTCGGTCCCTGCTCCTGCCAACCTAGCAGTTCAAAAGCACGCTAAAGTGCAAGTAGATAAATAGGTACTGCTCCGGCGGGAAGGTAAACGGCGTTTCTGTGCGCTGCTCTGGTTCGCCAGAAGCGGCTTAGTCATGCTGTCCACATATCCTGGAAGCTGTACACCGGCTCCCTCGGCCAATAAAGCGAGATGAGCACCACAACCCCAGAGTCGGCCACGACTGGACCCAATGGTCAGGAGTCCCTTTACTTTGGTCATAATAACAGGCTACATCCAACTAAATCCTACTTAGGGCAGACCCTTTGAAATTAATGTTGGGATTTTTGATGCATTTCATTGAGTCTGCTCTGAGTCTGAGTAGGACTAGCATCGGAGGCAACCGTGTGGGAGGGGGGAGGGAGGGAGAGAGCTATGTAAATTTACATAGCAGGAGGAGGGCAAACCTGAGAGCAAATGCAAAAAGGATGGGACAGCTGCATTTTCCTGCATTGCAGAGGGTTGGACTAGATGATCCTCAACACGGTCCCTTCCAACTCTACAATACTACAATTATACTTTTCAAATTCATACATTTCATTAATTTTACAATCCATTTAACATTTCAAAATTTGACTTCCTTCCCCCACTTTCTGAGGTTCCTTAAATTTATTTTTTCATATCTTCTGCAGATTCAAATTCATTTAACTCGCTCATTTAATTATCTACTGTAAATACATGCTCTTTTTATCCTGCAGATAAAAACATTAGCAGGATTATTGAAAAAATAAAAACATTACAATCATCCTGCTAATGTTTTTTTCTGTTTACAATTTATCTGTAAGTATTCAAAAAATCATTACAGTGGAACCTCGTGTTATGCACCATCCCCCTTACGAGTGTTTCGGGTATTGAGCTCCACTAACCCAGAAGTAGGTGCTCCTGGTAGCAAACTTTGCCCCAGGATGAGAGCAGAAGTCGCGCACCTGCAGCACAGCAGCAGTGGGAGGCCACATTAGCTAAAGTGGTATCTCAGGTTAAGATATAGCTGTCAACCGTCCCTTATTTGGTGGGAAACTCCCTTATCCCAGCGCCATTTCCCACTGCTTTCCCTTATTGATGATGTCCCTTAAATTTCCCGCGTTTCATGCTCGCCCGGCTCAGGAGGGAAGCAGCGGCTTGGGGGCCTCTACCTCGAGAGAGAGAGAGAGCGCACGAGCTGCCGCCTTTTCCCCCTCAGGGGCGCGTTGTGAGGAGACGTGTGGCGGCAGGCAGGCAGGCAGCCCCTCTCTTGCAAGACCTCCGCTGCACTCCCAGGGGAAGCCGGAGGCGGCGGCGGCGGCAGCGGCGGCTGAGAAGGCAGCCTGAGGGAGGAGGAAGAGGAGGGGATGGGGAGGGATGCAGAAGGGCGGCGCTTCAGTGGCCGCCGTGGCACCACAACCGCCTCATGCCGGGCTCGCGGGCGGCGTGGGCGAGAGTCTCTCTCCCTCCCCCCTCTCTTGGGCGGGGAAGGGCCGTTGGAACTCCTCGCGCCAGGACGACAGCAGCCCCGACGTGCTGCTTAGCATCCTCTCCAACCAGTGCAGCATCTTAATGTAGTGATTTCCCCCCTGCATCCCTTTCATAACTCTATTTTTATAAATCATTTGTCCATCCATCAAATTTTTACTACAAGTTTTCTGTCAGTCCTACCAATGTATGTAACTCTTGACAATAGCTTTTCAACTAAATTATAAACTTTCCCCATTCTTTATTAAAGAGGTCCTCTTCCTGGTTTCTAATTCTGCCTGTAAGCTTTGCCATCTCGACGTCGTTCATCAGTTTTGTTTGCCACTCTTCTTTGGTCGGAGTTGTAGACCCTTAGGATCATCTAGTCCAGCCCCCTGCAAAAACACATTCAGTCTCAGCAAAAGCAGCCTGGCTCCATCAGTGCCGGATTTCTGTATAAGCTAAGCAAAATCCCTTATTTTGGCTGCTGATCCCTTATTTTTGAGGCTACTGATCCCTTATTTCCAAATCTGTAAGTTGACAGCTATGGGTTAAGAACGGTTTCATGTTAAGGATGGTCCTACAGAACAAATTAAGTTCATAATTGGAGGTACCACTGGTATCTATCAAATTTTCATTAGGCCAGACATCCGTACGCTGTCAGTCATCTCTGGTGGCAGGTCAAGTCTGATATAGATCAAATGCAGAATACACTTACAAGCATACCTTGGGTTATAGACGCTTCAGCTTGCATTTTTTCGGGTTACAGACCGCCAGAAGTACCGGAATGTTACTTCCGGGTTTTGGCGGTCGCGCATGTGCAGAAGCGCTAAATTGTGCTTTGCGAATGCGCAGAAGACCAAATCGTAACCCGTGCATGCGCAGACGCGCTGCTCTGGGTTGCGGACGCTGCGGGTTGTGAATGTGCGTCCCGCATGGATCACGTTCACAACCCGAGTGTCCATTGTATTTCAAAACAGATGTTTTTGTTAGATGGCTAGTTTCTAGTTTCATTCTCGCCAGTTTAACAGCATAGCCATTAAAACAGTTAAAACAATTAAAACAATAAGATCAGGAAGTTCAAGCTCAGGGGAATTCTTGCTTGAACAGGCCTGTCTTCAAGAGCTGGCGGAATGCCAATACAGTGGTCCCTCGGGTTACATACGCTTCAGGTTACCGACGCTTCAGGTTACAGACTCCGCCAACCCAGAAATAGTACCTTGGGTTAAGAACTTTGCTTCAGGATGAGAACAGAAGTTGTGCTCTGGCGGTGCGGCAGCAGCAGGAGGCCCCATTTAGCTAAAGTGGTACTTCAGGTTAAGAACAGACCTCTGGAACGAATTAAGTCCTTAACCTGAGGTACCACTGTACTGATGATGCCTCTTGTATTTGAGTAGGGAGGGCATTCCTCAATAGGTAAAGAAACCCACCTCTGTGTTACTGCTAACTAACTAACCGGATTCTGTTAGCTGGCCATAGCGCCCTCACAGGGCAATGGTGGGGAAGACAGCTTTTCAGGTAACCTGGTCCAGCAGAACCATAGCTGTCAACTTACAGATTTGAAAATAAGGGACCAGCAGCCTCGAAAATAAAGGATCAGCAGCCAAAATAAGGGATTTTAGACAACCAGCTGAAATACGATGTTAAAAGGGACCAGATAATTTGGGAGAGCGGTGCCGATTTTTAGCCCTTCGTTTCCAGATGTTGCTGTTCAAGACACCAGCTGATGAAACACTGCAAATAACTACAAGCAGCAACCACTTTTCGCGCAAAACAAAGTCCAAGCTACGAAGATGCTGCTGCAGTTCTGTATCTTTTCTCTCGTGCTCCATCTGCAGCTCTCAGTTCCATCAGGCAGGGCGGGAGGAAGGGGGGGAATAGCGCCCGAAGTAAACCCGCAGATCAGACCATCTATGCTAGTCTACCACCACAAATCTATGGGAGAAGCGCTTGCGGTCCTTCCTCCGCTTTCCCCCTCTATGGTTAGCCCTTGGGACACCTGCCCGCACCTCTGCCTCCTCCTCCTCTCTCTGAACTGCTTTCTCCATGGTTGCCCTTGCTCTCCTCTCAAGGCTCCTCAGCAATTCATAGGCCACGCCAGGCTGCCCATCTCATCCAGGTCCTTCGGTGGTGCAGCTGCAGTACGGCCTAGCGGGAGCGGCGGCGGCGGGCAGAGGGGAGGCCCCAGGCAGAGACGCTCAGTTCGGCAGGCATGAGGAGGATGGCGGCGGAAGGGCCCAAGGCTCCCGTCAGTCCCGGCGGGGAGGGGCTCCCGGGGGCCATGGCTGGCGAGAGGAGGCTGGAGAGGGGCAGGCCGGGCAGCCAAGCAACACAGTTGGGGCCTCCCTCTTCCCTGGCCGGCAGGGAGGGAGGGAGAGGAGCTGCTTCCTTTGAAACCCGGGACATTTAAGGGACATCATCAATAAGGAACAGCAGCGGGACACGGCATTGGGATAAGGGAGTTTCCCGCCAAATAAGGGACGGTTGACAGCTATGAGCAGAACCCCACATTTTGTTGTCAAAAGTGGTAGATATCACTGGTTTGTTTGCTTGTTTGTTTCCGCCGAAGGACTTCTCGCCCCCAAACCTGACCTTCTTTCCTGGCTGGAAGAAGTAGAAGAACCATTTGTGCCGATCTCAGAGGAAGGGAAGCGATGGGCAGGGACCTGCTTAGGTGTGCGGTGACAACCTTTTCAGATGCCAAATTATATAATTTAGGTGCTAGAATTGATGGTTTGATGATTTACTTTATTTCTGCGTTCCAAAATCTTAATTGCTGTATTTTTCCGTCTGTGAGACACCCCCATATATAAGACGCCACTCGCCGCCAGCAACTGCCATTCGACTGAAGAAGAAGAAGAGTTTGGATTTGCTATCCCGCCTTTCACTCAAAGCGGCTAACATTCTCCTTTCCCTTCCTCCCCCACAACAAACACTCTGTGAGGTGAGTGGGGCTGAGAGACTTCAAAGAAGTGTGACTGGCCCAAGGTCACCCAGCAGCTGCATGTGGAGGAGCGGAGACGTGAACCCGGTTCCCCAGATTACGAGACTACCGCTCTTAACCACTACACCACACTGGCTAACCACTGCCCCCTCGCCACGGCGCCAGCCTATCAACAGCAGCCCTTGCCGCATGCACCAATCAACATCCCTACTGCCGCTGACAATCTCCTGCTCGCGGCAACAACCAGTCGCCAGTCCACCCTCGGCACTATCCATGTATAAGACGCCCCCAAATTGTTGACATTATTTTTTTAGGGGAAAAACCTAGTCTTATACATGGAAAAATACGGTAATTTCAATTATACTCCAGTCAAAATAACAATCCCTTATACAACAACTGAAATATTAACGACTTCCATTTGTATTGACACATTAAATGATTTATAAATCGACAAATTAGTTTTTCTAAGAAGTGTTATCCTTGCATGTGAAAGCCACTCTTTCCTGTGATTTAATATTGAATATTCTGTTCTGTTTCCCATGTAATAAATATATCTTTTGCACGTCTGACCACCTTCGTATTAGGGTTTTGTGTCTCTTTTTTTAAAAAATGGCTATCTCCTTTTTTCTAAATTTCCCGTTGGCTTTCAAAGGCCTCTGGCATGCTTCCTTGCTGTGATGCTTTAATAAATATTCCAAACCCATTTTGTGAGTAGCATTGGGGCTCATTTCTCATTCCAGCCTTTGGACCCCCAGAGGTGTGAGTGGGGAGGGGAGAGACCCACAGGGCTGCAGACACAATATATATTTAAAGCATGTAGCTTCCCCCAAAGAATTCTGGGAAATGTGGCTTACAGTGCCCAGCGCCCAGAGAAAACTATGGAATATTAAGGGTATTCTCTTTCTCATTCATCCTTCATTGGCATAATTTAGACAATAAAATCAGAAAAGAGGGGAGGACCAACCATATAACATTGGCAATCCAGACATATTAAACACATAAAACATATAAAACACTCAGTAGCCACCATTAAGTAAAATTAAGTGGTTTTAGATTCGACTTTCAAAATCTCGGCTAAATATCCTGAAACAATTTCAGTTGTTTTGGGAATATCATTCCTCAACAGATACTGGATTACAGATTCTTTGCAAGTAGGTACTTTGAGCTTCAAAGGAGTCGCCGGTAGGTCTCTGCGAAGAATGTCAAAGAGAGGGCAGTACAAAATTATATGGTACAGTGGTACCTCAGGTTACATACCCTTCAGGTTACAGACTCCGCTAACCCAGAAATAGTGCTTCAGGTTAAGAACTTTGCTTCAGGATAAGAACAGAAATTGTGCTCCAGCGGCGCAGCAGCAGGAGGAGGCCCCATTAGCTAAAGTTGTACTTCAGGTTAAGAACAGTTTCAGGTTAAGAACGGACCTCCAGAATGAATTAAGTACTTAACCCGAGGTACCACTGTATATTACAGTGCTTCCCCCCCCCTTAAAAATATGTTTAGGGGTAGTCTCATTTTGACTCAAGAAAATCACCCTTTTATGGTTCAAACCAGGAAAAATAAACAGAGTAAATGGATAAAAGTATAAAGATTCACAAAATGTTTAGGGGTATGCGTACCCCTGCATACCCCTAGAAAAAAGCACTCGTATATTGTATCTGGTGTATTCATATGACAAGAGCAAAGTCATATGGAAGTGGGTTTTTTAAAAAACTTTCAGACAGTACAAATGAGTGGAATGCATTTAAACTGGCTAACAAAAAAAACCCCTCTCTAATATGAAGGGAAATCTAAAGTATAAAAATTGTTGGGTACCATTCCGTGAGGAGGCAACGTAAGCAGATAAAAAATACAGAGTAGTCAGTTGGATAAATTTTTGGAATTCATTATCTAACAGGCTCTGCTTAATGCGAGAGAAAATATGTAACTCATCCAGTAAAAGGACACTATTGCAATCCCTATTTGTTTGAGTTTAAAGGTAATTGCAGATAACCATGTAAAATGACGCAAAGATCTCAGTAAATAAATCAGTAAGCTTTCTGAGGCGGTACTAAAAAATGAATTTTTAACCAGTACAGTGGTACCTCTGGTTAAGAACTTAATTCGTTCTGGAGGTCTATTCTTAACCTGAAACTGTTCTTAACCTGAGGTACCACTTTAGCTAATGGGGCCTCCTGCTGCCGCCACGCAATTTCTGTTCTCATCCTGAAGCAAAGTTCTTAAACCCGAGGGTTAGCGGAGTCTGTAACCTGAAGCATCTGTAACCCGAGGTACCACTGTATTTAAATGAAGGGTATGTCTTTATGTAAATGAAACCCTTAGCTCAGATGCTCAATGTCAGAGATTCAGGCATTTCTGCTACAGTGGAACCTTGGTTGTCGAACGTAATCTGTTCTGGAAGACAGTTCAACAACCAAAAATATACGACAACCGAGGCTCAATTGCCAGTCAGCAAAATCCTTTGAAAAATGGAGAAAAAATGGAGAAATGCGCCTCAAAAACAGAAGCATTCACTTCTGGGTTGTCGGCGTTCGGGTTCCGAATTGTTCAGCTTCTGAAGCGTTTGACAACCGAGGTTCCACTGTACTAGGAGGCCGAGGGACCCAGAGAGGTTTGCAGATGACTCCACCATCTCTGCCATCAGTGATTTTGGAGAAACCACTCGAAGCATCCATCGTGCCAAGCTACTTCAATTGCTTTTGTTTGGTTTGCTGATGGCAAAACAGCTGAAAGTCTCTAAATTTTGATAATCTTCTACTTCTTCTTTGGCGATCCCTCATAGCCGAGTAAGATTGTTTCCATAAACATGGTTTTAGCAGTGAGTCCGTAAGTGACTGTGGAGGCCAATTCTGGATCCACACATCCTTCCATAGTGGGGACATTGGTTTCCGGGCGGGAGTTTCTCCCTTTCGTCCTGAGTTCAAGCGTCTTCAAAGCCCACAACACCTTTGGTAAAGGCTGTTCTCCAGTTGGAGTGCTCGCAGGCCAGTGTTGCCCAACTGTATGTGTTTATACAACAAACTCCTCTCTCCCCCTGACTTGGGAGAGGCATGACAAGGGCAGAGCAAAGGGAAGCGACACACAGGCGTAGTCTCTGACTGGAGTGGGGGGATAGATGGCTGTGGGAAGGTGGGGATCTTTAATCCTGGCAACTAATTTCAAAA
>NC_138029.1:121306569-121513804 GCF_964106645.2 Podarcis pityusensis
ACTTAGTGCTACTAAGGTGCTACTGGAAGGATTTAAATTTTTTTTGTTTCGACTAGGCAGACCAACATGGCTACCTACCTGTAACTAGAACTAAGAAATGAAGCCAGGCTGCTGCCCGAGGCCATCTCACATATTCTCTTGAGATTCCTTTGAGCCGCCAACAAGGCAAAACTCCCATCTGTCAAATGCAAAAAAAAAAAAAGGGGGGGGGGGAGCAGAGATCTGCCCTGGCAAGGGTTAAAAAATGCAATGAACTCGATTCCTAGAGAGGAAAGGGATTTGGGGACGAGGTCTTTGCCAAAGCGCCTCCTTCCGAAGCGCCTTCCTGCCTGCCTCTCCCTCCCCAGGGTGGCCTTGACTCGCCTTTGCCGCTGCGTCGAGGCGCCTCCTGCTATCCGGTGAGCTCCCCCTTTTGCGCATGGGGAGGGGGCAAAGGGGTGTCCCGGGGGTGGGATCGAGACAAAGGGAGGGGGCCCGGGAGGGGGCCTGCAGCCGATCCGCCCGGGATCTGTCACAAAAAGCCACCCGATCTGGGGAGGGAGGGGGAGATCCTTTCTCTGCCTTCCTGCGCGCAAAAGCGCAAAGCTAGCAGGCCATCCGGGAGGCGAAGCCTCCTTTGTGCTCCGGAGAGAGAGAGAGAATGGATGCTTCCCCAACATTTTGGCCTGAGAATCCAGGCAGGAGCAGCCCCTCCCATGAAAAGAGGGACGTCCTATTCTATTATTATTATTATTATTATTATTATTATTATTATTATTAATTACACCCCGCCCATCTGACTGCGTTACCCCAGCCACTCTGGGCGGCCTCCAACAAACACACACACAAATATTTTATAATCATTAAACATTTTTTTTTTTAATTTCCTATACAGGGATGTCTTCTAAAGGTTGTATAGTTACTTATCTCCTTGGGTCGGGGGTCGCATAACTACACCCGCCAGCATTTCCCTGATGACAATAGGGACGTCCTATTCAACAATAATTATTATTTTATTTTATTTTTATACCCCGCCCATCTGACTGCGTTACCCCAGCCACTCTGGGCGGCCTCCAACAAACACACACACAAATATTTTATAATCATTAAACATTTTTTTTTTTAAATTCTCTATACAGGGATGTCTTCTAAAGGTTATATAGTTACTTATCTCCTTGGCTCGGGGTTCGCATAACCCCACCAACATTTCTCTGATGATAATAGGGTCGTCCTATTCAGTAATAATTATTATTTTATTTTATTTTTATACCCCGCCCATCTGACTGCTTTACCCCAGCCACTCTGGGCGGCCTCCAACATATATACACATATATACATATACACACACATATATATATTAAACTTTTTTAAAAAATTCCCTATACAGGGATGTCTTCTAAAGGTTGTATAGTTACTTATTTCCTTGGCTCGGGGGTCGCATAATTCCACACCCACCAACATTTCTCTGATGATAATAGGGACGTCCTATTCAGTAATAATTATTATTTTATTTTATTTTTATACCCCACCCATCTGACTGCGTTATCCCAGCCACTCTGGGCGGCCTCCAACATATAGATAGATAGATAGATAGAGATATAAAATATAAAAATATTTTATAATAATAAAACATTAAACTTTTTTTTAAATTCCCTATACAGGGATGTCTTCTAAAGGTTATATAGTTACTTATTTCCTTGGCTCGGGGGTCGCATAACTCCACACCCACCAACATTTCTCTGATGATAATAGGGGCATCCTATTCAATAATTTTTATTTTATTTTATTTTTATACCTCACCCATCTGACTGCGATGCCCCAGCCACTCTGACCGGCTTCCAACATACAACAAAAAATATATTAAAATGTTTTATAATAATAAAACATTAAACATTTTTTAAAACTTCCCTGTACGGGGCTGCCTTCAGATGTCTTCTAAAGGTTGTATAGTTACATATCTCCTTGGCTCGGGGGTTGCAAAGTTACTTCTCTCCTCAGCTTGGGGGTTGGATAACTCCAACATTTCTCCAATGGAAATAGGGACATCCTAAGGAAAAGCGGGACATTCTGGGATCAAATCAGAAACCTTGAAGGCTTCTGCAAATTCTGGACTGTCCCTGGATAATAGGGTCCCTTGGAGGGTCTGCAAAAGGAGGGGATCTTTGCAGACAAATCAAAACCAGCAGGTTTTTTTTCATCTAAAGCAGTGGCTCTCAAAGCTGCCAGAATCCAAATTTGTTTGAGGCTTTCTTTCTCTTTTTTCTTGACACTCTCTTTTATTTTAATTGTTTTTATTAACTATTTCCTTGGGTTGCAGAAGTACATACACCGTCTCTATTTTCAGATCATAAAGTCCTTTCTACAGATCAGTTATATTCGATGTGGGCCTTTAATGTATTTTTTATTTTTATTTTTAAAAATGCTTTTATGTTTGCTTGTTTCTAGTTGAAATAGCAACAGAGAGACCGTTCCATCTTTAATATAGCCACAAGAGTCATTTGGTAAGTAGCCTTTGATTCCAGTACCTGGTGCTTTTTTTCCTGGAAAAAAGGTGGGGGGACTTGTTTGTTTGTTTATTGTGGGCCCAGTCGCAGTGCTGCCACCCCCCACCCCCCAGTGACTAAATGTAAGATGTGATTAATAAACTCAAGCAGACAAGGATGTGGCGACTTTATTGATTACAGATATAGGTGGATTTGGGGCTCAGGTATTTGGGTGTATATCCGTTACAGCACCCCCAGACAAAAGATAATAATTATTTAATTTTCAAAAGGTAAGGGAACTGAGTTCCCCCACGTTCCTGCTAAAAAACAAACAAACTCTGAGTAATTTCATAATTACCCTTTGATTTCAGTGCCCCCTTCCCCAAATCAGTGTCCGTGACAATGCATTGGTATCCCAGATCTTCCCTGTGTGGATGAGGTTGTCACAACGCAAAAGGTTTTAATTGTGTGGTTCTCAAAGTGTGTGGCAGGACAGGATGCCAAGTGGAGGATGGCAAGATATCAAGAATCATCAAATAAACATTTTAACATTTCTTCTTCTTTTTTGAATAACA
The DNA here is from genome assembly GCF_964106645.2 of Podarcis pityusensis. Lineage (NCBI taxonomy): Eukaryota > Metazoa > Chordata > Lepidosauria > Squamata > Lacertidae > Podarcis > Podarcis pityusensis. The sequence goes on from NC_138029.1 coordinate 121,309,607, forward strand.
AATTTTATTAGTATTTTCCACACAACAAGAACAACAACATGAAAAAAATTGAAAAATAACAATACACAAAACACAAAAACCAGCATACAGTAGTACCTCGAGTGAGTTACAGACGGTTACAGGTTACATACGGTTCAGGTTACAGACTCCGCTAACCCAGAAATAGTACCTCAGGTTAAGAACCTTGCTTCAGGATGAGAATAGAAATCGGGCTCCGGCGGCGCGGTGGCAGCAGGAGGCCCCATTAGCTAAAGTGGTGCTTCAGGTTAAGAACAGTTTCAGGTTAAGAACAGACCTCCAGAACCTCTTAACCTGAGGTACCACTGTACAAAAAAAACCAAATCCATATCTTACAAGTTAATAATATAAACACTAAAAAGAAAAACAAACATTGACTTCCACTAATCCCACAGCACCTCCTTTACCTCTCATTATGTCTTCCTGTTTTCCTTATCTCTATCCTAGCATCTAGATATATATCCCTCTTTCTTATCCTTTCACTTCACAAGGTTATTCCAGACTCAGCCAGATTTCTGTCCTCGAACCTTGGCTTTTAAGGTATTCGTTTAGGCACTCCCATTCCTTCTTCACTTCACTTTTTGGTTTTTGTCTCATTATATCTGTCAATTTGGCTAATTATAAAAATTCTGAAAGCTTACATAACCATTCTCCCCTAGTGGGTAACTGGTTCTCTTTCCAATACTTAGCCACTAGGATTCTTGCTGCAGACGTCACGTATAAGAAAAAAATAGTTTTGTCTTTTGGAATATCATTGAAATTTTGCAGAATGGTCCACAAAGAAATAAAGAAAATACTAATGATATCATATAGTAAAAGGCCAGAGGCAATCCTTTTAGGAATTTTAAACATTTTAACATTTCAGTGTGGCATAGTACAGTGTCGAAATGATTTGTTTGCAGAATATGGATGGAAATCTTTTTGAAGTCTTTAACTGTAACAGAGAAACTTTCTGCAGTACATAAATATATAATGCAGCAGAAAAGGTTTAAGTGGGGAAAAACATCGGAGGTGAAGATGGGAAGTCAATTTATGAAACAATGTACTGTATTTTTCGCTCTATAAGACACACTTTTTCCCTCCTAAAAAGTAAGGGGAAATGTGTGTGTGTCTTATGGAGTGAATGCAGGCTGCGCATCTATCCCAGAAACCAGAACAGCAAGAGGGAGTGCTGCGCAGCGCTCCTTCTTGCTGTTCTAGCTTCTGGCTTAGCCACGGGAAGCCTCTGCAGGGCACAGGGAGCCTTCATCCTGCTGCCCTGCAGAGGCTTCGCAGGGCTATCCCAAAGCCAGAACAGCTGGAGGGAGGGCTGTTCTTGCGGGAGATGGGGGAAGGGACAGAGCCACGCGCTCTGTCCCTTCCCCCACCTCCCGCAAAAGCCAGGGATAGCCGCACTCCCTTTAAAGAGCCACGCGGAGTGTGTGTGTGGCTGTTGGGGAAAAGCCTGCAAGCGCCGCACACACGCTCCACGCGGCTCGTGAAAGGGAGCGCCGAACAGAGCCTGGGATGCATACAGCCTCTGCTCAGCACTCCCTTTAAATAATATTTTTTTTCTTGCATTCCCCCTCTAAAAGCTAGGTGTGCCTTATGGTCAGGTGCGTCTTATGGAGTGGAAAATACGGTAATCATTTGAGATGCAGATTATTGTGAAAATGTTTGGGAAATTTAATACAAAATTATACACCAAACAGAAAGAAAGAAATCTTGCCGAAACCAAGTACTACTAGGAGCTGTTTCTTTTGTTTCCCCCCAATGCATTTCTTATCAATAAAACGTTTGGTGTAGCACGAGGAAATTTTCATACTGAAAATGTGCACCAGAGGAAAAATGTTTTAAGAGCTACTGCGCAAGACTTCCTGGTGGAAATGAACTGTTCAGATGGAAATGAATGCAGATTAACCGAGCCCTCCGACCCTAGCTGGCCAGGCAGTGGCAACAGGGGTGCATAGGAGTGATGTCATCACCACCCTTTATACCCCACCTTTCTGCCCCCATATCCTCTCCCCACAACAGCCCTGTGAGGTAGGCTAGGCGGAAAGGCAGTGGCTGGCCCAAGGTTACCCAGTGAGCTTTGTGGCTGAGCAGGGATTCGAACCCGGGTCTCCCGGCTCCTAGTCCAACATTCTAACCGCTACACCACACCTGTTCTCTTTGCAGCATTGTTGCTTATGCCCATTGGAATGGGAGGGAACTGGGAAGAGAAAGGTGTGGGAAGGTTCAGGGAGGCTGGAGAGGATATATTGTTTACAGTGGTACCTCAGGTTACATACGCTTCAGGTTACAGACACTTCAGGTTACAGACTCCACTAACCCAGAAATACTGCTTCAGGTTAAGAACTTTGCTTCAGGATGAGAACAGAAATCGTGCTCTGACGGCGCAGCAGCAGCAGGAGGCCCCATTAGTTAAAGTGGTGCTTCAGGTTAAGAACAGTTTCAGGTTAAGAACAGACCTCCAGAACGAATTACTAACTTGTGCTAGCAAGTTCTATAACTTAGCAGAGTTTACATTCCCCTTTAAACACACAGCAGGTAGCTGGTTGCAGGCTTGTTTAAGCATCTTGGGTGGCGCTGTGGGTTAAACCACAGAGCCCAGGACTTGCCGATCAGAAGGTCGTGGTTCAAATCCCCGCAACAGCTTCCATTGCTCGGTCCCTGCTCCTGCCAACCTAGCAGTTTGAAAGCACGTCAAAATGCAAGTAGATAAATAGGTACCGCTCCGGCGGGAAGGTAAACGGCGTTTCCATGCGCTGCTCTGGTTCGCCATGCTGGCCACATGACCCGGAAGCTGTACGCCGGCTCCCTCAGCCAGTAAAGCCAGATGAGTGCCGCAACCCCAGAGTCGTATCTTTAAGTCCCCTTATTATCCCTCTTAAAAGAATAAACACTCCACAATCTTGTGTAAAGTATATCAAAGAAGTTTACAAACGAATCATCATTTCACAGTTGGATCCCTGAAGGCAGACTTAGTTACAAAGTATATGTATGTGGATCTATCCCATATGACGGGGGTGTCCAGATTTGATGAAGTGAACATGCATGAGGGCCGACCAAAGTTGTTGACCTTTTTTAGGATTTTACCCCAGGAAATAAACTGCCACGGGGGCCGGATTAGGCCCTCAAAACAGACTTTGGACATGCCTGCCATATGGAGATAATCCCAGTTTCCTCTGTTGGCTAAAGGCCAAAAGAGCATTGCTAGCTAAAAAGCTGGTCCAATGGAATAAGTCAAAGAGAGGAAGTGTGCTGCGTGCCTTGCCGTTTTGTTACCTGGACAGGTAAGGCCACACCCACCTCTAGTCACATGCTGAAGGAAGTATGTCGCAGTCAGGAGGAAACAGGAAGTTTTTGACTGACCGGACCAAATATTCCCTTGCATGTCCACTCTAGGAAAATAAGGAATGTTGTACTTGACTCCTACTTACCGTATTTTTCGCTCTATTGGACGCAGTTTTTCCTCTCCAAAAATTGAGGGGAAATGTGTGTGCGTCCTATAGAGCGAATGCAGGCGTGTGCCATAGCCGCGCGCAACCCCTCCGGCAAGGAGAGGCTGCACGGGGCTAAAGGGGAAGCCAAAACAGCGAGCGGGATCCATCCCGCTCGCTGCCTTGCCTTCTTCCATAGCTGCGTGCAACCCCTCTGCAAGGAGAGGCTGCACGGGGCTATGGCTTCTTTAGCCCCACACAGCCTCTCCCGGCAAGGAGAGCCTGCACGGCGCTAAAGGGGAAGCCAAAACAGCGAGCGGGATCCATCCCGCTCGCTGCCTTGCCTTCTTCCATAGCTGCGCACAACCCCTCTGGCAGGGAGAGGTTGTGTGCAGCCTGTACGCTGCTCTTTGGGGCTGGGGGGGGATATTTTTTTCCTTGATTTCCCCCCCTAAAAACTGGGTGTGCCCTATGGTCCGGTGCGCCCTATGGTGCGAAAAATACGGTATGTATCCCACCCAATGTACCCTGGCTATCCCGGTATAGGCCCAGTGCCATCAAGTGTCAGGAACAGTGCAGGCTAGGGAGCTACAGGAGCCCATCATCATCATCATCATCATCATCATTTATTATTTATACCCTGCCCATCTGGCTGGGTTTCCCCAGCCACTCTGGGTGGCTTCCAACAGAATATTAAAATACAATAACCTATTAAACATTAAAAGCTTCCCTAAACAGGGCTGCCTTCAGATGTCTTCCAGAAGTCTGGTAGTTGTTTTTCTCTTTGACATCTGGTGGGAGGGCGTTCCACAGGGCAGGTGCCACCACTGAGAAGGACCTCTGCCTGGTTCCCTGTAACTTGGCTTCTCGCAGTGAGGGAACCGCCAGAAGGCCCTCGGAGCTGGACCTCAGTGTCCGAGCAGAATGATGGGGGTGGAGACGCTCCTTCAGGTATACAGGACTGAGGCCGTTTAGGGCTTTAAAGGTCAGCACCAACACTTTGAATTGTGCTTGGAAATGTACTGGGAGCCAATGTAGGTCTATCAAGACCGGTGTTATGTGGTCTTGGCTGCCGCTCCCAGTCACCAGTCTAGCTGCTGCATTCTGGATTAGTTGTAGTTTCTGGGTCACCTTCAAAGGTAGCCCCACATAGAGCGCATTGTAATAGTCCAAGCGGGAGATAACTAGAGCATGCACCACTCTGGCGAGACAGTCCGCAGGCAGATAGGGTCTCAGCCTGTGTACCAGGTGGAGCTGGTAGACAGCTGGCCTGGACACAATATTGACTTGTGCCTCAATGGACAGCTGTGAGTCCAGAATGACTCCCAGGCTGTGGAGCTGGTCCTTCAGGGGCACAGTTAGCGCATTCAGGACCAGGGAGACTCAGACCTCCTTGGAGCACCTCATTTCGGTGTTTTCTGGGCGCTGCTTCCTGCTGGGAGTACTTCTGCGCATCCAAACTTTTGTTGGATTGGGGGAAGGGGGAGTTTGGCATTTTCAGGGTTAAAGCAGAGCTTGACAAGCCCAGGTAGGTAGCAGCCCTAGTTAGAGACTGAATAGGAATGTAGATGGATGGAGATGTGTTATGTTATCCATAGGATGTAGACAAAGAAAGGAAAACAAGATAGACAAGGCCAGGGGCCCAGTTAGTGAAATAACAGGCAGGCTTATTGAAAATGGGTGTTGGTAGCTGTGAAAACAATGCAGCTTCCATAGACAGAAGGATTATAGCGGATCTCAGATGCAGGGAAGAAATTATTTCAGGTTGAATAATGGGGGGGGGGGACCAATTACAATCCTATCTGGGATACGGCAACGTCTGAGCATCTCGCCAGACCCAAATCGAGATCTTGTGCCGACTGCTCAATATTCTCAGTAAAGTAATACAGTGGTGCCTCGCAAGACGAAATTAATCCCTTCCGCGAGTCTCTTCGTCTTGCGGTTTTTCCGTCTTGCGAAGCACGGCTATTAGCGGCTTAGCGACTATTAACGGCTTTAAGAAAAAGGAAACAAACTCGCAAGAACTCGCAAGACGTTTCGTCTTGCGAAGCAAGCCCATAGGGAAATTCGTCTTGCGGAACGACTCAAAAAACAGAAAACTCTTTCGTCTTGCGAGGCATTTGTCTTGCGAGTTACCACTGTATGTTTGAATCTTGAATGCTGGATAGGTGCTTAATGGTTTTTGCATTTGTTTTAAAAAACACACACCAAAATTTGTCTTTTAAAAAAACCAACCCATGACTAATTGAAGGGGAAAGTAGGTTTTTATCGTTAACGTAGGTTTGACGCCTGTGTGGATCCAATAATAGACTTTTGATTGTTTATTCACATCCCTCTTGCCCTCGTGTGTTCGTTGTATCTCCCTTGTAGTGGGCTACAGCTTCAAACAATAAAGTTTTGTTTATCCACTCAGACCGCCGATACAACTTTTTCTTATTTGGATGTGCTTCAATTTGCCTCTGAGACACAGACATGAGCGTCCCTTTTCCTCTCGCAGGCGATGGAGCTAGCAAGTCCTGGCAAGCTATCTCTTTCCGGAAATGACCTTCCCTGATCCCAAACAGTTCTCTCCTTGAGAACGCCACTCAAGAAGGTTTCATTAAATTACGAGAATAATGATCAGCAATTAGCCTTTTTTATGTAGCTGGCTGATAATCTGATCTACAAGGATGAACTGTTTTCCTTCCCTCCCCAGTGTCCTTTGAGGACGTAGCTGTGCTTTTCGCAGAAGGGGAATTGGCTTTGCTGGATCCGGACCAGAGATCTCTGAATCGGGGAGTCATGGAAGAGATCTATGGGACTGCGGCCTCTCAGGGTAAGCAAGCAACCTGTTTAGATCAAAGTACCTATTTTTGAAATTTCTGTATGTTATTAGCTCAGGGGTTCTTAATCCACTGCAGTTCAAACTTAACTGTCTTATCTATTGTGTTCTCTCTGAATATACCCCCTCCAGTTGACCTGGCTGACTAGGCCAGGCCTTTTGAAATGCAAGTTTCTGATTTGTTCGGTGGGTGAAACAAGTAATTTTCAATGAATATTAATTGGAAAATACGTCCTGTGTATTAAATTTGTAATTTTTTGAAATTTGTAAATACGTTTGTTTTTTTAAAAAGTTTTTAAGGATTGTAGGTTTGCCATACTTCAAAAAGTGGTTGACCTTTTCTTGCTAAATCTCCAAATAAATTGAAGTTTTTGAGCTTTAAAAAAGTAAATTCACCCCAAAATCTTCACTTCCGACATGGTTTGCCATACCTCTGGGTCATTTCAGTGATTTCCGGATATTCCACCTGGAAGCTAGTTTCTTTTTTTAAAAAAAAGTTTTTATTTATACTTTTCAAATTTATACATTTCAGAGTTTGACTTCCTTCCCCTCTTTCTCCGGTTCCTTAAATTTATTTTTAATATCTTTGCATATCCAAATTCATTTAATTTGCTCATTTAATTATCTACTTTCAATATTGACTCTTATGAAACAGCAGGTTATTACAATAATCCTGCCAGTGTTTTTTATCTGTTTGCAATTTATCTGTAAATATTCAATAAACCTTTTCCATTTTTTTATTAAAAGTTTGTTATCTTGATTTCTTATTCTTCCAGTAAGTTTTGACATTTCTGCATATTCCATAAGTTTTTTGTATCCATTTTTCCTTTGTTGGAACTTCTGCTTCATTCCATTTTGGGGCGAGTAGCATTCTTGCTGCTGTAGTTGCATACATAAATAAATTTCTATACAATTTAGGTCAGGCACCCTCAAACTCAGCCCTCCAGATGTTTTGGGACTACAATTCCCATCAACCCTGACCACTGGACCTGTTAGCTAGGGATGATGGGAGTTGTAGTCCGAATTTGGGGATGCCTGATTTAGGTAGTTCTGTCCCTATAATTCCCAAAAGAAAAGCTTCTGGGTTGTTGTTTTTTTAAATAAAAGTTATTTTGAACATCCTTTTCAATTCCTTATATATCATTTCCCAGTAAGCTTCAACCTTGCTACTACGTCAGTGATTTGAGGCTCTATTTCTTCCTCAGGCTCTTATCAGTTTCTCTCTTCATTGCAGAAGGTGATCTATCTGAAACAGAGAATAATGGAGAACAAGATGTGACAGAGACAGAGGGAAAAGGCAGCTGTACTGGAGAGAAACCATATCGATACATGGAATGTGAGAAGAACTTTGGAGAAAACTCCACCATCTCTTCTCATCAGGAAATTCACCCGGAGGATGAACCATACCGGTCTTTTGGATGTGGAAGGGACTTTGGAGACGATAGCCTTTCTCCTCCTCCTCCTCCGATAATTCCCACGAAGGAAAAACCTTACAACTGCAAGGAATGTGGAAAGAGCTTCTCTCGGAAGTTACGTCTAACTAATCATCAGAGAATTCATACAGGGGAGAAGCCGTTTCAATGCCTGGAGTGCGGCAAGTGTTTCATACACAACTGCAGCCTGTCGTACCACAAGAGGATCCACACCGGGGAGAAACCCTACAAATGCCTGGAGTGTGAGAAAAGCTTCACTCGGAAGATCATTCTCACCAATCATCAGAGAGTTCACACCGGCGAGAAGCCGTACAAATGTTTCGAGTGCGGAAAGAGTTTCACCCGGAAGGTGATCCTGGCAAACCACCAGACAATTCACTCCGGGGAGAAACCGTACAAGTGCTTGGAATGCGGGAAGAGCTTCACTCTGAAGGTGCACCTTACCGCACATGAAAGAATCCACACAGGGGAGAAACCCTATAAATGCCTGGAGTGCGGAAAGAGCTTCAGTCGGAACTCCAACCTCGCTTACCACCGGAGAGTCCACACGGGGGAGAAACCCTATAAATGCCTGGAGTGCGGAAAGGGCTTCAGAAACAGCACGAACCTGACTTACCATCAGGAAATTCACACCGGGGATAAGCCGTATAAGTGTTTGGAGTGCGGAAAGTGCGTCAGACGGGCGGCGGACCTCGTCAACCATAAGAAAATCCACACCCAGGAGAAACCCCATATGTGCTTGCACTGCGGGAAGTGCTTCACTCTGAAGAATTACCTCAGACGTCATCAGAGAATCCACACGGGAGAGAAACGGTACAAATGCTTTGAGTGCGGGAAATGCTTCACGGAGAAGACCACGCTCACGAAACACCACCGAACTCACACAGGGGAGAAACCGTACGAATGCATGGAGTGTGGGAAAACCTTCACGCAGAGCTACTCTCTCAGTCTCCATCAGAGAAGTCACACCTCCATGTTTGGAGTGTGGGAACAGCTTTCTTCGCAGCTCCAGCCTTTGTTCCCACCACAGAATCCGTACAGCGGAGAACCGATATAGATGCTTGGAAATAGCTTCAAGAAAAGTCTCGCTTTCCCGTCAAATACTTCCCGGAGCAGAGAAACCATAGAAATGGTAGCAGAGACCTTAAGATGAAGCAGAAACTTCAGTAATCAAAGGATAGACAGTTGGGGGTTGAGATTATATTAAAGCTTTGGAGTGCGGGAAAAGCTTGGGTAAGAATTCTCAAAGGGTAGGATCCATATAAAGGCCAGAAAAATTGAAATCCTTCCACCGCATTCATCTTCCCAACTCCCCCTCAGCCACCAGAAAATTCATGTAGCTATGAGATTTTGACTGTCCGTGCTTTGAAGCTGCAAAGAGCTTCAGAAAGTTTCAGCCTTACCTGGCGTTAAGGAGTTCTTGCAGGGAGGAAACCATATAAACGCCTGTGAAAACGAGGACTTTGATTTGCAAGATGTCGGTGACCAAATGGCATCCAAGAAGCTAAAACAACCCACTTGGAAAGTTTTATTTTAAATACATTCAGCAGAAGAACAATAGGTGTAGTTTTGTTTATGAACCATGGAAGTATAGAAAGGGAGAGCAACTGCAAACTATATAGAATTGAATTTTGGGGAAGGGAAAGATAAAAGGAACTGTGGGTAAAATAAAACACAATGAATAAAAAGGGAAAGCGAAGACTGAAATAAACTGTATTAAGATAACCTGGTGAAGCGGCTGTTACATGGAAAATTAAAATTGACTGTGACTTCACGGGGGTCACCTAAACTCCCAACGGCCCTCTCTTTAAAGCTTATGTAACTGCCCTAGCTACATACCCCCTTAGTTTAAAAGAAGAATATCGCTAGTATCTAGAATGCGATTCCGTGGGGAAAGGCTCTGGCGGTTTTAGATGCTGATAGTAGATATAGAAATAGAGTAAGGAAACTGTATATAATCGAAAGGTTTGTGAACTGAATCCCCCGCCTCAGAGGCCATCTTGTGGGCAGGGGACAGTCTGGTCTTATTTTTCCTGGTGGAGTTTGGAGAGGTCGGCGTGCGAATATCCCAGCATTTCCCCAAAGATCAAATGGGGGAGCAAAATATGTGGGAATGTGAATTTTGGGAGGCCTCTCCACCTTATGCTTAGGCTGCATATATATGTAAATAAAACCGTATATCCGAAACACAGCACTGTCCCCAATTAGTCTTAATGCTCTTACACATTTTAAAAATGTCTTAAATAATCCTTTTCTAATGTAGACGGAGAATCGGATGTCTTCCCCCTTTATATTTGGTGTTTCTTTATAGCATGGGTAGGCATGCTAATGCCCAGGGGCTGGATCCGGCCCAGTCACCTTCTAAATCCAGCCCACAGACGGTCCGGGAATCAGTGTGTTTTTCCATGAGTAAAATGTTTCCTTTTATTTAAAATGCATCTCTGGGTTATTTGTGGGGCAGAGGAATTTGTTCATTATTATTTTTCAAAATATAATCCGGCCCCCCACAAGGTCTGAGGGACAGTGGACCGGCCCCCTGCTGAAAAAGTTTGCTGACCCCTGCTTATAGCTTTGTTCTCCTCCCTCCCTCTTTTTTTCCCTTTCCCTCTTTCCTCTCTTATATTCCCGATTCTGCTTGTTCTAGATATTATTTTATTGTATTGTGAAAACTTTAATAAAAATCCATTTTAGAAACTTAATTCTCTTCCACCTTTTTGCCAGTCTTTTTGTTTGTTGTTTTTGGTCATTCCTGCTTCAAAATTAGTCTCCCTCTCCTGTGTTTCTTAAGCGATGCCCACACATGCGGTTACTATTGGATTTTGGGCATTACAGCTGGAGATCAAGGGGAGCATAAGGAATTGTTGAAGTTCACCCTTCCCTTTCATAGGACTTCCAGTTGCTCAGACGGAGATCTAGTGGCGAGGTGAGATGGCTTTGATACAAATCATTTGGCGCTTTCAGGAGGGCATTCCACAGAAGAGGGGCTGCCACTGAAAAGGCCCTGTCAACACCAAGTGGGTGGCACTCCCTAGTGGCACTAATGTGCTCACCTGTCGCTCTTCAGGTGCAAGATGGTTGATATTGGGAAAGGCACCTTTTCAGGAACATGTGTCCCAAGCCATTTAGGGCTTTATCTTTTTTTCCTTCTTCTTAGGCAATCCCTCGTAGCCAAGTAAGTTTGTCTTACATGAACACAGTCTTAACAGTGAGTCCGTAAGTGACTGTGGAGGCCAATTCTGGATCCACACGTCCTTCCACAGTGGGGACATAGCTTTCCAGGTGGGAGTTGATCCTAGTGACGGATCAAAGCGTGCCTTCCTCTTAGCACATTTCTCCCTGAGTGGTGGGCTGTATTGAGGTGTGAGATGATGGGATTTCTGGGTGTGTGGAATGGGGGACTGAACATTCACAAAAATGCTAAAACGGCTTGGAGTCTTCTCTGCCAGCTTCCTCCTATTTTTGTAGTCTAATGCCTCAGAAGAGCCCTTACCTGTTTCCCCCTGGAGGTCTGGTGGCAATCTCTCACAGGTGCTTTAGCTGTGGTTTCTGCATCGGAGGCGGTTGGACAAGATGTCCCTTGGGGTCCCTTCCAACTTTAAGATTCTATCCTTAAAACTGGAGTATCAGAAAGAGTGGAATAAATTTAATGATTATTTAGTTAAATTTGTTAAGTTAAACTAACTGAAAATAGCTTGCAGATATTTAATGGGCTTAGGATTTTATTTATGTTAAGTGATGAATTAATATGTTTAATTCCATAAGGTGAAGATCTAAGGATGTTAATGTTTAAGTTAAATTTCATAAAAATTGGGATTTGGAAAACCTTTAAAAAGACATGCAATGAAATTCAACCAAGGGGAAGCGAGGAAGTCACGTAACAAAGTTAATAACTGTAATTTTCAATAAGGCTATGATTTATGTTTGTTTGTCTTGTGTGCTTGTTTGTTTGTTTGTTTATAATATTGTGAAAACCAATTAAATTTTTGGAAAAATAAAAATAAAACCGTGGCACCCAGAACTGGACACACCAAGGCAGAACAGAGTGGAACTAGGACTTCCCTTGATCTGGACACTGTACTTCTGGGGATGCAGCCTAGAATAGCACATTCTAGGGCAAAAGATTCCTGCATTTCGGGGGGGGGGGTTGGACTGGATGTTCCGGCTCTGCAATTCCATGATTCATTGCCCCCTTGGCTCTTTTGCTTTCGAAGGAATGCAGAGAGATATGATACGATAATCTTTATTTTCATTGTCCCATACAGAACAACAAAACTGGAAAAAAAAAATCTACATAAGACATTCAAAACCAACAAGCCTGCTATCCCAGCTATCCCAACCTGGTTAGCCCCCTAAAAACTCAGATACCCCATTTTAAAAATACAATATACAGTGGCACCTCGGGTTACAGACACTTCAGGTTACAGACTCCGCTAACCCAGAAATAGGACCTCGGGTTAAGAACTTTGCTTCAGGATGAGAACAGAAATTGCGCGGTGGCAGCAGGAGGCCCCATTAGCTAAAGTGGTGCTTCAGGTTAAGAACAGACCTCCAGAACAAACTAATTCTTAACCCGAGGTACCAGTGTACTCCCATAGAGCATAGCTGTCAACTTTTCCCTTTGCTTGTGAGGAATCCTATTTGGAATAAGGGAATTTCCCTTTAAAAAAGGGAAACGTTGACAGCTATGCCATAGAGACTCCTTACACTGTGGTTAAACCACAGAGCCTAGGACTTGCTGATCAGAAGGTCGGTGGTTCGAATCCCTGTGACGGGGTGAGCTCCCATTGCTCGGTCCCTGCTCCTGCCAACCTAGCAGTTCGAAAGCATGTCAAAGTGCAAGTAGATCAATAGGTACCTCTCCGGCAGGAAGGTAAATGGCGTTTCCATGCGCTGCTCTGGTTCGCCAGAAGCGGCTTAGTCATGCTGGCCATGACCCAGAAGATGTATTCTGGCTCCCACAGCCTGTAAAGCGAGATGAGCGCCGCAACCCCAGAGTCGGCCACGACTGGACCTAACGGTCAGGGGTCCCTTTACCTTTACCTTTACACTGCGTTTAAAACCAAAATCGCATTTGGATAGAAACTTTCTCAGGCAGCTAGTCCTAGTCTTAATAACCCTGTACCTTCTTCCAGAAGGCAGAAGCTGAAAGAGATCATTTCCGGGGTGCACACTATCCTGCGCTATCTCTGCAGCTTTCTTGTGACACCTGGAAGCGTAGATTTGATCCAAGGTGGGAAGAGTGCGCCCAATTATTTTCTCCGCAGTCTTTACAACCCTGGACAGCATTGTTTCTTCCCTGACCGTGCAGCTCCCAAACCACACACAGAGACCATAAGTTAATACACTCTCCACAGTACAATGGTAAAATGCCATCAACAGGTCCTTTGAGAGATTGTTTTTGCGGAGGCTTCTCAGAAAATATAACCTCTGCTGTGCTCTCTTCATCAGGTCTTTGCTGTTTTCTCCCCAGGTTAGGTCGTCTCTCAACTCCATTCCCAGAAATCCAAACGCGGAGACCTGTTCCACGCACATCCCCTCAATAATGAGCGGCTGAATATTCAATTTACATTTCCTAAAGTCCACAATAATCTCCTTTATTTTCTTTTAAGTTAAGGAGTAAGTTGTTTTTCCTGCGCCACTCCCCCAACTGCTCAATTTCCTTCCTATAGGCCGCCTCCCCCTCACCAAGTCTGTGATCAAGCCAACCACCATTGTATCATTTGCAAACTTAATGATCTTATTACTGGGGTATTTTGGGGAGAGGGAAGGTCTTCTCCGCAGTTCGGTGCTGTAAGGGTTAAAGTGAACCGGATGCATGCAGAGGGAGGAGATGTGGGGGAGAGGAGGAGGAGGAGGAGTTAGAGGTGGGGCCTTGTGGGGGGGAGGTAAAGCACCTCTTTCCAGTCCGCATTCTCACGAACGGGGCAGGAAGCAAAGCAGGAGCCTTTGTCTGACCCGTGTTCTGCACCAGCATCCGTCTGAACCTGGTGAGTGTCCCTGATTTGGGTCGAAGGGGTTTCCCTGGGCAGTGGGGAGGGTGCACCGGAGGCCTCTGCAGATGATCTAAATTGGGGACACCCCCCCTAAAAAAATAAACAACCCCACGCCCAGGTCAGGGAGCGGCGCGCCTTGATTTCTTCTTATCTGCACAGCCATGGGGAGGCGGGGATTTTAAAGCCGATCTGCAAGGCTGAGCTGCGCCATCAAGTTAATCGGGCACCGACACGCGTCTGCGCCTTCACACGTGACAACAAAGGCGCGAGGCTCCGGTGGGAGCTGAGCGGGTTGCGTTGTTAGGAAGGCTCTTAGGGGGTGTCGTGGCGCGCCGCTTCCTGCGTCCGTGCAGGTGGGAGGCATGCGAGAGGAAACCAGCCCGACCGGTTCCTTTGTGAAGGCAAAGGTAGCTCCCCGCCTGTGAATGGCCTCGGATCTGCAAGTGCGAAGAGGTTGCCATGGAGACCAATGCGTGGGATGGGGGGGAGAGTGCGCCTTCTCAGGTGCAGAACAATGGGTCAACGTGGGTGGTCCGCTTAGGTGAGCTGGGAGGGGAGATGCTGGAGGGAAGATCCCCCTGGATCCCAAATGCTCAGGTTGCATCAGTGTGGAAAGAGAGACATTGGTTGCCCCTGAACTTGGGCAGCAAGAAACCTGGGCACACCCGGGAAAGGGTGGTGATGGGATTTGGCAGGTTTTAAATAGCTGTTGCAACGTTACACAGATTTCGGATACAACGCAAGATTACAAATTAGATGGATTTACAATATGCAGTTTTAAAAGTTACTGGTTTTCCTGCGGCCACCCTCCTTATGGGAATGTTTCTGTCCAGCATTTGTAGGGTTAAAGTGGGGCTTAGGAACCATAGATGAAAAAGACAGGATGATTTATTGGGTTGTATTGGAGGAAATATGATTTAAAATTATGATTTATATGGATCGAGAAAGGAAGATTAATTTGATTCGCCGGGGAAATGTCAGGTGAATGTCTAAACAAGAATGGGACATGCAGAGCCGGCGGGAAAAGGAATGAATGGGAAAGTATTAGAAATTAAGGGAAAGTGTTTTACTACGAGCAGCAAAGGAGGGTGGGAAAAGAATCCTATTTTGGGGGGGGGGGAATGGAAAGTCAATTGTTAAATTGGTGTTAAAGTCCAAATTGATTTGTTGTTAATTTTAGAATTTGGAAAATTAATTGGAACTTAATTGGAAATAAAAGGAACCATAGATGATTACAGTCTTGCATGGTACATGAATGTAATGTATCATGATTGTAATGTAAATGATGAGGCTACATTTTAATTTAATGTTTCAATATTTTAATGTCGTATTTTAATTTTGTTTTTAAGTTGTATTCATTCAACTTGTTTTTATTATTGCTTGTTAGCTGCCCTGAGCCCAGCCTTGGCTGGGGAGGGCGGGGTATAAATAATAATAATAATAATAATAATAATAATATAATTAATGGTGGAATGCAGCTGGCGGGCTTGGAGAAGTGGTGTATGTTTTTCCCAGGCTGATAGGAAAGAGACAAACACGGCAAATCAAAGGGAGAAATAAGCTTTAATCAGCAACGTGGGTTTTATGCAGGTGAAAGATGGAAGAGCAAGAAATGGATGCCGCTGAAACAGGAAGAGGCACCGATCCCATCAAAAGCGAGAGCAGTGAGGGATTCTGGGAAAGGAACACACAGGGGATCCTGAATAAAGAGGACGCCCTCAGCTCAGGTGCTCAGCACCAGGATTTCAGGCCGATCCACTACCAGGAGGCCAAGGGACCCCGAGAGGTTTGCAGCCGGCTCCACCATCTCTGCCGTCAGTGGCTGAAGCCGGGGAGACACACCAAGGCTCAGATCCTGGATTTAGTGATCTTGGAGCAGTTCCTGGCTGTCCTCCCCCTGGAGATGGAGAACTGGGTCAGGGAATGTGGAGCAGAGACCAGTTCCCAGGCGGTGGCCCTGGCTGAAGGTTTCCTCCTGAGTCAGGCAGAGGAGAAGAAGCAGGAAGAGCAGCAGGTGAGAGCATCTCAAGATCTTGTGATGGCCTTCAGGTGTTTTTGAACTAAATCTCTCATTGCCCCTGAGCAACGTTGAGGTGGGAATATTGGCTACTCCTGGTCCAGATAGTCCCAACAGACTCTGAAAGAGAGGGAGGGCAATATTATGAACAAAATGGAGTGACTTCAAATATGGATTCCTGAATAATATGCAGTTGAAAAGGTTGACAACAGGGAATAATAATAATAAAATAATAATTTTTATTTATTCCCCAGCCAGAGCCAGGCTCAGGGTGGCTAACACCAATAAAATTACAGTAAAAACATAATAGGGAAAAAACTAATTTAAAATGCAGGTTAAAATGTAATTTAAAATGCAGCCTGATTTTAAAAATAGCCCATAGATCAAAAACCATAAGGGGAGGGAAACATAAGGGTCAGACTGAGTCCAAACCAAAAGCCGGGGGAACAGCTCTGTCTTGCAGCCCCTGCGGAAAGATGTCAGGTCCCGCAGGACCCTAGTCTCTTGGGACAGAGCGTTCCACCAAGTCGGGGCCAGTACTGAAAAGGCCCTGGCCCTGGCTGAGGCCAATCTAACCAGCTTGTGACCTGGGACCTGGGAAAGGTGGGAAGTCCAGAAATTTGAAGGAATCTCTAAATATGGATATGTATTTTGTTTTGTTAATGATTTTATATTTGTAAAACCAAATAAAAATTATTTCAAAAAAAGAGATGGAGGGAGGGCACATCCCAAAAACCTCTACTTTAATTCACCAACATTCTCTGGAAAATCTTCCAAGTACTGCTCATGTTTTCCCCTGTGTCATTCTGTTTTCTAATACATCTCCTCATTCAATGTCCTCCAATCCTTATCGCTCTTTCAGGTAAAGGGTCTGCTTGCAGAAATGAGAAGCAATTTCCCCGACGCAGAGAGATCTCCGCTGGATGTCAGAGAGAAGCCACTGGGTAAGGATCCATCGATTGTCTCCATATGGTCTCCCTCTGTTGGTTTTGAAAGGGATCCGTGGCCTATTTTGATCTGGCGAGGGAAGAGAGTTCAGTGTGCATGCAGGAAATAAACAACTACAGTGGTACCTTGGTTTAAGAACAGTCCTGTTAAAGAACGATTTGGTTTACGAATGACCGCAAAATCAGAAGTAGTGTCCTGGTTTGCGAACTTTACTTCAGTCAAAGAACGGAATCCGAACAGTGGAAGAGCACCTCATTAGGGAAAGCGCACCTCAGTTTAAGAACGGTATTGGTTTAAGAACGGACTTCTGGAACGGATTAAGTTTGTAAACCGAGGTACCACTCTACAGTGGTACCTTGGGTTAAGTACTTAATTCATTCCGGAGGTCCGTTCTTAACCTGAAACTCTTCTTAACCTGAAGCACCGCTTTAGCTAATGGGGCCTCCTGCTGCCGCCGCACGATTTCTGTTCTCATCCTGAAGCAAAGTTCTTAACCCAAGGTACTATTTCTGGGTTAGCGGAGTCTGTAACCTGAAGCGTTAGTAACCCGAGGTACCACTGTATCTGATTTTCAGAAGACATCCGAAGGCAGCCCTGTATTGGGAAGTTTTAAATGTCTGATGTTTTATCATGTTTTTAATATTCTGTTGGGAGCTGCCCACAGTGGCTGGGGAAACCCAGCCAGATTGTTGTTGTTGTTGTTGTTTAGACATTTAGTCGTGTCTGACTCTTCGTGACCCCATGGACCAGAGCACACCAGGCACTCCTGTCTTCCACTGCCTCCTGCACTTCGGTCAAACCCATTCTGGTAGCTTCGAGAACACTGTCCAACCATCTCGTCCTCTGTCGTCCCCTTCTCCTTGTGCCCTCCATCTTTCCCAACATCAGGGTCTTTTCCAGGGAGTCAGCCTTCTTTTTGGTCCAGCTCTCACTTCCATACATCACTACTGGGAAAACCATAGCTTTAACTATACGGACCTTTGTTGGCAAGGTGATGTCTCTGCTTTTTAAGATGCTGTCACTGCTTTTCTCCCAAGAAGCAGGCGTCTTTTAATTTCGTGGCTGCTGTCACCATCTACAGTGATCATGGAGCCCAAGAAAGTAAAATCAAATAATAAATTATTATTATTATTGAGCAACCGAGTTTTATTCATTCCCTCCACAACAGAGAAGAATGGCTGCCAATGCCCATGTGTGCTTAGACATGCTTTCATTCGCCTCTGAGATAAGCATGAGCCAATGGCTTCACACAACCTTTGTCTCTCACAGGTGACGGGATGAAGCTGAGAAGATCTACTCAGACGTCTCTTCTCTGGGGAGGAGAAGGAGCTGTTGCAGAACCAGATCAGGTAAGGCAGGAGTGGGGACTGCATTCTCATCTGTGTAACATTTGGGGTTTCACATGCCAGATGTAAAAATGGATGAAGTTAGTTTGTATATACCAGTGGTGGCGTACCTATGGCACGCGCACCATTGGCACATCCGCGCTGTTGTTTTGTTTTTCTATTTCTGCTCCTGCTCCTTCCCACACTACTGTGTGCGTCCGCTGCTTAAACCCGGAACTCTCCCCCCCCCCTTTTTTTCTTTTGGTCAGTAGCTGGTGATTATGTTCCGCAATTGGTCTATTTTTCTTTCTTCTTTCCTTTTTCAAAAATTTTATTAATTTTCCAAATTTATAACAAACATCAAAAAACAAACAAACATAAATCCTAACTGTAATTCCACTTTTGTTAACATTTTTAGGTGACTTCCTCGAATCCCCCTAGCTGAGGTGTGGTGGTTAAGAGCGGTGGACTCGTAATCTGGTGAACCGGGTTCGCGTCTCTGCTCCTCCACATGCAGCTGCTGGGTGACCTTGGGCTAGTCACACTTCTCTGAAGTCTCTCAGCCCCACTCACCTCACAGAGTGTTTGTTGTGGGGGAGGAAGGGAAAGGAGAATGTTAGCCGCTTTGAGACTCCTTCGGGTAGTGATAAAGCGGGATATCTAATCCAAACTCCTCCTCCTCCTCCTCCTCCTCCTCTTCTTCTTCTTCTTCTTCTTCTTCTTCTTCTTCTTCTTCTTCTATGTATATCATTGTAACAGTTTTCCAAAACTAATTTCTCATAAAATTCACTTAATTAACATCTTTCTTTTCAATTTAGCTTTAGATATATTATTCTAGAACATCACATATTTAAATCCTAAACCAATCTGGTACTTGCAAGTGTTTCTGTTTAAATTATGCTGTAATCTGTTCAGATTGTGCAGATAAAATATCACGGGTAGAATTCTACAGGGTGTGTTGTTAGTGTGTGAAAAGAGTGATCCAAGGAGCCCCAGGTATGCACTTCCAGATGGGGGAGACATCAGGCGTCATCCTGGCACCTGGGCATCTTCACTTGGTCGCAAGTGCCTGGTAGGCAGGTGCAAATAACAAAATGTTTTCTTTTTCTTTCAGGGTCCAATATCTTTTGAGGATGTGGCTGTGTGGTTCAATGAAGAGGAGTGGGCCTTGCTGGATCCTGACCAGAGGGCGTTGCATAACGAAGTCATGGAGGAGAATGTTGGTATCCTGGCATCTCTCGGTGAGGCTCCCTCTTGGATCTTCATATATGCTTCATGAGTCAGTATTTCTTTACGGAATGAACGGGATGCGGGTGGCGCTGTGGTCTAAACCACTGAGCCTCTTGAATCCCAGCGACGGAGTGAGCTCCCATTGCTCTGTCCCAGTTCCTACCAACCTAGCAGCTCGAAAGCACACCGGCACAAGTAGATAAATAGGTACCACTGCGGCGGGAAAGTAAACGGCATTTCCGTGCACTCTGGTTTCCGTCACAGTGTTCTCTTGCACCCGAAGCGGTTTAGTCCTCCTGGCCACATGACCCGGAAAGCTGTCTGTGGACAAACACCGGCTCCCTCAGCCTGAAAGCGAGATGAGCTCCCCAACCTCAAAGTCGCCTTTGACTAGACTTAACTGTCCAGGGGTCCTTTACCTTTACTTCTTTATGGAATGAAATCCAATATTCCGAGGTGGATCAACAGTGGCTCTCCTGCAGTATCTGAGCTTTCTATACCTCTGCAATTAACCTTGAATAAGCACGTACCTGCCGTATTCTCCCTGAATCTTCCACTCACGCCTTTCTAAACCATGGCCTTTGCAAGTGGAAGTGCCAGGTGTCTGTTTTTTGTGTGTGTTTAGGGCTTTGGGAAGGCAAATCCAGAGCTCCCGTGTGTGTGTGTGTGTGTGTGTGTGTGTGTGTGTGTATATATATATATATATATATATTCCCTAGAATGGGGTGGGAAGGAAGCTTCTGGGGAAAAAGGCTCAGAAACTCCCTTGTACAGCTGGATAGACCAGGGTACGGAAGGAAGATCATTGTAATAATAATAGTAATAATAATTTATTATTTGTACCCCACCCATCTGGTTTCTCCAGCCACTCAGGGCGGCTCCCAACAGAATATAAAAACACAATAAAACATCAAACGTTAAAAACTTCCTTAAACGGGGCTGCCTTCAGATGTCTCCTAAAAGTCAAATAGTTGTTTATTTCCTTGACATCTGGTGAGAGGGTGTTCCACAGGGTGGGTGCCGCTACCGAGAAGGCCCTCTGCCTGGTTCCCTGTTACCTCACTTCTCGCAGTGAGGGACTGCCAGAAGGCCCTTGACGCTGGACCTCAGTGTCTGGGCTGGATGATGGGGGTGGAGATACTCCTGCAGGTATACGGGACCGAGGCCGTTTAGGGCTTTCAAGGTCAGCACCAACACTTTGTTGTGCCTGATAGCAAACTATTATAATTGACAGGTTTGGAGAGGGGGCTGAGGACTCTTAAAATAATTTACAGTACCAGCTGTAGAGGCTCGTCTGTTCCTGCACCCATGATGAGCCGCTGTGCATAACACAGCTAAGCCTTTTCTCCAGGCCACTGCGTTACCCTGGTGGAAATGGTGCACACCCCTGCCATCGCTCCCTTGATCATCCAAGCTTGCAAAGTAACAAATATCTTCAATACCAAGGATGAGAGTCTAGGGGTCTCTTTCAGGCGTGGGGGTCATATTCAAAAAGGGTTCTCCGTTTCCAAAGCTACTCTTCGTGAGAAATGGGGGTTTGTGAAGTATAATTGGTTGCAGCTAGCCCAAATCCAGCCATTCCAAAAATGCATAGTAAGTAGGTGCACGAATCATAGTTCTCAAACTGGGTTGGGTTGAGTGAGAGTGATTGGCCCAAGACCGGACAATGAGATTCATCCCTGAGTTGGAAGCTGAACTCAGGTTTCTGTGGTTTGAAACCAATACTCTGTATCACACCTGCTGTGTCAGGAGAGCTAGTTAAATGTGTAAAGGGAAAGGGACCCCTGACCATTAGGTCCAGTCGTGGCCGACTCTGGGGTTGCGGCGCTCATCTCGCTTTACTGGCCGAGGGAGCCAGCGTACAGATTCCGGGTCAAGTGGCCAGCATGACTAAGCCGCTTCTGGCGAACCAGAGCAGCACACGGAAACACCATTTACCTTCCCGCCGGAGCGGTACCTATTTATCTACTTGCACTTTGACGTGCTTTCGAACTGCTAGGTTGGCAGGAGCTGAGACAGAGCAACGGGAGCTCACCCTGTCGTGGGGATTCGAACCACCGACCTTCTGATCATCAAGCCCTAACCTCTGTGATTTAGACCACAGCGCCACCCGCGTCCCAGTTAAATGTGTACTTCCCTCTATATCCACTCAGTTTTGCCTTTATCCTAAGTATGGAAGTCGTTAAGCTAGATAAGGGTCTGTTTCTTCCTTAAGCTCTTATGAGTTTCTCAATTCATTGCAGAATGTGATGAATCGGAAATGAAGAATAAGGAAGAACTACACGGAAAAGAGACCCAGGGCCGAGACAGCTGTAGGAAGCGAGAAGAGCAAAGGAGGAAAATCGAAGCAGAAAAGAAAGGGAAGACGCTTCTAAAGGACAGTGGCTTTTATGCAACCTCAGTCCAGGAAAAAACAGATGACAGAAAGCCATGTGGTAACTGCCTCGTTCAATGGGAAAGTCTTGGTTCAAAACACCAATGTAAATCCTACTGCAAAAATTACAAAGGGGAGCAACCGCATAGATGCTCTGAGTGTGGAAAAGGGTTCAGAGACAGTTATAGCCTTTCTTGCCATCAGAGAATTCACACAGGAGAGAAACCATATAAATGCTCAGAATGCGGAAGTAGCTTCAGTAGCAAGCAAAGACTCGTTTATCATCAAAGAATTCACACAGGGGAGAAACCGTATCAGTGCCTGGAATGTGGAAAGAGCTTCAGAGAAAAGTTTACCCTTTCTTCTCATCGAAGAATTCACACAGGAGAGAACCAATATGAATGCTTGGAATGTGGAAAGAGCTTCAGTGACAATTCTACCCTTTCTTCTCATCAGATAATTCACAAGGGGGGGAAACCATATAAATGCTTGGAATGCGGAAAGAGTTTCTCTCAGAAGTTACGTCTAACTATTCACCAAAGAATTCACACAGGGGAGAAGCCATATCAGTGCTTGGAATGTGGAAAAAGCTTCAGAGAAAATTCTAGCCTAGCTTCTCATCAAAGAATTCACACAGAGGAATATAAATGCTTGGAATGTGGAAAGAGCTTCATTAGTCATTCAAAACTTACTCGGCATCAAACCATTCATCCCGGAGAGAAATCATATCAATACTTGGAATGTGGAAAGAGCGTCATTAGTCATCCAAAACTTACTCATCATCAGACAATTAATACAGAGGAGAAACCATATAAATGCTTAGAGTGTGGAAAGAGCTTCAGACATAATTCTACCCTTTCTTCCCACAAAAGGATTCATACAGGGGAGAAACCATATAAATGCTTAGAGTGTGGAAAGGGCTTTAGTCAGTGCTCCCCTCTCACTCGCCATCAGAGAATTCACACAGGGGAGACACTGTATAAATGCAGTGAGTGTGGCAAGAGCTTCAGTCGGAAGGTACAACTCGGTGTTCATCAGAGAATTCACACTGGGGAGAAGCCGTATCAGTGCTTGAAATGTGGAAAGAGCTTCAGAAACAATTCTAGCCTTTCTTCTCATCAGACAATTCACACTGGCAAACAGCCATATAAATGTTTGGAATGTGGAAAGAGCTTTACTTTAAAGATGAACCTCAATACCCATAAAAGAATTCACACGGGGGAGAAGCCGTATAAATGCTTGCAATGTGGAAAGAGCTTAAGCAGCAAGGACAGACTCGCCGACCATCAAAGAACTCACACTGGTGAGAAACCCTTTAAATGCTTGGAATGTGGGAAAAGCTTCGCTGCGAAGATAAATCTCACTACCCACAAAAGAATTCACACGGGGGAGAAACCCTATAGATGCTTGCAGTGTGGAAAGAGCTTCAGTCAGAGCCACCATCTCACTTACCATCGCAGAATTCACACTGGGGAGAAACCGTATAAATGCTTAGAGTGTGGGAAGAGCTTCAGAAACCGTACTAGTGTCATTTACCACCAGAAAGCGCACACTCCAGAGACACAATATAAATGCTCAGAATGTGGAAAGTGCCTCAGTCAGGAAGCGGATCTGGTCGATCATAAAAAAATGCACACCCGGGAGAAACCATATGTATGTGTGGAATGTGGAAAAAGCTACGCTCTGGAGAATTGTCTTAGAAAACATCAAAGAATTCATACAGGAGAGAAACCATATAAATGTGCTGAGTGTGGGAAAAGCTTCGCTGAGAAGTCAACTCTCACGACACACCAACGAGTTCATACGGGAGAGAAACCCTATAAATGCCTGGAGTGTGGAAAGGGCTTTAGTCAGTGCTCCCCTCTCACTCGCCATCAGAGAATTCACACAGGGGAGAAACCCTATAAATGCCTGGAGTGTGGAAAGGGCTTCGCTCAGAGTTCCCATCGCAATCTTCATCAAAGAACTCACACATCGATGGGCAGCGTATGGGAGCAGCTTTCTTCAGATCTCCAGCCTTTATTCCCACCAAAAAATCCATACAGCGGAGAACCCATATAAAGACTTGGAATATTAAAGGAGCTTTCGGAGCAGTTCCTTCTTTCCGCAAGAAGAAACCATATAAATGCTTGTAATGCGTACGGACAGGGCTTGTGCCAAGACACTTTGTGGAGGAATATTTTAAAAGTGCTTGGAAGGAGCTTCTGAAGAAGCAGAAATTTCCATTATCATCAAATAATTCACAGTGGGGGGGGGGGTCATATCAGTGCCTGGAGTGCAGGAAAAGCTTGAGTAAGAAAATGCAGCTCCCATCTCACTGAAGAATTCTCAGAGGGGAGAATAAGCAAAGAATAAAGTTAGTAGGTTCCTCCAGACTTGTTTACAGGTAACAAGGGAGCAAGATTTCTGTGACTCCTGCTCCCATCTTATGCTCAGCCTGTATATTTGTGTAAATAAAACATATCCGAAAGACACTGTCTTCTCCAGTCTGTACCTTGACTCTAAAGAACCCTAACCGCTGTGGACTCATGACAATCTGCAGAGAAATCAGAGATTAATAATAATAATACAGTGGTGCCCCGCAAGACGAAAAACTCGCAAGACGAAAAACTTGCTAGACGAAAGGGTTTTGCGTTTTTTGAGTCGTTCCGCAATACGAATTTCCCTATGAGCTTGCTTCGCAAGATGAAACATCTTGCGAGTTCCTGCGAGTTTGTTTCCTTTTTCTTAAAGCTGCTAAGCCGTTAATAGCCACTAAGCCGCTAATAGCCGTGCTTCGCAAGACAAAAAAACCGCAAGACGAAGAGACTCGCGGAACAGATTAATTTCGTCTTGCGAGGCACCACTGTAGTAATAATAATAATAATATTTATACCCTGTCCATCTGGCTGGGCTTCCCCAGCCACTCTGGGAGGCTTCCAACAAAATATTAAAATACAGTAATGCATCAAACATTAAAAGCTTCCCTAAGCAGGGCTGTCTTCAGATGTCTTCTAAAAGTCTGGTAGTTGTTGTTCTCTTTGACATCTGGTGGGAGGGCGTTCCACAGGGCGGGCACCACCACCGAGAAGGCCCTCTGCCTGGTTCCCTGTAACCTCACTTCTCACAGCAAGGAAAGCGCCAGAAGGCCCTCAGCGCTGGACCTCAGGGTCAGGGCAGAATGATGGGGGTGGAGACGCTCCTTGAGGTGTACGGGACCGAGGCCATTTAGGGCTTTAAAGGTCAGCACCAACACTTTGAATTGTGCTTGGAAACGTCCTGTGAGCCCATGTAGGTCTTTCAAGACCGGTGTTATGTGGTCTCAGCGGCCGCTCCCAGTCACCAATCTAGCTGCCGCATTCTAGATTAGTTGTAGTTTCCAGATCACTTTCAAACGTAGCCCCACATAGAGCGCATTGCAGTAGTCCAAGTGGGAGATAACTAGAGCATGCACCACTCTGGCGAGACAGTCCGCGGGCAGGGAGGGTCTCAGCCTGCATACCAGATGGAGCTGGTACACAGCTGCCCTGGACACAGAATTGACCTGTGCCTCCATGGACAGCTGTGAGTCCAAAATGACTCCCAGGCTGCACACCTGGTCCTTCAGGGGCACAGTTACCCCATTCAGGACCAGGGAGTCCTCCACACCTGCCCACCCCCTGTATCCCCAAAACAGTACTACTGTCTTGTCAGGATTCAACCTCAATCTGTTAGCCGCCATCCATCCTCCAACTGCCTCCAGACACACTCACAGGACATTCACTGGTTCTGATCTGAAAGAGGTAGAGCTGGGTATCATCCGCATATTGATGGATGAACAAACTTTTTACCTAATGTCTGCAACTGATCTCAATATTTACGCGTGATATGTTAAATAGCTTTACAGCCTCCTCCACACTACATTTCCTTACCAACAAGAGCAACAGCACGTTTAATACAATACTGTATTACACTTTAGACTATCATTCAAAAACTTCCCTTCCTTTCTCCAGCAAACTGGGTATAATATTTCTGGACAACTTTGCAGGGCTGGCGTAACCCAGCCACAGACCTGCTCCCTGCCCTTCTCTCCCCCACCGCTACTCCTTGCCCCACAATGAAGAAAAAAAGCTTCGCCCCATTATTATTTTTCCACCTTTAACTCTTGCATTGCTGGAGGCTGGACTAGATGACCCTCGGGGTCCCTTCCGACTCTACAATTCTTTGATTCTATTAAATTCCTTGCTCCCTCTGTCCCCTCGCCAAGAAAAGAGGTGCGCATTTGCACGTGGGGCAGCAGAACCGCCCTGCGCAGTGATGGAAAAGGGCTGCTCTACCCACTAGACCTCCTTTCCCCCCCCAAAAAAAACTCTTCAAAGTTACTTTAAAAATGCTGTTTTCCTGCTCATCCGCCCCCCCCCCGGCCACGTTCGCTTAGGAGCCCGAAGTGCCGGCGAGTCTCTCCCCCCCCCCGCCCCCACGGGCAGGAGATGCCCAGATTCCCATCTGTGTGCGCGCAGGGCGCACGTTTCCTCTTTGGCACAGAGCGGCGATGCTCGTGCTTAGGCCCTGCAAGGGTTAAAAAAAGAAGCGGATTCCTAGAGAAGAAGGAAATTTGGGGTGGGAGGGAGAGAGGGGGCTTCCTCCAGAGCAGAAGCGGCTCCCCGCTTTGCAGAGGAAGGAGCCTCTGCTTTCCCCCACCGCGCGCTGCGTCTGCGGCTCCTTCTGCAACCCGGTGAGATTCTGCAACATCTTTTTGGTGCGTTTGGTGGAAAGGAGGAGGCGTCGCATGGGAGACGCAGATCAGGAGAACCATCACAGGAAACAAATAGGGAGAGGGGTTGTTCGTGTCTCCGTTCCCCATCTAAGATGGAATCGTAAACTTGCAAGAGTCATCTTGTCCAAACCCCTGCAATGCAGGAATCTTTTGCCCATGTGAGACTCGAACCCACGACCCTGAGATGAAGAGTCTATTGCTCTCCCGGCTGAGCTGTTTGGGGAGGCTGGGGTTTAAAGTGGGTCTGCGAGGTGGAGTTGATCAGTGGGAGCGGATGGTCATAGAGTTGGAAGGGACCCTGAGGATCATCGACTCCACCCCCCTTTAACACAGGAACATGCAACTGATCCATATTTTATTTTGCTGGAAGCTGCCCAGACTGATTGGGGGAACCCAGCCAGATGGGCCAGGGTGTAAGCAATAAAATTATTATTATGATTAAGGAGCAAACATGCGCTGAGGATGGGAGTTTGGGCTTCTCCTGGCCTGCAGGCGACATATCTCCTGTTATAATTGTTTATGCACATCATGTAATTAGGTAAAGGTAAAGGGACCCCTGACCATTAGGTCCAGTCGTGGCCGACTCTGGGGTTGCGGTGCTCATCTCGCTTTACTAGCCGAGGGAGCCAGCGTATAGCTGGTCATGTGGCCAGCAAGACTAAGCCGCTTCTGGTGAACCAGAGCAGCGCACGGAAACGCCGTTTACCTTCTCGCTGGAGCGGTACCTATTTATCTACTTGCACTTTGACGTGTTTTTGAACTGCTAGGTTGGCAGGAGCAGGGACCGAGCAACGGGAGCTCCCCCTGTAGTGGGGACTCGAACCGCTGACCTTCTTATCAGCAAGTCCTAGACTCTGTGGTTGAACCCACAGCGCCACCCGCGTCCCTAATTAATCATGTAAATAAATAGCAATAAAAAGCTTTACAAAGAAAATAATTCAGAAAAGAGGCAAGCAGGCATGACGGCCAGTAGCCATTGATAGCCCTCTGCTCCATGAATTTGTACCGTCCTCTCTTAAAGGCAGCGCGGTGCAGTGGTGAGAGCAGGCCAGGACCATGAAGCTCCTGAGGGGACAACAACTTTGGCCCACTTCCTGTCAGCATGGCCTACCTCATAGGGTTGTCATGAGGATTAAATGGAGAGAGGGGGAGCCACGCATGCTGCCTTGAGCTCCTTGGAGGAAAAGGTGGAATACAAAAGTATAGACTCCTGGAGTCAGAAGGGACCTGAGGGTCATCTAGTCCAACCCCAGCGATGTAGGAATATACAGGTGGATCGAGCCTGCAACCTTGGTGTTACTGGAAATATGCTCTAACCAGCTGAGCTCTCCCAGCCAATTCTTCTTCTTCCCTTAAAATTAAAGCCCCTGTTTGTCAAGCGGAGCTTTCCAGCTTGGTAGCACATAATAAATGTGTGCGCATTCAGACGCCAGTGTTTTCCAGGGATCACGTTATGCTGAGAGTACTTCTGCCCAAATACACTATTCCTGTATGAGGGGTTTGGCATTTACAGGATTAAAACCGAGCTTTAAGAGCATAGCTGAAAACAGTCCTTGTTAGTGATCCCTGAATATAGCAATGGGAGGAAGCTGGGCCAGGATGTGGTATGTTTCTCTCTGGCTGATGAGTCTGTGTGAGTCTGGGTATGGACGCAGAATCTTAAGAGTTGGAAGGGATCTGAGGGTCATCTAGCCCAACCCCTGCAATGCAGGAATCTCAGCTGAAGCACCCAGTGCTTTTCCAGCTGCACTGGCTCCCGGTGGAGTACAGGGTCAGGTTTAAGGTGCTGGTTTTGACCTTTAAAGCCCTTCACGGCCTAGGACCCTCGTACCTACGGGACCGCCTCTCCCGCTATGCCCCACGGAGGACCTTAAGGTCCATAAATAGCAACACCCTAGAGGTCCCGGGCCCTAAGGAAGTCAGATTAGCCTCAACCAGAGTCAGGGCCTTCTCAACACTGGCTCCGGCCTGGTGGAACGCTCTGCCTCATGAGACCAGGGCCCTGCAGGATCTGATTTCTTTCTGCAGGGCCTGTAAGACAGAGTTGCTCTGCCTGGCTTTTGGCTTGGAATTAACTTGATCCCCCCACCCCTCTTTCTTTTTTCCTTCTGTGATGGAACTCCTACTTGGGGACTTCCCTGGCTTTTTTAAAATGTATTTTAATCTTGTTTTTTAAGTTGTATTTCAATAAATTGTTTTATATCTGGTGTTAGTCACGCTGAGCCCGGTCTTGGCTGGGGAGGGCGGGGTATAAATAAAATTTATTATTATTATTATTATTATTATTATCCATGACAGATGGCCACCCAACCTCTGCTTAAAAACCTCCGAGGAAGGAGAGTCCGCAGTCTTAAGGGAGACCAAGATGCGGTCTTGGTCCAGGTTCTTAGATTTTGGGGCAGGGATCCCGCAAACGGGCAGCATGAGAGGAACATGAATAGCTGTGTGAGCAATAGAACCTCCATATGCAGAACCGGTATACCGGATCTCAAATGGGGGGAAGAAATGTTGTGTATTACATAATTCACAATATGAGGAATCAAAATGAAAAATACGTTTTCATCAGAGAATGTTTTTCTGCAGATAAGAGATGGAAGAACAAGACTCTGCCGCCCTCGAAGCAGGAAGACAGCCTGATAGCGTCGTGATTGGGAGCACTGGGGAAATTTGGGTTGGAAGCAGACACAAGACATTGAGGCAGAACATCCATGGCTCAGATGTGCACTGCCAACAGTTTAGGCACTTCCAGTACCAGGAGGCCAAGGGACCACGGGATGTTTGCAGCCGACTCCACCATCTCTGCTGTCAGTGGCTGAAGCCGGGGAGACACACCAAGACTCAGATCCTGGATTTAGTGATCCTGGAGCAGTTCCTGGCTGTCCTCCCCCCGGAGATGGAGAACTGGGTCAGGGAATGTGGAGCAGAGACCAGTTCCCAGGCGGTGGCCCTGGCCGAAGGTTTCCTCCTGAGTCGGGCAGAGGACAGGAAGCAGGAAGAGCAGCAGGTAAGAGTTTTGTCTGGATCAGGGAAAGTCAACCTGATGTCCTCTAGAGATTGTTGAACTAAAACTCCCATCATCCCTGTTCATTCTACATATCAACTGGGAATGATGGGAGCTGAAGTCCAGCAACTTTTGGAGAGCGTTATGTCAGCTACCTCTGAGCTAGATAATCCCAAGGGGCTCAGGATGTGAGGGAGGGGATCCCAGAATTCTCTGCTTCTTCACCAGCTTTCTGTGGAAGTCAGCCAAACAGATAGCCAAGTACCCCTGAGGTTTTTGCATTTGCTGTTTCCGTGCGATGTCTTCAATGCATATTTCTGTTTCAGGCAAAGGATCTGGTCACGGAAATGAGAAGCAATTTCCCCAAAGCAGAAAGGAATCTGTCAGTCATCAGGCAGAGGCCTCTGGGTGAGGAGTTGGGGGTAGTGTTTCAATATGGTCTCCCTCTGTTCATTTTGAAACTAAGCCATCAACACAGCGGTCAGCAAGCTTTTTCACTTTTTTTCTCCAAATTTTTTTATTCATTTTATAACACAAATAAAGAACACAAACAGAAAAACAAACAATACAAACAGATTCTTGTCTTATCCTTATTTTTCTAAACATTGTTAGTTTAGTCCCACCTATCTGATTTTCATTTTACTTCATCTTTAGCAGTTTACATATATCATAATTTCTAACCGTTTTTTTTTACTTTTACTTTTACCATGAAAATCTTCACATTTTATCACTTACAAATGATACTCTTTCAAAATACACTATCTTCTACTTCTAAGCCTACAGCTTATATCCACTTCCAAAGCTATTCTGAGATTTAAATATTAGCATTTCCCCCCCCCCCAAATATTCCTTAAACTTCTTCCAATCATCTTCCACCGTCTCTTCTCTCTGGTCTCGGAGTCTCCTGGTCAGTTCGGCAAGTTCCATATAGTCCATCATCTTCATCTGCCATTCTTCGATAGTTGGTAAATCTTGTTTCTTCCAATTCTTCGCTAGCAATATTCTTGCAGCTGTTGTGGCATACAGAAAAAAAGTAACGACCTTTTTGGGGATTTCACCCCCCAGCAAACTTTTTCAGCAGGGGGCCGGTCCACTGTCCCTCAGACCCTGTGGGGGGCCGGACTATATTTTGAAAAACAAAATTATGCAAGAGCACCACGAGCCCCAGTGGCTGCTTACCTGTGTCTTGTGAGCGGCAGGGGCTGGCGGTGGTGGAGGGACGATGAGCGGCGTGTGAAAGGGCTCTGGAGACAGGCTGCTTAAAATGGCGGCCGCTTGAGCCTTGCTGCTGCTGCTGACACCAACAAAGCCCACCCCCTTCCTCCTCTAGGCAGGGCGGGGAGAAGCCAGGAGGAGGGAGGGAGGAGGCGGCGGCGCTGCTGCCGTGTGAGGGAGAGGGAAAGAACATGTACGCTGGTGATCCATGCAGCGATTCCCGGACAGTCCGTGGACCGGATCCAGAAGGCGATTGGGCCTGATCCAGCCCACGGACCTTAGTTTGCCTACCCATGCATCAACTGTTAGGATATAGTTCCGTTCCACCTTTAGAACAGGCATGTGGAGTTGTTGTATGTTACATGTCTGTTTACTTCCAGCACAGTCTGCTGGGAACTTCCGTTGTATATAGCTTTTGCCTATGCTCTTTGCTTGGACACGAAGGGAAGCAGACATGTTTTTCCTTCGTCCTGATGTTGAATAAATGCTTGTAAATATGCTTACATATGCCTCTGTCTGCTACTTCTGTTGCAAAGAGTTCTTATCTCTGCTAGTTTGCGTGCTCAGTCTCTAAAGGTCTCTGAGGCTTGAGTCGCAGTTTTGATGCTGTTCTGAGAACCGGAGTTCGCCCGGCTGCTGGCCGGTGGGCTGGAGCCAGCTGGGAGCCTGCCAATTGCCCCCGTCTCCCCGGATGCATCCCAACATCAACTTCTTTAACCTTTTGCGGGGAGGCAAATCTCCACCTTTTTCCAGGGCTCGAAAATACCCTTATTTGCAACATGTTGTGCACATGGATTTGTGATCAAAAGCCCCAAAGAGTTGCTATGTGTTCACACACTGGAACTATCAAACAGATGCACAGATATCAAACTTGCTCAACAGTTCAGACTTTCTCTAAGTATCAGTTTCTTATCCAAGTATGTGCCAATAATAATAATAATAATAATTATTATTATTATTTATTATTTGTACCCCGCCCATCTGGCTGGGTTTCCCAAGCCACTCTGGGCGGCTTCCAACAAAGATTAAAAATACATTAAAATGTCGCACATTAAACACTTCCCTGAACAGGGCTGCCTTCAGATGTCTTCTAAATGTTAGGTAGTTGTTTATCTCTTTGACATCTGATGGGAGGGTGTTCCACAGGGTGGGCGCCACTATCGAGAAGGCCCTCTGCCTGGTTCCCTGTAACCTCACTTCTCGCAGTGAGGGAACTGCCAGAAGGCCCTCGGTGCTGGACCTCAGTATCCGGGCAGAACGATGGGGGTAGAGACGCTCCTTCAGGTATACTGGACCCGAGGCCATTTAGGGTTTTAAATGTCAGCACCAACACTTTGAACTGTGCTCGGAAACGTACTGGGAGCCAGTGTAGGTCTTTCAAGACTGGTGTTTATGTGGTCTTGGCGGCCGCTCCCAGTCACCAGTCTAGCTGCCACATTCTGGATTAGTTGTAGTTTCCGGGTCACCTTCAAAGGTAGCCCCACATAGAGCGCATTGCAGTAGTCCAAGCGGGAGATAACTAGTGGTTTTGTCTCTGACAGGCAATGGAATGATGCCGGCAAGATGTCCTCAGCCATCTCCTCTTTGTGGTTCAGTAGAAGGAACAGCTGTGAGACCTGATCAGGTAGGGGGATGGATCACTGAGGGGAGAGGCTGGGCCCCACTTTTCCCTCTCACCTCCCTGGTCCTGAGTGAATCTCTTTCCGTCGATTTGCTCCTATCAAAAGCTGCCCTCAGCGAAGGCTGCGAATGCCACCCAAGAAGGTTTAATTCCTGAGAATAATAAGCACCCACCTCAATTTAACTGGCCTTTTGAATGTCGCCAATAGACCATCCCTATCCTACCCATGAAAAAATGTTTCCCTTTTCTTTTAGGGTCCCATATCATTTGAGGATGTGGCTGTGCATTTCACAGATGAGGAATGGTCGCTGCTGGATCCTGACCAGAGGGTATTGCATAAGGAAGTCATGGAGGATAACTGGAGGATCATGGCCTCTCTCAGTAAGATCCCCTGTTGCGTCATAATATCGTTTTTTAAATTCAATATTTCTGTATGTGAGCAATCCTAATATTCTGACATAGCTCAGCTGTCCTACACGTACAGCATCTAGGATTTTTATTCCTGCTTTTAATCTTGAAAATTAATCTCTCCTGCATTCTCTCTGAGCATGCATTCTCTAAATCTGCCCTTCACAACTGTGGCTTGGTTGGTCTTATCTGGTCAGGTTATTTGTGGAATGTAAGTTTCAGAGTTGTGAGGGAGGTGGAACGATGTCATTTTCCAGAAGGCCAAAGAGATGAGTACACGTCATCAGAAATTGAGTGAATTTCATGAATGGGCCAAATAATAATCCACTTCACAAAAGAGGCTGGGGTTCACTGATTTCCATAAAAACGAGAGGCCTTTGCCTTCCTAGGAATGCAAAAATGCTCTCTCTTTCAGAACCAGCTTCCATTATTCTTCTCACCTAATGGCTTCCGAATTGGTTCTGAATCTGGATTTTCTGCCTAAAACTTTTCCTCATGTGCTAATATAAAGCGTGGCTAAGCTCCATTTTCATGTCCAAAATGCTTCACAACTGAAGCCTGAAGTTTCCCTCTTTGTTTATATTAATTCCAAAGATGAGGTGAAAGGAAGGGCTGGTGGCAGCTTAGTGTAATATGTTTTTTTTAGGGGGGACACACCTTTTTACGGTTGGGGTAGCCAATGTGGGTCCCTCCAGAGGTTGCAGGATTCCACCTTCATCATCCCTGACAGCTGTCCGTTCCAGCTGGAGCTGATGGGAAAGTCTAATAACATCTGGATGGTACTACATAAAAGGGTATTAGCCAGTAAGAACCCCACACGTTTTCCAATTTACAGATTGTTCTCTTCTGAAAGAAAATTATATGAAAATGATGTATATAACACCTGTACAGATAGCAAAAATGTACAAAACCGGCTCTAGCATTTGCAGGAAATGTAAAGAAAAAGAAGGGACTTTTTATCATATGTGGTGGGAATGTAAAGAAATTTTAAAAAATGGGAAATGATATATAATGAATTGAAGGAAATGTTTAAAATGACATTTGTAAAAAAACCAGAAGCATTTTTGTTAGGGATTGTAGGACAATACCTGCCAAGGAAAATAAGGAACTTGTTTATGTATGCTACAACAGCGGCAAGAGTCTTCATAGCACAAGGATGGAAGAATGAGGAAACCCCGACAAAAGAACAGTGGCAAGAGAAATTGATGCACTATGCAGAACTGGCTAAATTGACATACTAACTGCGAGACGAGGACAACTGTGACTTTAAGGAAGAATGGGAACTTCATACAAATTATTTAAAAACACAACAAAATGAACTGGACTCCTTGGCAGGTTTTGAATAAACATACACAAATTTATTGTTGATAACATGATGGAAAGATATGTAAGCATATACAGTGGTACCTCAGGTTAAGTACTTAATTTGTTCCGGAGGTCCGTTCTTAACCTGAACCTGTTCTTAACCTGAAGCACCACTTTAGCTAATGGGGCCTCCTGCTGCTGCTGCGCTGCCGGAGCCCGATTTCTGTTCTCATCCTGAAGCAAAGTTCTTAACCTGAAGTCTGTAACCTGAAGCGTATGTAACCCGAGGTACCACTGTATACAATTTTATAATATGCAGAGAAAATAATGTGCAGCGAAACCAGGGAGAGGAGCTGAGGGAAGTCCATGGGAGGGAGGTGGGGATTATAGGGTTTGATAATTTGTTATGTGGAAATTGAGCAATAAAAAATATGTTTTTTAAAAAAGAAAGAACCCCACACATTTTCCCATTTCTTCTGTTTCAGCACAAGGAATCCACAGCGCAGAGAAACCATATAAATGCAGTGAGTGTGGAATGAGCTTTGGCCGGAAGATAATTCTCATGTACCATCAAAGAATTCACACTAGGGAGAAACCCTATAAATGCTTGGAGTGTGGAACGGGCTTCAGGGAACGCAACCATCTGACTTCCCATCAAAGAATTCACACAGGGGAGAAACCCTTTCAGTGCTTGGAGTGTGGAAAGGTCTTAAGGCATAAGACAAGTCTTGCTTCTCATAAAAGAATCCACTCTGGGGAGAAACCCTATCAGTGTTTGGAATGTGAAAAAAGCTTCACTCACAAAATAACTCTCCTTCACCATCAAACAGTTCACTCTGGTGAGAAACCACATAAATGCTCACAGTGTGGAAAGAGCTTCGCTTTGAAGAAAAACCTCACTTCCCATCAAAGAATTCACACCGGGGAGAAACCGTATAAATGTTTGCAGTGCGGAAAGAGATTCAGTCAGAGCTCCCATCTCACTTACCATCAGAGAATTCACACAGGGGAGAAGCCATATAAATGTTTAGAGTGTGGAAAGAACTTCAGCCAAAGTACTAGTCTAATTTATCACCAGAAATCGCACACTGCAGAGTCACAATATAAATGCTTTGATTGTGGAAAGTGCCTCAGTCAGGAGGCGGATCTCGTTGATCATAAAAAAATGCACATCCAGGATAAACCACATGTATGTTTGGAATGTGGGAAAAGGTACACTCAGAAGAACTGTCTTAGAAAACATCAAAGAATTCATACAGGAGAGAAACCATATAAATGTTCTGAGTGCGGAAAAAGCTTCATTGAGAAGTCAGCGCTCACAACACACCAACGAGTTCATACGGGAGAGAAACCCTATAAATGCCTGGAGTGTGGAAAGGGCTTCGCTCAGAGTTCCCATCGCAATGTTCACCAAAGAACACACAAATCGATGGGCAGCGTATGGGAGCAGCTTTCTTCAGATCTCCAGCCTTTATTCCCACCAAAAAATCCATACAGTGGAGAACCCATATAAAGACTTGGAATATTAAAGGAGCTTTAGGAGCAGTTCCTAGCTTTCTTTCTGCAAGAAAAACCCAAATAAATGCTTGAATTGCATATAGACAGGGCATATGCAGGAAAATTTGTGGAGTAATCCTTAATAATAATAATAATAATAATAATAATAATAATAATAATATATTTATACCCCGCCCATCTGGCTGAGTTTCCCCAGCCACTCTGGGCGGCTCCCAATCAAGCGTTAAAAACAATACAGCATTAAATATTAAAAACTTCCCTAAACAGGGCTGCCTTCAGATGTCTTTTAAAGATAAGATAGCTGCTTATTTCCTTCACATCTGAAGGGTGGGCATTCCACAGGGTGGGCGCCACTACCAAGAAGGCCCTCTGCCTGGTTCCCTGTAACCTCACTTCTTGCAGGGAGGGAGCCGCCAGAAGGCCCTCGGAGCTGGACCTCAGTGTCCAGGCTGAACAATGGAGGTATACTGGACCGAGGCCGTTTAGGGCTTTAAAGGTCAGCACCAACACTTTGAATTGTGCTCGGAAACGTACTGGGATCCAATGCAGTACTTAGAAGTTGGGAGGAGCTTCCAAAAAGGCAAAAATGTCTGTTGTTATCATTAATTAATTCTTCAAAGATGATCAGAGCATCATGCACAGTACTAACCTTACCTGTCATCAAAGAATTCACACAGGGGCGAAACAATATATTTGTCCCAGGAGGCAAGATGTTGGGGACAAGGCAGGATCCAGGAGAGTCTAAAAATCCACTTGGATATATTTATATTACAGTGGTACCTTGGTTTACTAACTTAATCCGTTCCCGAAGTCCGTTCTTAAACCAAAGTGTTCTTAAATCAAGGCGTGCTTTCCCATAGCAATGGGGGACTCAATTTACAAATGGAACACACTCAACAGGAAGCGGAACATGTTTTGCTTCCAAGGCAAAGTTCACAAACCAAAACACCTAATTCTGGGTTTAAAGGTAAAGTTATAGGGACACCTGACCATTAGGTCCAGTCGCGGACGACTCTGGGATTGCGGCACTTTATTGGCCGAGGGAGCTGGCGTACAGCTTCCGGGTCATGTGGCCAGCATGACTAAGCCGCTTCTGGCGAACCAGAGCAGTGTGCGGAAACGCCGTTTACCTTCCCGCCGGAGCGGTACCTATTTATCTGCTTGCACTTTGATGTGCTTTCAGACTGCTAGGTTGGCAGGAGCAGGGACCGAGCCACGGGAGCTCACCCCGTTGCGGGGATTCGAACCGCCGACCTTCTGATCGGCAAGTCCTAGGCTCTGTGGTTTAACTCACAGTGCCACCCGCGTCCCTTACTTCCGGGTTTGCAGCATTCTTAATCCAAGTTGTTCATAAACTAATCTGTTCTTAAACCAAGGTACCACTGTAAATACATTAGCAGAAGACCAGTGGGGGCTTTTTAGTTTTTGAAAGATGAAAGCATCAAAGAGAAATCAGCAGCAAGGAGAAATAAAAGGAACAGTATATGCAGGTAAGGTAAAGTTCAGTGACTTGCTGTCTGTGCTGCCTTTCCTTGTGATGGAGTTGGGAGGGAAAAAGCATGACTTGCTCTCTGTGTTGAGTCCAATTCTGTGGATCTATGCCTCTCCCCAGACTCAGAACAAGAGAGCAAGATTTGTGTGAATGCTGTGAGTCCTCTCCGTCTTATATTCAGCCTGCATATATGTGTAAATAAAACATATCCGAAAGACACTGTCGTCTCCAGTTACCTTGCTTCTGAAGGACCCAAACCGCTGTGGACTCATGACAATCTCCGGAGAAATCTGACGAGACAGTGAACAAGCTTACTGCCTAATGCCTGTAACTGATCTCAGTATTTACACGTGATTTGTTAAATAGTTTTCCTCTGTGCAAATGATCTACACCAGAGGTTTTCAACCTTTTTGGGTCCACGGCTCTCTTGACCAACTACAGTCATACCTCAGGTTACAGACGCTTCGGGTTGCGCAATTTCGGGTTGCGCACCGCACTGAACCCAGAAGTACCGGAACAGGTTACTTCCAGGTTTTGGTGCATGCGCAGAAGCGCTAAATTGCACTTTGCGCATGCGCAGAAGCGCCGAATTGTGACCCGCACGTGCGCAGACGCGGCGCTGCGGGTTGCGAACGTGCTTTCGGAAGCAGAGATAACGAAGTCCTCTAGCTGAGGGTTTCCCCACCTTTTACCAAGCTGCTAGAATAGCAGGATCAGTGTTTTTTTCCCCTTTTAGGGAATTGCCTCAGATGCTCACAAGGAGGTGGGCGACCTTTGGGACCCTCCAGCGGTTGCTGAACTACAACTCCCATCGCCTTGGCCACTGGCCATGCTTGCTGAGGCTGATGGGAGTCGTAGTTCTAGGAAGTGGCCGTGCAATATTTTTATTGATATTTAAATCTAACCAGGCCTTTCAGAAGCAGGCAAAATGTTTTCATGTATCAAATAACCTGATAAAATACTGGCCTTGGCCCAGTATACCTGAAGGAGCATCTCCACACCCATCGCTCAGCCCAGACACTGAGGGTCTGAGGGTCTTCTGGCGGCTCCTTCACTGTGAGAAGCGAAGTTACATGGAGCCAAGCAGAGGGCCTTCTCGGTGGTGGCACCCACACTGTGGAACTCCCTCCCACCAGATGTCAAGGAGATAAAAAACTACACAACTTTTAGAAGACATCTGAAGGCAGCCCAGTATTGGGAAGCTTCTTAATGTTTGACATTTTATTGTTTTTATATACGCTGGTTTATACACCCTGGTTTTGACTGCCACTGAAAAGCGAGCTTGCCCCCTTCCCAGTCCCCTTAGGCTTCAGCCACAGCCATTACAAGGCCAGTTGCCTCGCTATGGAAAGGACCTTAGCCCAGTTGCCAAGCATCTCCCTTTGAACAAAGAGGGTGTCGGGTTCAAGTCCAGTCAGCACTGGGCAAGATCCATCCTTTCCAAAATCGCAGAGGAGTCGTCGGATTCTCAAAGGGGGCAGCTTGGAAATATTTCCTGCCCCTCTTCTCTCCCCCACCGCTACTCCTTGCCCCTTTAACACTTTTTCTACCTTTAACTCTTGCATTGCAGGAGGCTGGACTAGATGACCCTTGGGGTCCCTTCCATCTCTACATTTCTTTGATTCTATTAAATTCCTTGCTCCCTCTGTCCCCTCGCCAAGAAAAGAGACAAGCTGCACTCTTGCTCAGGGGCGCATTAATAATAATAATAATAATAAATTTTATTTATATCCCGCCCTCCCCGGCCAGAGCCGGGCTCAGGGCAGCTAACACCTGTAAAATTACAGTAAAAACGTAATAGGAAAGTTAAAATACAGGTTAAAATGCAATTTAAAATGCAGCCTCATTTTAAAAGTAGCCGATAGATCAAGACCATAAGAGGAGGGAAACATGAGGGTCAGACTGAGCCCACACCAAAGGCCAGGCGGAATAGCTCTGTCTTGCAGGCCCTGTGGAAAGATGTCAAGTCCTGCAGGGCCCTAGTCTCTTGTGACAGAGCGTTCCACCAAGTCGGGGCCAGTGCTGAAAAGGCTCTGGCCCTAGTTGAGACCAATCTAACCACCTTGCGACTTGAGACCTCCAAAATGTTGTCATTTGTGGACCTTACCAGGAGAGGCGGTCCCATAGGTACGTGGGCCCTAGGCTGCATAGGGCATTGGCACGTGGGGCAGGAGAATCACCCTGTGCAGTGATGGGAAAGGGCTGCTCTAACCACTAGACTTCCTCCCCCCCCCCTTTCAAAGTTATTTTCAACTGATTCCTCCCCCCTGGCCACGTTTGCTTGGGAACCCGAAGTGGAGGCGAGTCTCCCCGCCCCCAAGAAAAGATGCCCAGATTCCCATCTGTGTGCGCGCAGGGCGCACGTTTCCTCTTTGGCACAGAGCGGCAGTGCTCGTGCTCAGGCTTTGCAAGGGTTAAAAAAAGATCCGGATTCCTAGAGAAGAAGGAAATTTGGGGTGGGAGGGAGAGAGGGGGCTTCCTCCAGAGCAGAACAGCTCCCCGCTTTGCAGAGGAAGGAGTCTCTGCATTTCCCCGCCGCGCGCTGCATCTGCCGTTCCTCCTGCAACCCGGTGAGTTTCTGCAGCATCTTTTTGGTGGAAAGATGGAGGCGTCGCATGGGAGACGCAGATCAGGAGAAGCATCACAGGAAACAAATAGGGAGAGGGGTTGTTCGTGTCTCCGTTCCCCTTTTTCTATTATTTATTGTCCAACCCCCTGTCCAATATTTTGCCCATGCGAGACTCGAACCCACGACCCTGAGATTAAGAGTTTATTGCTCTACCGGCTGAGCTATTTGGGGAGGCTGGGGCTTAAAGTGGGTCTGCGAGGTGGAGTTGATCAGTGGGAGCAGATTGTCATAGAGTTGGAAGGGACCCTGAGGATCATCTGTTCCAGCCCCCTTTAACACAGAAATATGCAATTGACCCATATTTTATTTTGCTGGAAGCTGCCCAGAATGACTGGGGAAACCCAGCCAGATGGGCCAGGGTGTAAGCAAAAAAATTATTATTATGATTAAGGAGCAAACATGCACTGAGGATGGGAGTTTGGGCTTCTCCTGGCCTGCAGGCGACATATCTCCTGTTATAATTGTTTAAAAAGGTAAAGGGACCCCTGACCATTAGGTCCAGTCGTGACCGACTCTGGGGTTGCGGCGCTCATCTCGCTTTATTGGCCGAGGGAGCCGGCGTACAGCTTCCGGGTCATGTGGCCAGCAGGACTAAGCCGCTTCTGGCAAACCAGAGCAGCGCACGGAAACGCCGTTTACCTTCCTGCCAGAGTGGTACCTATTTATCTACTTGCACTTTGACGTGTTTTTGAATTGCTAGGTTGGCAGGAGCAGGGACCGAGAAACGGGAGCTCACCCCATCTCAGGGATTCGAACCGCCGACCTTCTGATCAGCAAGTCCTAGGCTCTGTGGTTTAACCCACAGCGCCACCAGTGTCCCTTTATAATTGTTTATGCACATGTTTATGCACTTGTTCATTTCTCTCTTCCCCCTCTGTATAGGCAAAAGAGGTCCCCGATCTAAGATACCACCACAAAATTGCAGCGTTAGAAGGGACCCTGAGGATGATTCATCTGTTCCAACCCCTTGCAATGCAGGAATCTTTTTGTGCAACCTGGGGGCTGGAACCCTGATATTTAGAGTCTCTTGCTCTGCCAGGTCTGTGGGGCAGAGTTGCTCAATGAGAGCAGATTGTCATACAATCACAGAATTGTAGAGTTGAAAGGGACCCTGAGGAGCATCTAGTCCAACCCGGTTTAATGCAGGAATATGCAGTTCTCCCATATGGGGATCGAACCCGCATCCTTGGTGATAACACACTCTCACCAACTTTGCTATCCACGCTGATGGTTCTCAATTCCCTGTTTGCCAGGTGGGCTTCCTGGCTCTGTAGCACATGTGCTCATTCGGATGTGAGGGGATCTTCGAAAACACTGCTCTGTTAAAAAACCGGCAGCCTTTTCGTCCAAGGAGTTGATTACGCAAGAACCCAAGTGAAAAAGATGGAGAGTTAGAAGGTTTTGGATTATCACAAAAGATGCAGGAGGGAATGATTAACAAATAGGACCCACAAAGGGGAGGAGGGAAGTCCAAGAGATTCCTTGGAACCTTGTTTTTATGTTGTGTGTTCAATATGTGACTGTAAAATTTTAATCTGAAAAATCAAATAATTTTTTTAAAATAAATAAAATGAAAGTGAATAATGAACAAGAGTGAGGACCTGGCTGAGTTAGAAAGGAGCAGTGGGGTTGCCACTACCACATTTGCAGCCTTGTTCCTCATGCTAGGGACGCGGGTGGCGCTGTGGGTTAAACCACAGAGCCTAGGACTTGCCGATCAGAAGGTCGGCGGTTCAAATCCCCACGACAGGGTGAGCTCCCGGTGCTCGGTCCCTGCTCCTGCCCACCTAGCAGTTCGAAAGTACATCAAAGTGCAAGTGCAAGTAGATAAATAGGTACCGCTCCAGTGGGAAGGTAAACGGCGTTTCCGTGTGCTGCTCTGGTTCGCCAGAAGCAGCTTAGTCATGCTGGCCACGTGATCCGGAAGCTGTACACCGGCTCCCTCGGCCAATAAAGCGAGATGAGCGCCGCAACCCCAGAGTCAGTCACGACTGGACCTAATGGTCAGGGGTCCCTTTACCCTTTACTCCTCATGCTAGAAGGGGCAGAGAGGCAAGTGTGCTTTGGGCTATGCCAGCCTTGAGCTGGTAGAAAATGATTGGGCCGTCATCCTGCCCACTGCCATCGAGAGTCAGAAGTGGGGCACAGTTGGAGATCCCAGCAGATTGATAGCTTACAAAAGTTAAAGCCGAGCTTTAAAAAAGCATACACTCATGGCCAAAATTGTGGAAACCTTTTGGAAAAAGTGTATTTCATAGGTTTGATGGCTCATTACAGCCGATTGGCTCTCTAAACACTCCTGCTCATTGGCTACATTCAAATGAAGGAAAGCTACTGCATAGCAACCTAAGCAAGTTGTGCTTCCTTTTTCTGGTCATTTGGCTATAACTTTTGATAGAATACAGATAACTGAGCAAACTTTGTTGCATCACTTTCTTCATTAAATTATTTTTCCATTGCTATATACCTAATTTTATGGTCTTATGAGCCATCAGACCTCAGAAATACACTTTTTCCAAATGGTTTCCACAATTTTGGCCACTAGCGTAGATGAAAACAGTCCTTGTTAGTGATCGCTGAATATAGCAATGGGAGGAATCTAGGCAGGGATGTGGTATGTTTCTCTCTGGTTGATGAGTCTGTGTATGGACGCAGAAAGGAAGAGGATGTACTTGATAGATAATAGAATCTTAGAGTTGGAAGGGACCCCAAAGGTCCTCTAGTCCAGCCCCCTGCAATTCAGGAAACTCAGCTAAAGCATCCATGACAGATGACCGTCCAGCCTCTGCTTAAAAACCACCAAGAAAGGAGAGTCCATAACCTAAGGTAGACTAAGATGCAGTCTTGGTACACGTTCTTAGATTTTGGGCAGGGATCCCACAAATGGGCAGCATGAGAGGAACATGAATAGCTGTGTGAGCAATAGAATCTCCATATGCAGAAGCAGTATACCGGATCTCAAATGAGGGGAAGCAATGTTTGTGTATTACATAATTCACAATACAGTCATACCTCGGGATAAATACGCTTCAGGTTGAGCACATTCGGGTTGCGCTCCGTGGCGACCCGGAAGTAACAGAGCACGTTACTTCCGGGTTTTGCCGCTTGCGCATGCGCAGCCGGTCAAAATGACGTAATGCGCGGAAGTGGCGAAACGCGCAGACACGCTGTCACATCTTACTTTATGTTCAGGATGCGAACGGGGCTCCGTAACGGATCCCGTTCACATCCCGAGGTACCACTGTACAGTCATACCTCGGGTTACAGATATTTCAGGTTACATTTTTTCAGGTTACGGACACGCTGAAACCCGGAAATACTGGAAC
The DNA here is from genome assembly GCF_964106645.2 of Podarcis pityusensis. Lineage (NCBI taxonomy): Eukaryota > Metazoa > Chordata > Lepidosauria > Squamata > Lacertidae > Podarcis > Podarcis pityusensis. The sequence continues at coordinate 121,352,438 of NC_138029.1, forward strand.
GGGTTACTTCCGGGTTTTGGGGGATGCGCATGCGCAGAAGCGCTAAATCGCAACCCGCGCGTGCACAGACACGCCTCTGCGGGTTGCAAACGTGCATCCTGCACGGATAATAATAATAATAATAATTTTTTATTTATACTCCGCCCTTCCCGGTTCAGAAAACTGTGCTCAGAGCAGCTAACAACAAATTTAAAACCCTTAATTGATGCTACAAAAAAGAAGCATAAAGTACAGTATAAAATGGGAATAACAATAAATTCAGAATTCAAAAATCAATTTAGGGGGAAAATCCATCCAATAAACATTAGATGATCACCAAAGGCTAGCTGGCTAAATTAGTCCTGTTTGGACCAGCGAGGAGACCAGGGGAGAATTAGCTGTGGGATCCCAGAGCGGGTAATCTTCATAAAAAGGGGAAGGGGAGGGAAGGAAGGGGAACAAAAGATCAGGCCAGGTTCAAACTGAAAGCCAGGCGGAATAGTTCTGCATTACAGGCCCTGCGGAAGGAAGTTAAATCCTGCAGGGCCCTGGTCTCATGGGACAGAGCGTTCCACCAGGTTGGAGCCATTACTGAGAAGGCCCTGGCCCTGGTGGAGGATGACGTTTGCAACCCAAGCATCCACCGTATGAGCAATCAAAATGAAAAATATGTTTTCATCAGAGAATGTTTTTCTGCAGATAAGAGATGGAAGAACAAGACTCTGCCGCCCTCGAAGCAGGAAGACAGCCTGATAGCGTCGTGATTGGGAGCACTGGGGAAATTTGGGTTGGAAGCAGACACAAGACATTGAGGCAGAACATCCATGGCTCAGATGTGCACTGCCAACAGTTTAGGCACTTCCAGTACCAAGAGGCCAAGGGACCACGGGATGTTTGCAGCCGACTCCACCGCCTTTGCCGTCAGTGGCTGAAGCCGGAGAGACACACCAAGACTCAGATCCTGGATTTAGTGATCTTGGAGCAGTTCCTGGCTGTCCTCCCCCTGGAGATGGAGAACTGGGTCAGGGAATGTGGAGCGGAGACCAGTTCCCAGGCGGTGGCCCTGGCCGAAGGTTTCCTCCTGAGCCGGGCAGAGGACAGGAAGCAGCAGGAGCAGCAGGTGAGGATGTTTAATCTACATTAAACCTAACAAACAGGAGCCCCCAGGAGTTGTTGGACTAAATCCATCATCTCTGAGCATTGGCTGATGGCAGCTGGCATTCAACATCTGGAAGGCACTGCTTTGACTGGCCCTGGTTTTTTGCTTTTGTGTTTTTTTTTATTCATTTTATAACACAAATAAACAATACAAACAGAAATACAAACAATACAAACAAATTCTTGTCTTCTCCTTTTTTTTCTAAACATTGTTAGGTGAGCTTCCCGAAGTCCCCTTATCTGATTTTCATTTTACCTCATCTTTAGCAGTTTCATATATCATAATTTTTAACCATTTTTTATCACACTTACTTTTACCATAAAAATCTTCACATTTTATCACTTACAAATAATATTTTAAAATACACCATCTTCTACTTCTAACCCTACAGCCTGTATCCACTTCCAAAGCTAGTCTAAGATTTAAATATTAACATAGTTTTTCAAATATTCTTTAAACGTCTTCCAGTCTTCTTCCACTGTCTCTTCTCTCTGGTCTCGGAGTCTCCCTGTCAGTACGGCAAGTTCCATATAGTCCATCATCTTTGTCTGCCATTCTTCTATAGTTGGTATATCTTGTTTCTTCCAATTCTTCGCTAGTAGACTGGCCCTGATTTTGATTTGATTTGATTTGATTTATTACATTTCCAGTTCACTTTTCATTCAAATGAGTCTCAAAGCGGCTTGCAAACAATAAATAACAGTAACATAGCAAAACATAACGGAACAATATTATGTAAAATAACTAGCAGATCATCAGTAAAACAATTGCAATCTACATAATGCTAGTAACAAATCAGCCACGAAAACGGTAAGCTGATAGTTGAACATCACAATTTTAGCAAATGACATACTATATGATTGACAGGTTAATACAGCATTTAGAATCAATAAAACAAAAATGGAAAACGAGCGAGGTCCCAACCAAAGGAGAATGGCAACTTAAGCTGATGGAATATGCGCAGCTTCTAGATCTAACATACAGAATAAGAGAACAAGAAGAACATATGTTTAGAGAAGATTGGAAAATGTTTATTGAATGTATGGGGGGAAATCGTGTACACTTGAAAATGTGGGCGGCATTAAGATAAATTCAACAGTGTAAATAAGCTTTGATGGAAGTAATAATGGAATACTGAATGTTTAGTTTATGTAAAATATGCAGGGATTTATGTTTTGTAAAATGAACCATGGAAAAAGAAGAAGGGAAGTCACAGATATTTTAAGGTTGTTTAAATGCATATTTTAAAATGTAAAGCAGAAATAAAACAATATTAACTTTACAAAAAGGCTAAGCATTGTTACATGGTCCCAAGCAGGTCAGACTGTGGGTGCAAAATTCTGTACTCATGGTCCAAATGTATTTAGAAATCATCAAGTTTTTCAGCTGTGTCATTTCTCCCCATTTAATGTCTTCTATCCTTATCGCTGTTGTTTAAGGGTCTGTTTCCTGAAATGGGAGGTGATTCCCCTGCGACAGAGACGACTCCATCAGACCCCAGACAGAAGCCATTGGGTGAGGTTCAGTGCGATGTATCTCAGTTTGGTCTCTCTCCATGTTGTGAATTGAACTTCAATGGAAGTAGTTGCTATTTGGAGGTAATGAACTGGAACCAACTTCTCAAATGTACTGAGGAAATTCCACTGACATTCTGATGGTCGTAATCAGTGCTATATTTCTAAAAAAATAGGCATCAGAATTCACCGTGAACACCTCCCTTAATAATAATAATAATACAGTGGTACCTTTGGTTACGTACTTAATTCGTTCTGGAGGTCCGTTCTTAACCTGAAACCGTTCTTAACCTGAGGTACCACTTTAGCTAATGGGGCCTCCCATTGCTGCCACGCGATTTCTGTTCTCATCCTGAAGCAAAGTTCTTAACCCGAGGTACTATTTCTGGGTTAGCAGAGTCTGTAACCTGAAGCATATGTAACCTGAAGCATATGTAACCCGAGATACCACTGTAGTGATGATAATAATAATAATAATAATAATAATAATAATAATAATAATTTACTCCCCAGCCATTCTGGGCAGCTCCCAGCAGAATATTAAACACGATAAAAGATCAAACATTAAAAACTTCCATAAACAGGGCTGCCTTCAGATGTCTTCTAAAAGTCAGATAGTTGTTTATTTCCTTGACATCTGATGGGAGGGTGCCACTACCGAGAAGGCCCTCTGCCTGGTTCCCTGTAGCCTCACTGAGAGGTGCCAGAACTGAGTTCTGTTGAGTTCCAACTGAAAAAAAAGCCTTGGTCTTAATACTGAGGCTTGGCCTAATTTCTGTCCCACTAGAGTGAATCCGATGTTTCAAGAGGGAATTCCTTTCTATTTTAAGTGATGGGGTTTTCATTCAGTCACACAAATGTCTTATTCATATTGGTGCCAGTTATAAAAAAAAAAAACATTTTTCCTGGAGGTATTTTATCACCCTTACTGCTGCTCTAAGAAAAACCATTTGCAGACCTTAGCTCTGCAGGGGACACACTTTTTTGCATGGCAGGATTAATAACATTTCAAGCTGCCCAATTTGTGAATCTGGTGGAGTTGAGAAGGTCTTTAAAGTTGCCTCTTCTATGAACTTTCTAGGCAAAAATTCCTTTCTTGTTTTCCTCTCGGACCGGATATGTACCTTGTTCACCAGCATTCATTACCATTCATTACCATCCAAGTACCAACATTTCCTCCAGCAGTTAAGAAAATACAAGCCAGGTCTCCGAAAACCTAGGAGAGGTGGGGATGGGGTGTGCTTTGTTTTGCTGTATTTTAGAAGTTCTTTCTATTTTGGGGCGAGCAACATTCTTGCTGCTGTAGTCGCATACATGAATAAATTTCTGTATATTTTAGGTAGTTCTGTCCCTATAACTCCCAAAAGAAAAGCTTCTGGTTTGTTTGTTTTTACAAAGGTTATTTTAAACGTCCTTTTCAATTCATTATATATCATTTCCCAGTAAACTTTCACCTTACTACAAGACCACCACATATGAAGCTAGGATTTTTTCTAAGTTAGGCATACATCATTTCATTTCAGAGGTGAGGATGTGCTAATGGCTCTCTGACACATTTGTTTCCCTCCTTCAGGCCAGGGAATGAAGCGGCCAAGACATCCTCATTCATTTCCTCTTTGTGGCGGAGCAGAAGGAGCCGCTGTGGAATCGGATCAGGTGGGACATGGGTGGGGAAACTGGTTCAGACTGAGGGCCACAATCTTATCTGAGCAATCTTCCAGGGGCCACATACCAGCGGTGGGTGAGAGCAAAAATCAAAGTGAATGAAATTAGTTTCTACACACCCCTCCAAGTTCAAGGTCATATTCCAGCAAGGGATGAACACTCAAGGTTGGTATGAATTAGGGTTGGGGATGTCAGGAGCTCGTCCTACACTCGAGTAGGACCCTGGTAGAGACACATGCCTGACTGGCATGTTCTCTCCCTCCTGGTCATTCGTTTGGGAGCTTCAAAAGCTTTCTCCAGCCCGAAAAGCACAGCGACCGATGCCAACCGACATCAGCACACTTAGGGATCCGCAGAGTGTTTGCAATTTGCATAACAGACCTCAGCAACTCAGCATTTTGGCTAATCTACTTTATTTGCATATAAAACACACACAGAGCACTGCAACATGGCTCCCTCTCTCTCTAGCATCAGACAGCAAAGAGAAGAACAAAGGACAATAGTCCCACTTCACGGAACACAGTAACACATACATCCTGTCTCTGTCACTTCCCACTCTATGGAGTCAAAACATACACTGTCATGTGATAGACAACAATCCCATGGCTGCAATCATGGAGCAGGAATTCTAACAGGGGAGAGGTGTTGCCGGGGAGGGGCAGTGTCACAGGAACGTGCCGGTCAGTAATCACACTAATAATAATAATAATAATAATAATAATAATTTATTACTTATACCCAGCCCATCTGACTCTTATACCCAGCCCACCCAGCCTCCCAAGCCACTCTAGGCGGCTCCCAACATAATATTAAAAACACGATAAAACATCAAACATTAAAAACTTCCCTAAACAGGGCTGCCTTCAGATGTCTTCTAAAAGTCAAATAGTTGTTTATTTCCTTGGCATCTGATGGGAAGGCGTTCCACAAGGTGGGCACCTCTACCAAAAAGGCCCTCTGCCTCGTTCCCTGCAACCTCACTTCTCGCAGTGAGGAGCCACCACTTTAAATATGGAGTCAACTTTTTATTCGCAAAACCACACACTTCTTAAACTGGGCTGTCAAGCCCAATGAGCAGAGTCGCTCATTCCCGTTGGCCTTCTTCCATGAAAATCAGTTTCTGAGACTGAAAGTCCCCACCTCTCCTCTCTAAGTCCCCTCCTTTCCAGGGCTTCCCCCAAGAAATCGGAGACTGCGCCTGCCTGCCACCAACCTCTCCTCCACCTTTTTCATGCCTCTTCTGATTCTGGGAGACAAGGCAGAAGGGGAGCTTGTCTCGGCAAGAGCGGGAGATTCCTGTGCCTCTTCACCAGTCTCTCATCTTTGACTCTTGGCCTCACCTCCCACCCTCCTGCTCTAGCTTCTGCCTCTGATTCTGGGCTTCTCTCTGCCACCGACTCTCCCCACTCACTAAGCCCTGTTACCTCCTCAGCTTCTGACACCTCTTCTTCCCAGTCTTCTCCCTCTGTCAACTCATCGTTGTCCCACCACCTTTCCCCAGACTCTGCGTCTTCTTCCCTTAAGGGTTTCCCAGCCTGTTCCTCCAACCAGTCTATGACAGGCAATTCCTGAGGACCAGATATTGAGGCCTGGGTGGGGGCACTCCTGGCCCCCAAACCTGAGGGTGCCAACCCTTTAAGTAGGCAGACAGATCGCTTGGGAGACGACTGGGAGCAGCCAAATGCTCCAATCCCCAGCTCACCTCCCTCGGCTGAAACAATTCTCTCTCCTCTAGAAGGCCACTAAATTCTGGGAATAATGATCATGGTCACCTTAAACTAACCTAGTAACTCATCTGTATATTATATGCAAGGAGACCTTTCCTTTTTCTTTTTAGGGTCCAGTGTCCTTTGAGGATGTGGCTGTACATTTCACAGAAGAAGAGTGGGCTGTGTTGGATCCTGACCAGAGAGCTCTGCACAAGGAAGTCATGGAGGAAAATAGAGGCATCGTGGCCTTTCTGGGTAAGGCTCCCTGTTGGATCATAATGCCCATTTTGAAATTCAGTACTTTTTTGTGCGCAGCAAACCCCAATATTCTGATGTAGCTCAATAGTGTTGGAGTGTCGGTTGACGCTCGACTGGGTGGCGAAGACCTTCCCGCACACGGGGCACGGGCTCATCCGCTTCCTTTTGTACAGCTTTGCCGGGTTTTTGATGAAGCAAAGGCGTCAGGCTTTGGGGAATCAGCTTTCTCCCCCGTGGCAGTAAATAAGAAGATCAAATGAAAGGACAGTCTTACCAGTTAGATTCTTTAATAATTCCAGCGAGAGAACAAAGAACACATCTCCTAGAAATGGTGGTGCTCCCAATTAAGGCTGACCCCCCTCCATCACTATTAATCTACGTTGCTCCCACGTCTTGTAATCTGAGCTTGTATCCTCTGCACTTTCTGCTCTGAGACTTTCTGAGCTCTTCTCGACCTTGGGGAGGGCGGTGGAGGAATGCTGTCCAACGACTGACTCTGTTAACTCTCTCTCTCCCCCAGTGTTTCTCCTCCTAGCTGTTCCCCATGCGGTATTTCCCAGCTTTGGCCTTCCGATATATGCCCCTCAGCAAACCGCTGTTCCAAATCTACACTGTCCTCCTGTTCCTGGGAAGATTCAGGGACAGGGAAAGGCTCCCACCATTCCTCCTCAGCGCAGCCCCTCCTCAGCCTGGTCCCTGACAAAAGGTCTCAGCCTGGAACGATCACTGACTCGATCGTCCCCACAGACATGTCCTTTCCCGGATTGATCTCTGGGTCATTCTGGTGGTCAGAGACGTTCTCCTACTTCTCCAGGCCTTGAAGCCCTCTTCAGTTTACTTTGAGCTGACAGTTATCTAATGTATTCTCTCTGAATATAATCACAATCATAATCATATTAATAAATTTTATTTATACCCTGCCCTCCCCAGCCAGAGCTGGGCTCAGGGTGGCTAACACCAATAAAATTTCAGTAAAAACATAGTAAGAAAAAAAGAAAAAGAAAAAAACAATTTAAAATACAGGTTAAAATGCAATTTAAAATGCAGCCTCATTTTAAAAGTCAAAACCATAAGGGGAGGGCAACATAAGGGTCAGACTGAGTCCAAACCAAAGTCCAGGCGGAACAGCTCTGTCTTGCAGGCCCTGCAGAAAGATGTCAAGTCTCGCAGGGCCCTGGTTTATTGTGACAGAGCGTTCCACCATGTCGGGGCCAGTGCTGAAAAGGCCCTGGCCCTAGTTGAGACCAACCTAACCACCTTGCGACTTGGGACCTCCAAAATGTTGTCATTTGTGGACCTGAAGGTCCTCCGCGGGGCATACCAGGAGAGGTGGTCCTGTAGGTACGAGGGTCCTAGGCCGCATAGGGCTTTAAAGGTCAAAACCAGCACCTTAAACCTGACCCTGTACTCCACCAGGAGACAGTGGGTCCTTTTGTTGTGCCCTTCTAAACAATGACCTGACTGCTTTGAACTGAGCAGACCTTTCGAAATGTAAGTTTCAGAGTTGTTCGGGAGACAGAACTAGCATCCCAGCCATTTTCTTTTGGGGCAGAGACCTGACTGGTATAAGAGACTGAGCAGATTTGGTTTGACTGAATTAACAATAATGCCACTCTTATGGGGGGAAACGTTTGGCCAGTAACTAAAAAGGGCCCCCCACTCCTGATCTTTCTCAATGTATCTAATATTTTCTGCACATTTCCTCTATTCCAGAACTTGAAGTTTCCATCTTCCAATCTAGGAGTATTTATTTATTTTTCTTGAATAAAAACTTTTATATCCTAACACTGCATTTAATAAAAATCTAAAGGGGGGAATTATTGCTTGTATAGGCCTTGCAAACCTGTAAGATAGGGGAAGTTGATTAGACCGAGAGCGTGTGATTGGCTGAAGACCATCCAATGAGATTCACCTCTCTCTAGGAGCTGAACATACATCTCTATGGTCCAAATCCATAGCACTCCAGCTGTCAGTTAACACCAGTCAACAGAAGCAGTTAAAATCTGCCTTTCATCCAAGTCCTTCCAGCTTTCCCGTTATCACAAGCATTGATATCCACAGGTTCTCAGCTATTTCTCTCTTCATTGCAGGTGACAAATCGAAAACCAATAATAAAGGAAAACGAGTTGGAAAAGAGTCACTGGAAAGATGCTCAAAGAAGGAAAAGCAGAAAAGGAAAACTGAAGCAGAGAAGATGGGGAGGAATACACCCCCAGCCTCTCAGGGTCGTAACTACAATGAAATTGCAGTCAAAGGAAAAACAGATATAAGAAACAAAAAGAAGTGTAGGGATTATTGGAAAAGTTTCGGTTCTAAAAGAAAATGTAAAGCACCTTGCCAAAACTGCAAAGGGGAGAAACCATATAAATGCTTTGAGTGTGGAAAGAGCTTCACGAGAAACTCCGCACTCATTTTCCATCGAGGAATTCATAGTGGAGAGAAACCATATAAATGCTTGGAATGTGGAAAGAGCATTAGTTGCAAACATGGACTTAGTTATCATCAAAGAATTCACACAGGGGAGAAACCGTATCAGTGTATGGAATGTGGAAAAAGCTTCACTCGGAAGATATATCTTACTAATCACCAAATGGTTCACACAGGGGAGAAGTCTTATAAGTGCCTGGAATGTGGAAAAGGCTTCGCTCAGAGCACCAAGCTCACTTCCCATCAGAGAATTCACATTAGGGAGAAACCATATAAATGCCTGGAGTGTGGAAAGGGCTTCAGCTGCAAAAAGAGCGTCACTTATCATCAAAGAATTCACACAGGAGAGAAACCATATAAATGCTTAGAATGTGAAAAGAGCTTCATGCATAAGGCAAGCCTCACTTTTCATCAGAGAACTCACACAGGGGAGAAACCATATAAATGCTTGAATTGTGGGAAAAGCTTCACCCATAAGACAAGTCTCACTTTGCATCAGAGAGCTCACACAGGGGAGAAACCCTATACGTGCTTGGAATGTGGAAAGAGCTTCCCTCGCAGTGGTGAGCTTTCTTCCCATCAGAGAATTCATACAGGGGAGAAACCGTTTGAATGCTTGGAATGTGGAAAGAGCTTCCGTCACAGTTCTAGCCTTTCTTCCCATCAGAGAATTCATACAGGGGAAAAGCCACATAAATGTTTGGAGTGTGGAAAGAGCTTCACTCGGAAGATACATCTTACTAATCATCAGAGAATTCACACTGGGGAGAAACCATATAAATGCTTGGAATGTGAAAGTAGCTTTATTTCCAAACACAGACTCGCTTCCCATGGAAGAATTCACACACAGGACTTACCGTATAAGTGCTTGGAATGTGGGAAGAGCTTCATCTTGAAGCAAAGTCTCACCTCCCATCTACGAATTCACAGTGGGGAGAAGCCGTACAAATGCTTCCAATGCGGAAAGAGTTTCGGTGGGAAGGCCCACCTTAGTTCTCATGAAAGAATTCACACAGGGGAGAAACCATATAAATGTTCTGAGTGTGGAAAGGGCTTCAAAGATGGTTCTAGCCTTCTCTTCCATCAAACAATTCACACCGGGGAGAAACCGTACGAATGCTTGGTGTGTGGAAAGGGGTTTAGAGACAAATCTCACCTTACGAAACATAAAAGAATTCACACAGGGGAGAAGCCATATAAATGCTTAGAATGTGGAAGGAACTTCAGCTGCAAGAAAAGTATCCTTAATCACCAAAGAATTCACATAGGTAAGAAACTATAAAAAAAAATGTTTGGAAAGAGCTTCAGGAGACGTACACGTTTTTGTTGTCATCAATGGATTCACAAAGGGCGAAACCATATTAATGTTTGACTATAGAATGGGGTTCAGGAAGAAGATACAACTCACTTCTCAAAAGGATCTACACAAAGGATCATTTATGTAAATACTTAAGAAGGCGTGGCCTTTACATTGCCACAGAAAAGACATCTCACTGATCATCAAAGAATTCACAATGGAGAGAGACCGTATACATAAATGCTTGGATTATGGAAAGGACTTCATCTGCAAAAAAGTTTCATTTCCCATCAGAGAATTCATAAAAGGGGGAAAGTATAGAGAAGTTTGCTGTGTGCGCTGTCAGGGACTGGTTGGAAGCAGAGGAACGGTGGAGGAACTGGCTGGAGAACCATCAAGGGAAGATGGCTCAGAGCCCAGGGATTGGTGGTGGGACAACAATGAGTGGTCAGAGGGAGAAGGGGGAGAAGTCTGGGAGAAGGAGAAGTCGGAAGCTGAAGAGGTAACAGGGCTTAGTGAGCTGGGAGAGTCTGTGGCAGAAAGAAGACCAGAATCAGGGGGGAAAGCCAAAGCAGGTGAATAGGAGGAGGGAGGTAAAGAGATAGAAATGCAAGGAGTCACAAATGTCTTCCCCTCCTGCTGCGACAAGCTCCTCTTACTCCCAGAACCAAAAGAGGCATGAAAAGGGAGGAGCAAAGACAGACACGCAGGCACAGTCTCTGATTGCTTGGGGAAAGCTCTGGAGGTGGCTCCCCACATAGATAGCTGTGAGGAGGCAGGGACCTTTAGTCTTGGAAACTGGTTTCATGGTGTTTTTTTAAAAAAGGTAAAGTACTCCTGGACAATTAAGTCTAGTCATAGGCGACTATGGAGTTGCAGTGCTCATCTCGCTTTCAGGCCGAGGGAGCCGGCGTTTGTCCACAGACAGCTTTCTGGGTCATGGGCCAGCAGGACTAAACCGCTTCTGGCACAACAGGATACCGTGACCGAAACCAAAGTGCACGAAAACACCGTTTACCTTCCCACTACAGTGGTACCTATTTATCTACTTGTACTGGCGTGCTTTAGAACGGCTAGGTTGGTAGGAACTGGGAAAGAACAGCAGGAGCTCACCCCGTCGTGGGGATTCGAACTGCCGACCTGCAAGCTCAAGAGGCTCAGTGGTTTAGACCACAGTGCCACCCACATCATGGGGTAATGGGGTAACACATACAGGGAATGAACTGCTGTGCTCATTAAGGCTGACACTCAGCCCAGTCTGTGAAGATCATGTTTTGCTAATAAAGAGATAATTCCAGCTTTGAGCTGTGTGATTTCCTGGCCGGTGTTTGCTCAATGACGTGTGCAGGAAATGTTTCAGAAGAAGGCACAAACTCCAGTCACCATCAAAGAATTCCTAAAGTGGGAGAGAGTGTATTATAATTTGACATTGTTATTATGAGGCTATTACTGGATTATTGTAATTGGAAAATGAATAAAATCATTATAAGATATAAAAACATAATAAAATGCCAAATGTTAAAAACTTAAGGGCAGGATGTGAGGAGAGAAGGAAGTGGCTTTAAGGATCCAGCGCTGAGTTTAAAGACGTCTGGATGTCAGGTCCCAGAATGTAAGTTTCTCAGAAGTCAGGTATGTTGAGGGATCTCCCAGCTGACTTCGCCAGGTCTGCCCCAAACGGTAGACCTGTTGCTGGCTGGTAGTTCTTTTTGTTCACTACAAAAAGGTGTAGCCTTTTCAGGCTTTGCCTTCGGGTGGGAAGAGCATTGCGCCCGGGACAGGGAAGTGGGAGTCAAGCAGACACTCAAGGGATAATCCAGAGAAAGAGCTTTATTGCTACCATCCGGGCTGGTAGAAGGAGTAAGCATGATAACTCACAAGCTTAGCACAAGTTTTGCAGCCATTTGCACAGAGCATATATCCCCTCCAGTTCCCTCCCCTTTCTCCCCCTCCTCAGGAGCCCTGCCCCATGATGAGTTTTCCTGAGCATGAACAGAAACTCCTGTCTTGTGACTCCTGGCACCCTTCCCAGGAAAAAGGGGGGGTTGAGAAGCCTGTGCCTCTTCTTGGCATTGACAGAGCCTATTCATTAGCTTTGAAGCTTTTTGTGCTGATAAAAATAACGTTTTGCTTATGTAGCAGCATCTTGTGAGAAAAGCAGAGAAAAGCTGAAGCTGTGGATTTTAGAAGAGAGAAAAGGGAATTTTGGGGCTACAGTTTTTGAGGCCTAGAGTGATTTCACAGACAGGATTTGGGTACCCTGTCCCTTCAAAGGGAGTGAAATGTAAATCTGCTTGCTCCGTTTAGTTTCTCCACCACCCTATGGAGATACGAGGCCACATATGGTCAAATCTCCTCACAGTAATAATAATAATAAAAATAATTTATTTATATCCCGCCCTCCCCAGCCGAAGCTGGTCTCAGAGCGGCTAACAACAATAAAAGTAACACAGCATTCTAAAATCAATTCATTTTAAAATCAATTCAAAATCAAATTAATGGCAGCTACAGTGGTGCCTCGCAAGACGAAATTAATTCGTTCCGCGAGTTTTGTCGTCTTGCGATTTTTTTCGTCTTGCGAAGCACGGTGTCGGGAAAGTTTTGGAAAAGCTTCAAAAATCACCAAAGTCTTTAAAAACCTCAAAAAAGGCTACCACACCGCGTTCTATGAGTTGCTCCTCAAAGTCAAGTCGCAACTGTATTAACGGTGTTAAGAAAAAGGAAACAAACTTGCAAGACGTTTCCGTCTTGCAAAGCAAGCCCATAGGGAAAATCGTCTTGCGAAGCAGCTCAAAAAACAAAAACCCCTTTCGTCTAGCGAGTTTTTTGTCTTGCGAGGCATTCGTCTTGCGAGGTACCACTGTATTGGGCTAGAGTTCTGTGAGGATTACCAAAGGAGAGGGTGAGACTGTGCCTTGGCCAACAACACAACCTTTTGTGAACAACTTTCTGGGGGCCGCATACCAATGGTGGGAGGGGCCAAAGGCAAAAGTGACCGATTGATGGAGGTGACATTTGTACAATAGGCTGAATTTCAGTCAGACACACACAAAGAGGCTTAATCCCACTTCCAGAGCGATACACGCCGTTCGTCTGAAGCACATGGCTTCCCTAAGGAATTCTGGGAACTGCGGTTTACCTCTCATGGAGCTACCATTCCCAGCACCCTGAACAAACTACAGTTCCCAGGATTCTTGGGGGGGGGGGATTTATGCATTTTAAATGCATGGTGTGTATGCAGCCGAAGAACACCACAAAAGAGGAATGGAGCATGACTGGTGAAGGTGTTTGGCCTCCAGGACTGAGGTTCCCCCACCATGACCAGCTATAATTTCAAGCATGATGAATTCATTCAGGACTTTTATGGCTGGTTGTGTGTGTGTGGTGCAAAAAAAGGGGGGGACAGAAGGAAACAGCCAATCTGGAGGTGCAGCAACCCCTTCTTTACTTGTTTTAACACCTCCCCTAAAGTTCTTCCCGTTCAAAATCGTTCTTGGTCCAGTGGAAGGAGTCCTAGTTAATGATAAACTTTCAGCAGATCTTCAGTCTCAGTTGTCACAACAATCTGGAAATGTGCTGGAAATTTTTATTTTATTTTTCTGCTGGCTTTAAAAGGATTGGAGGAAGTCATGGACGACCAGGCCATCTGTGGCTGCTACTAGTGATGCCTCTGGGTGCCAGTCACTGGGAATCTCAGGAGGGTTGGAGTCCCACACTCTAACCACTGCACCGCACCACACGGGCTCCATGAAGACAGCTCCTTGCGTCGGCAGAGAACGAGACTCTTAATCTCAGGCCCGTGGGTTCAAGCCCCACGTCGGGCAAAAAAGATCCCTGCATCGCATTGGGGTTGGACTTGATGACCCCTGGGGGTCCCTTCCAACTCAACAATTCTATGGCTCTATGTCATAAAGTGTGGCTCATGGCCAGCCTTTTCCACACCTCCCTGAATTGACCCAGTTGATGGTGGAGTTGTTGCTGTTGTTTTAAAAACCTGATGATGCTTTGGACACACACCCCATTCCTTGCTTAGAGCATGGTGCTGATAACGGCAAGGTTGCAGGTTCAATCCCCGTCTGGGGCAGCTGCCTATTCCTGCTTTGCAAGGGTGATCCTCGGGGTCCCTTCCGAGGCCACAATTCCACGACATTATGATTCTATGCACGGCTTCGGCTCGGCCTACCTCACAAGGTTGTTGTGAGGATAAAATGAGGAGGGCAGGAGAACCAAGTGCGTGGTATGGGGGTCCTTGGTGGATAAAGTCCTTGGATATATACCGTATTTTTCACTCCATAAGACGCACCCGACAAAAAATGAGAGGCACAAATACAAGATGGGTGACACCTGGCTTGAGAGCAGTACATGTGAAAAGGATCTAGGAGTCTTGGTTGACCACAAACTTGACATGAGCCAACAGTGTGACGCGGCAGCTAAAAAAGCCAATGCAATTCTGGGCTGCATCAATAGGAGTATAGCATCTAGATCAAGGGAAGTAATAGTGCCACTGTATTCTGCTCTGGTCAGACCTCACCTGGAGTACTGTGTCCAGTTCTGGGCACCACAATTCAAGAAGGACACTGACAAACTGGAACGTGTCCAGAGGAGGGCAACCAAAATGGTCCAAGGCCTGGAAACGATGCCTTATGAGGAACGGCTAAGGGAGCTGGGCATGTTTAGCCTGGAGAAGAGGAGGTTAAGGGGTGATATGATAGCCATATATAAAAGGATGTCATATAGAGGAGGGAGAAAGGTTGTTTTCTGCTGCTCCAGAGAAGCGGACACGGAGCAATGGATCCAAACTACAAGAAAGAAGATTCCACCTAAACATTAGGAAGAACTTCCTGACAGTCAGAGCTGTTCGACAGTGGAATTTGCTGCCAAGGAGTGTGGTGGAGTCTCCTTCTTTGGAGGTCTTTAAGCAGAGGCTTGACAACCATATGTCAGGAGTGCTCTGATGGTGTTTCCTGCTTGGCAGGGGGTTGGACTCGATGGCCCTTGTGGTCTCTTCCAACTCTAGGATTCTATGATTCTATGATAAGATGCACCTAGTTTTTAGAGGAGGAAAACAAGAAAAAAAATATTCTGAATGAAACAGTGGATGTATGATTTTTGTGGTTCATGCTGTGGCCACAGACATGTGATTTGACGGTGAGTTTGGGGTAGCCCAATGCTAAAATCCTGAGGATCCATGTGGATCTGTGCTTTGTAACCACGTTTTTGCACCATTGCGGCCCCAGGCAACAGTGGGTGCGTGATTTATTTTTTTTTGCTGCAGGCTGTAGCCATAGACATGGTATATGACCTGGTGGTGAATTTGGGGTGATCCAATGCAAAAATCCTGAGGATCCATGTGGATCCGTGCTTTGTAACCACGTAACAAACAAACAGCCTTGTGGCGGGGCTGTTTCCACGGGCTATGTTCGTTTGGGAACCTGAAGTGCGCCTGCAAAGCACCCATCTGCCTTTCCTCCTTGGCGGCTGCTGCTTTGAAAGCAAGCGGTGCAGAGGCTGGGCTTCAAAGGGTTAAAACGAAGCGAGCTCGATTCCTAGAGAAGAAGTGAATTGGGAGGGGAGGGGGGGAGGGGGAGGAGGCGTCCTCTGCAGCCAAAGCACCTCCTCTCTGAAGCCCCTTTTCCTGCCTGGCTTTTCCACTTGGGAGGGTCATTTCCAAATGCTGCAGCTGAAATCCGGTGAGCCCCCCCCCCCGTACCCATTGCACAGGGTGCCCCAGGGAGAGGGTGCCCGCGGGGGGGGGCTGTTTATCCCATGCGCCCCAAATCAGGGAGTGGGGCTCCCTCCAGCAAGGCCAGGAAGCCGCTGGGGTGCGCTGTGTCTGCATCTCTTGAGACGGCCAATGCATTTCCGGGGGTTGGTCTAGATGACACCAAGGGGGCCCTTTCCAGCTCTGCGGTTCTATGAATTGTGCATTGCGCTGCGATTAGAATTAATGCCCCTCCAATAACACACACGGGACGCGGGTGGCGCTGTGGGTTAAACCGGCTTGCCGATCAGAAGGTCGAATCCCCGTGACGGGGTGAGCTCCCGTTGCTCAGTCCCTGCTCCTGCCAACCTAGCAGTTGGAAAGCACACCAGTGCAAGTAGATAAATAGGTACCGCTCCGGCGGGAAGGTAAACTGCGTTTCCGTGCGCTGCTCTGGTTTGCCAGAAACGGCTTAGTAATGCTGGCCACAGGACCTGGAAGCTGCACACCGGCTCCCTCAGCCAGTAAAGTGAGATGAGCACTGCAACCCCAGAGTCGGTCACGATCAGCCGATAAGCCGCTAATAGCCGCTAATAGCGCTAATAGCGCTAATCCGCTAATCCGTCAATGGGCTTGCTTCGCAAGACGAAAAAACCGCTAGACAAAGAGAATCACAGAACGGATTCTTTTCGTCTTGCGAGGCACCACTGTACAGGGAATCTTTTTACTGACAACGTGATAATTCTAACACAGAAAAAATGTCTTGGCTTTGCAGGACTTGGTTGCAAAGAGACTAATGAGAACAGCCTTTGTCCGGAGAAATAGACCAAAAAAGGCTGAGGCTTCCTTGGTGCCCAGATCAAATATGGCTGCCCTTGAAGTGGGAAGAGACCACAATTCTATCAAGATTTGGAGCAGTGGGAGATTCTGGGAAAGAGCCACGCAGGAGATCCTGGTCGAGGAGAATGCCCTCAGCTCAGACATACAGTGCCAGCGTTTCAGGCGATTCCGCTACCAGCAGGCCAAGGGACCCCGAGAGGTTTGCAGCCGACTCCACCACCTTTGCCATTTGTGGCTGAAGCCAGAGCGACACACCAAGGCTCAGATCCTGGACCTGGTGATCCTGGAGCAGTTCCTGGCTGTCCTCCCCCCGGAGATGGAGAACTGGGTCAGGGAATGTGGAGTGGAGACCAGTTCCCAGGCAGTGGCCCTGGCCGAAGGTTTCCTCCTGAGTTGGGCAGAGGCGAAGAAGCAAGAAGAGCAGCAGGTGAGAGCGTTTCATCTTGATTATGGATGTGTCCTCCAAAATATGTTGAATTAAAAATTCCCACCATCCCTGATAATAATATTTTATTTATACCCCGCCCATCTGGCTGGGTCTCCCCAGCCACTCTGGGTGGCTCCCAATAGAATATTAAAAACATGATAAAACATCAAACATTAAAAACTTCCATAAACAGGGCTGCCTTCAGATGTCTTCTAAAAGACACATAGTTGTTTATCTCCTTGACATCTGATGGGAGGACGTTCTACAGGGAGGGTGCCACCACCGAGAAGGCCCTCTGCCTCGTTCCGTTACCTCACTTCTCTCAGGGAGGGAACCGCCAGAAGGCCCTCGGCGCTGGACCTCAGTGTCCGGGCTGAACGATGTGGGTGGAGACACTCCTTCAGGTATACTGGGCCGAGGCCGTTTAGGGCTTTAAAGGTCAGCACCAACACTTTGAATTGTGCTCGGAAACATACTGGGAGCCAATGTAGGTCCTGCAGGACCCTGAACATTGTCTGTATTTGCTGGGGCTGGCGGTGTTTGGAATCTGCAGGGACCCCTTGAGTTTGAAACTCCCATAGGTCTTGGAATGGAAGGGTTGATATAAAAAAACCTCTGTTCATTTTCCTACTTTTATTGGAAATCAGCCAAACAGGAATATCCTTCAGGTTTCTGCCTTTGTCGTCCCTTTTTTTTAATCCTTCTCCCCATGTGATGTCTTCTATCCCTATTGCAGTTTCGGGTAAAGGATCCAGCGACAGAAATGAGGACTGATTTCCCTAAAGCAGAGAGGGCTCCGTCCGTCAAAGGTCAGAGGTCACCGGGTACGGATTCAAGGCTTCTATTTCAGTTTGTTTTCTCACTGCATATTTTGAAGGAAACCCTTTTATCTTTTGGGGGAAGGCAAACTTGGTTTATTTGCAACACTTCACACCCCTGATTTCTGGTTAGGGACCAGAGACGGGTTTCCACATGATTGAAATATAAAGAGTATAATCTGCTGGAATGCACTCATCATATAGGACCAGTGTGGTGTAGTGGTTAAGAGCGGTGGACTCGTAATCTGGTGAACCGGGTTCGCGTCCCCGCTCCTCCACATGCAGCTGCTGGGTGACCTTGGGCCAGTCACACTTCTCTGAAGTCTCTCAGCCCCACTCACCTCACAGAGTGTTTGTTGTGGGGGAGGAAGGGAAAGGAGAACGTTAGCCGCTTTGAGACTCCTTAGGGTAGTGATAAAGCGGGATATCAAATCCAAACTCTTCTTCTTCTTCTTTTCTAAATGAGACACGCGGTTGCTCAGTCTCCGAGGTACGTGTGTTTTAATGGGTTCGTGGCACATTTGTCTCTCACAGGTGACAGAATGAAGCCACACATACCTGCTCAGACATCTCTTCTTTGTGGTGTTGAAGAAGGAGCAGCTGTGAAACCAGATCAGGTAGGAGGATAAGTCACTGGGAGAAAGAGGCTGGTACCCTCGCCGCCTGCTCCCCTCTCGATCCTAAACAGATCTCTCTCTTCCTCTTAGATTCTATCAAAGCTGCCCCTAATGAAGGCTTGTGTCTGCCCCACCCCCCCCAAAAAACCCATTTAAATATTGAGAATAATGACCAGGCCCTTCACCACAACTAGTATTTTGATTGTGGCTAGTCAATAATCTTTGTGCAATGTGCAAGGAGAAAAAACGTTTTCTGTTTCTTTCAGGGTCCGGTATCCTTTGAGGATGTGGCTGTGTGGTTCACAGAAGAGGAGTGGGATCTGCTGGATCCTGACCAGAGAGCTCTGCATAACCAAGTCATGGAGGAGAGCCTTTGGATTCTGTCCTCTCTCGGTGAGGCTCTCTCTTGGATCATAATCTCTGTTTCATAATTCAGAATTTATATAGTGAAACTCAGTGAAACTCCCTGCCTGTGCGGTTAATGTTGAAAGGACGTACTCTGAATACACATCCTCCACTTTTGCCATTCTTAACAATGGTTTAACTGGTTAAAACTGGCCAGGCTTTTTCAGAATGGAAGTTTCAGAGCTGATACGAAAGTGGAACTAGCATCTCAGCTATTTCCTGGTTGGCTGGAAAGATGACGGATGTCAGAAGATGGAGCAGGTTTCTTGACTGGGCCAAACAGCAATCCATGGCAGAAAAAAGGCTGGGATTTCCTGGTTTCAACTGCCCACAAATAAAAGATTCTTTTGCCTCTCAAGATACATCTGATCAGGAGTCAAGTATGCTCTGTTGCAGAGCCTACATCCATTTCCCTCACTTCTCCCCAATAAAAAAGTTATATACGTATATATTTCTCCACATTTGGCTTGAAAGGCCCTTGTTTGGCGTTCTCACTAAACCTTTTCCTCACATGCTCATATGCTGTATCTAACCTCCATTTTGGTTGCATCATACATTGTCAGGTTTCTGTACAGCTTTTTATTTTGGGCCTTGGGGTGGCTTTGTTTATATTTTTCCTATAGATGGTGTAGAGGGAGGAGCACCAAAAATGGGACTCAGATACTCCCTCCTACAGATGGGCAGACCAGGTTATGGAACGAGGATCTTCCTCGCTATTGGGTGCCTATTGTGATTTTTTGGGGGGGGGTGAGGTTTGAGGACCCTTACAGGACTGGGACAGCCAAAATAGTGCCCTCTTAAGGTTTTTGGATTCTAGTTTCCATCATTCCTGAGCATTGCGATTGTGGCTGGGGCTGAGAGGAATGGGAGTGGTTACCCCTATTTTATGAAAAGGGTTTGGCCTAAAAAAGTCTGGGATGCTCTGCCATTCCCCCCCAGTTGCTTCTTTTGCAACTAACAGTTCAGAAGTGATAATAATAATAATAATAATATTTTTTTATTTATACCTCGCCCATCTGGCTGGGTTTCCCCAGCCACTCTGGCTGACTCCCAACAGAATATTAAAAACACAATAAAACAGCAGACATTAAAAACTTATCTAAACAAGGCTGCTTTCAGGTGTCTTCTAAAAGTCAGATAGTTGTTTATTTCCTTGACATCTGATGGGAGGGTGTTCCACAGGGCGGGCGCCACCACCGAGAAGGCCCTCTGTCTGATTCCCTGTAACCTCACTTCTCGCAGTGAGGGAACCGCCAGAAGGCCCTCGGAGCTGGACCTCAGTGTCCGGGCTGAACGATGGGAGTGGAGACGCTTCTTCAGGTATACCGGGCTGAGGCCATTTAGGTCTTTCAGGGTCAGCACGAACACTTTGAATTGTACTCAGAAACATACTGGAACCAGTGTAGATGATGCATGGTTCTTCCATTTACCTGTACAACAACCTTGTTGTACAGCTGAGCTGAGTGTGATTAGTCCCAGATCACCCCACGAATTTCCTATCTGAGCTAGAAGCTGAACTCCACAGCATATATAGCTCAGCAGCTGTCAGGTGAGGCAGTTAAATCTGTGGTCAGGCCTGCTTCCCATCTAAATCCTTCCAGCTCTTCCTTGATCACAAGTGTTGAAGCTGCTCAGTGATTTAAGACTATGTTTTCCCCCTCAGGCTCTTATCTGCTTACTCTCTCTCTTCTTTGCAGAAGGTGGCGAATGGGAAACCCAGAATAAGAGAGATCTACTTGGGAAAGAGACATCGGAAAGGGAGGGACGTGAAGGGAAGAGGAGAAATAAATCGTCCGCTTCTCGGGGATGTGACTACCGTGAAATTGCAGCCCGAGAAGAAACGGACGAGAGAAGGGAAACAGGGATACCCCGTGTGAACAGGGGGAGTCGCAGTTCTAAAAGGGGACGTAAACCCAGCGTCAAAACCCGCCCAAGGGAGAATTCTTACGAGCACTCGGAGTGTGGAACAAGCATCATTCGTGTCACTTCCCTTCAAGGAATTCACAGCACAGAGAAACCCTATATTTGCGCCGAGTGTGGGAAAAGCTTCCCTTACACTTCTGGCCTTATTTCTCACCGAAGGGTTCACACGGGGGAGAAGCCATACCGGTGCTTGGAATGCGGAAAGACCTTCAGCCAGAAGAAACACCTCAGCAACCACCGGGCGATTCACGCGGAGGAAAAACCGTACCGGTGCCTGGAGTGCGGGCGGAGCTTCAACTGCCGCTATAATCTGATTCGGCACCAGAGGATCCACACCGGGGAGAAACCGTATCAATGCCCGGATTGTGGGAGGGGCTTCCGGCACAGCTCCACCCTCTCTTCCCACCAGAGACTTCACACTGGGGAGAAACCGTATCCGTGCCCCGAGTGCGGGAAGCGCTTCAGGGATCGGTCTCACCTGTACTCCCACCAGAAAGTTCACACGGGAGAGAAACCGTACGCATGTGTGGAATGCGGGAAGCGCTTCTACCAGAAGAAGCACCTCCGTAAACATCAGGTAATTCACACGGAGGTGAAGCCGCACAGGTGTGTGGAGTGCGGAAAGGGCTTCCGCTGCCGTTTCAAGCTAACCCGCCACCAAAGGACGCACGCAGGGGAGAAGCAGTATCGGTGCCTGGAGTGCGGAAAGAGCTTCAAATGCAGTGCCGCCCTTTGTTCCCACGAAAGGATCCACACGGGGGAGAAGCCGTTTCAGTGCCCTGAGTGCGGGAAGGCCTTCAGAGCGAAGTCTCACCTGTATTCCCACAAAAGGATTCACACGGGGGAGAAACCCTACCCGTGTCTGGAATGCGGGAAGGCCTTCCGGCGGCAGGAGCACCTCGCAAACCACCAAGCGTTGATTCACACGGCGAATAAGCCCTATAAATGCCTGGAGTGCGGAAAGAGCTTCAGCCAGGCTATTTACCTCACGTACCATCAGAGCATTCACACGGGGGATAAGTCGTATCCGTGCTTGGAGTGCGGGAAGAGCTTCTACAGCCAGAAAAGCCTCAGTTCTCATAAAAGAGCTCACAAAAGGGACTGCAAGATCAAACCTCTCCATTCTGAAGGAAATCAGCCCTGAGTGCTCGCTGGAAGGACAGATCCTGAAGCTGAGGCTCCAATACTTTGGCCACCTCATGAGAAGAGAAGACTCCCTGGAAAAGACCCTGATGTTGGGAAAGATGGAGGGCACAAGGAGAAGGGGACGACAGAGGACGAGATGGTTGGACAGTGTTCTCGAAGCTACCAGCATGAGTTTGACCAAACTGCGGGAGGCAGTGGAAGACAGAAGTGCCTGGCGTGCTCTGGTCCAGGGGGCCACAAAGAGTCGGACATGACTAAACAACAATAAATTTAAAAAAGGGGGATTGGGGGTGAGAATTTGAGTAGAAACACAAACTTCCATTGTCATAAAGCGGGGAGCAGTATTTATTCTTGATGTATTTTTTAAAAGGTTCAGTGGTAATGCACACAGGGGAGAAGCTGTGCTTCCGGAAAGGAACAAATTTCCGTGAAAGTGAATTCTTTAATTTGCCCTAAATAAAGCAAGAGGGTAGGGAACAAACAGAATGCTAGAGGGTTAAAACCCCATTTGCGAATATTTATATCCAATTTATCAGCGGAAGAGGTGAAGGCATTTTTTTGTTTCTGAAACTTGTAAGTCCTGCAAAGAGAAATCGGCAGCATCTTCTACAGGAAAAAGAGCAAAAATATGCATGTAAAATAAAACAGTGTCTTCACGAGGGATGATCAAGTGTGAACTTGGACCGGAAGCTGTATACCGGCTCCCTCAGCCAGTAAAGCGAGATGAGCGCTGCAACCCCAGAGTTGGTCACAACTGGACCTAATTGTCAGGGGTCCCTTTACCTTTACCTAGCCCCCCATCATAATGACCTCCTGATTTGGGGGGACCGGGACCACAAAGCGCCTTTCCCCCAATGTGCAAAGTGGGGGTTTCTCACCAAGTTGCAGGAGGTTCCAGCACACAGCGCTTGGCACAAGTGAAAGCTCCTTCTTTGCAAGGGAGAAAAGCCTTGCAGGATAAGAGCCTGGAAAGACCTGCCCCCTCTCCTTATCTCACATTCCATTCCTCTCCTGGAAACAACGGTTCATGTTAACCCTTGCAAGCCCAAGCATCAGGATTCCCCCAATCCATCCCCTTCCCCTGTGCATTTCTTCCAAGACAGGTGCCAAGTGCGAAACATGCACCCTTTGAAGCAAACCTCTTGTTTATCTTGGTACGCTGAGAGCAGAGAGTCGGCCAGACCTGGCTGTTGGCAGAGAATGGCAAGACTGAACAGGAAAATCAGGAGGATAAAAACTTCGATAGAGAATGGGACAATTTTAGATTATATATAAAAGAACACTGTAAATGAGTTTATAATATTCGGTGAACAAAGGTATTCCAAGAATCCACGGAGCGGGGGAGGGAAGCCCTAAGATTCGGAAGAATCTTGTTTTAATTTGAACAATTGTAATAATTTTATTTGTGTGAATGAATTTGTAAAACCAAATAAAACTTTTGCAAAACTGGCTACTGGCAGAGAAACCACTTGCGAATACTCTTGACTTCTTCATTCCTACAGCAAATGGATTCTCCAATGTGAAAACAGGAGCGAAACGGTGGCATAGTTTTGTTCCATATTGCAAGTACTTAAGGGGGGGAAAGTTTTATTATAAATATACAAAACACACATCACAAAATGCACAATATATACACGTAACAGATAATATTATTCACTGATAAAATGTGTTTCATCAATGGGAGTTACCAAATTAATCTGCACTTCTACAATCTTGTTCTTGCTTTACATAGGAGTTAATATATGCAAGGTAACTCATTAATCCAATGCGCGGTCAGATCACTTTGATATCCATATTACATTGCAGTATGATGCAATAATGGCTTTCCACGTTGCTCAGAGATTTCTTTCTTTTGCCTGCCTTCGCATAAATGATCGGATCCTGTTAACATTACTGCTGAGGCTATATCCTTTTGTGGAGGAATACAAGAGAGCCTCCATTTGGTGGCTAGAACTATTCCCACTATGTGTTTAAATAAAAGATTTACTGCAATTCCAAAGGGTCCATTCTTATTGTCAATTTATTTCAGCCACTTACATACCGCTTAACATCGTAGCCTCTAAGACTGGTGTGCAGTGTAGTTGAGAAGATACAAGAAAACTAAAACTAACCATAAAATCTGAACAGCTTACTTAAACGCCAGCTATTTAAGGTCATCACTGAGCACAGGAAGCTCAACAAAACTGATCTCAGACCCTATTTTCCAGGGACAGTCCCAGATTTACAGAAGCCGCCACAGTTTCTGATTTCATCCTGGAATGTCCTGCTTTTCCTTCGGAAATCCCTATTTTCATCCTAGAAATATTGGAGGGTATGGAGTTATTGCGACCCCCCCCCCCCGAGCCAAGGAGATAAGTAACTATACAACCTTTAGAAGGCAGCCCTGTACAGGGAAGTTTTTTAAAGGTTTTATGTTTTTATATATATTGGAAGCAGCCCAGAGTGGCGGGGAATTAAGGACATCCCTATTTTCATTGGGAAAATGTTGGAGGGTATGTGATTTTAACTGGGAGTTCCACGCAATTGGGCCTGCCACATAGCTCCTGATGGAGATGAACCACAACATCATGAGGGATCGTAACAATGACTGCTTTGAAGACCTCCGGGATATAAGGAATCAGGCAGTCCTAAGAATATACTGGGCCCAGGTTCTTAATACAAGAACCTTTAACTTTTCCCAGCAGGCAACCAGCGCAAGCTTTTAAACACCAGAGTTACGTGCTAGCAATAGTCTGTCCCCCGCCACTGAGACAACCAAGTAAAATATATACAGTCGCACCTTGGAAGTAGAACGCATATCTGTTCCGGAAGTCTGTTCAACTTCCAAAATTTTCAAAAACCAAAACGCAACTGCTGATTGGCTGCAGGAAGCTCCATTGGACATCCAGCTTCCAAAATAGTTCGCAAATTGGAACACGCACTTCCCGGTTTGCAGTGTTGGGGAGCCAAAACGTTCGAGAACTAAGCTGTTCGAAAACCAAGGTACGACTGTATTGCAGATACGGAACTGCCAGTATTTTCGTTCATCTGAGCTATAACGTTCCCACAGGAATAGGCGATTTTATTTTTCCACCATGTACGAATAGCGTTTGCATCATTTTCAACAAATGGTGATAATATTGTGACTTCTGCGGTGCAAGGTACCAGCAATACAAAACACTGTAAACACTTACTTTGGGTGGTGTGCAACGTTAGTCCTGCTCAAGAGTAGACCCACTGGAGATATGATTGGGTTCATTAATTTCAGAGGGTTTACTCTGAGTAGGACTTAGTTGAATGCAACTCTTTGAGATTAACAGAGAGCTGTTTGGCCCATTGCCAGTATAAATATGTATATTTCCAGTGAGGAGACTGAAGACATGTCTCACACAGAAGGGGATCTCTGGATGACATTTCCTGCCTGTAATGTCACTACCAGTCAATGAAGACAATATTGAGCTAGATGGATCAATGCTCTAACTTGGTATTGATTTAATTCTCTTTGATATGTCAGCAAAAATTGCAAGCTCGCTTCTGGACCACCGTGTTGTGTCAGCAACTAACTGAAAACAAAGATTGCTTGAGAACTTTAATAACACAACATATTTACAGATCTCTCCCATGGCTGCAAAACAGCTACAGTCAAACCTCGGGTGTTGAACGTAATCCGTTCCAGAAGCCCGTTTGGCTTCCGAAATGTTCCGACAACCTAATGAGTCAGAAATGTCGTTTTAAGGACTTAAGTTGTGGATTTAAGGCTGTGTGGAGATAAATTTTCGAACCAAAGCAATGTTCCAAGACGAAGTTGGAAAGTTAAGAGTTTTGGAATGATGCAGTTAAAAATGCCGTCGCCATTTTGGGAGGCACTGTCGGAGCTCTTAAGTCTGGGAGGAGAAAGAGAGAAACAGAGTTGTTTACATATCGTGGATTAACTCCTCAGTGGGACTTAAAAGTGAGAACTGCCTAATTTATGATGGAAAGAGCGATGTTATCTACGAAGGAGATGATATATGGAAACCATCTGGACTTAGATTGGAAGAACGGGAAATTCACACAGGATTATTATATTTGCTTATCGGCTTAAGGAGACTAACAGAAGAGATCGTAAAGGAAAAAGAGAAATTATATGAACAAGATATGATGTGGAAACACCAAGATAAGATTGGATAGAACTATGAACTCTGTTTGGACTGATTGGGACTGATTTGGACATTAATGCAGTAATAAGAAGATGATTTGAATCCCCCTTTGGATCTTGAAGTATGGGTTCCCCCAACAAAAATTTAAAAATTTGGCTTTGTAATTTGGAATTCATGTGATGTGATTTAATTTGATGTGATTGGCCAGTTAATAAAAATTATTTAAAAAAACAACAACAACAACAACGAAATGTTCCGACAACCAAGGCGCGGCTTCCGATTGGTTGCAGGCCGCGTTGGACATTCGGCTTCCGAAAAACGTTCCAAAACTGGAGCATTTACTTCCACGTTTTCATCATTCGGGAGCCGAAGCCGAAGCGTTCGAAAATGGAGCCGTTCGGGATCCAAGGTTTAACTGTATTATATTCGAGTTTGACTTTAGAGCGAAATTTATCTCTCTCGAATTCCTTTTCATATGTCCACGGTGAGGATTTCAAAGGAATCCTGGAACAGCTCATCTCCAATCTCCTGTACGATTTCCCCTGAGTGTGATTTTTGAGTGTGACAAGTGAGGTGTACCTTCCGAGTGAAGCTCTTTCCACACTCCAAGCACTGATAGGGTTTCTCCCCGGTGTGGATTCTCTGATGACAGCGGAAGTTTGTGCTCCTATTGAAGCTCTTTCCACATTCCAAGCATTGGTACGGTTTCTCCCCGGTGTGAATTCTCTGATGACAAGCAAGGTCTTTGTTCAAGCGAAAGTTCTTCCCGCATTCCAAACACTGATACGGCTTCTCCCCCGTGTGGATTCTTTGATGGCAAGTGAGGTCTTTGTTCAGAATGAAGCACTTCCCACAGTCCAAACATTTATAGGGTTTCTCCCCTGTGTGAATCCGATGATGAGACGTGAGATATTTCTTCTGGCTGAAGCTCTTTCCACACACCAAGCACTGGTAGGGTTTCTCGCCTGTGTGGATTCTCTGATGACCGCGGAGGTTTGTGCTTCGAGTAAAAGTCTTTCCGCACTCCGTGCATTGGAACGGCTTCTCCCCCGTGTGAATGATCTGGTGATAAGCAAGGTCTCTGTTCAGACTGAAACTCTTTCCGCATTCCAAACATTTGTATGGTTTCTCCCCATTGTGGCTTCTCTGATGGTTTGTGAGACTTGCACTCAGTCTGAAGCTCTTTCCGCACTCCAAGCATTTATACGGCAGCTGTCCGGTGTGCGTTTTGCTCTTTTTGCATCTGTCTCTTTCCGATGACACCTTTGGGAGTCGGTCACGATTATTCCGCGTTTCCCATTCACCGCCTGCTGTAATGAAGACAGGGGAAGTGGTAAGAGCTTGGGGAAGAAATCGAGCCTCCATTCACCAAGCAAACAGAATGACACTTTGCAATAAAGGTCATTGCAATATACGGAAGGCAAATTTTCACACATTCTGTTGACTGGCATTTACTGGCAACTGGCATATATTGCAGGATGATAGTCTAGATGACACTGGGGGTCCCTTCCAATTCTACAATTCTATGATTGTAATTTGTTGTTTGGGGGGGGCTATTGGGTTGTTGTTTTTATTTTTATTATGTATTTTGTGGTTTTATATCTTGATTTTATTCTGTGGACTGCCCTGAGACCCCTGGGTATAGGGCAGTATATAAATTCAAATAATAATAATAATGAAGTCCAACCCCCTCCAAATGCAGGAATCTTTCTGCCCAATGTGGGGCTTGAACCCATTAGATTAAGAGTCTCAGGTTCTACCAACACGGAGAACTGTCCTCATGATGTTTATGGAGCCTGTGTGGTGTGGTGTAGTGTAATGGTTAGAGCATTGGACTCCAAGCCTCCCGAAATTCCCTGCAACTGGTATGCTATAAACCTAAGAACCGAAACTATTAACAGAACTGTATGGAACAACCTTCCATTTACAGAGCAAAATATCCCCTTGAATTACATACCCAGCACATGGAACCTTACGAAAGGACAATACGAGTGGACTCTCCGTGCCCTAACCATAGCAAAAAGACTGATACTGATGAATTGGAAAAATAAAAATGCGGCTCCCTTCTACGATTGGATTGAAGACTTATACAAACTCGCAACATACAAACAACTTGCATATAAATGCAGACTTGCCATGGACAAATTCAATGATATTTGGAATTCATTCTTACAAATACTGTAATAGGTCTGAGATCTGGTGAAGTACAGTAACGACCTTGTAAAATATACAGTTTGGGGTTATTTACCCTCCCCCCTTTATTTTCCCTTCTACACGGGTTCTGCTTCTCTTCTTCTTTTTCTCCCTTTTATTTACGTCTCACCATGTTTAGTGCACATGCACTGTATTTTTCGCTCCATAAGACACACCTGACCATAAGACGCACCTCGTTTTTATAGGGGGAAAGCAAGAAAAAAAAATATTCTGCGCAGAGCATGTAAGCGGCTCTCGCTTTTCTTGCTTTAAACCCTTCTGTCCCTCCTCCCGCTTCGCTGAGAAGCCAGCAGAGCAAGAGCAGTTGCTTCAGAGCCCCTCTTCTGCTGGCTTCCCAGCAAAACAGGATGAGGGATGAAAGGGAGCCCTTACAAGGGAGCGCTGGGCAGAACCTGGCAGTAGCTCTTGCTGGCTTTTCCGGGAGGTGTGGGAAGGGACAGAGGGCTGCCCTTCTCCCTCCTCGGGGAAAAGCCCCCAAGAGCCGCACACACGCTCCACGCAGCTCTTTAAAGGGAGCACTGAGCAGAGCCTCCTGCCTGCATTTGCTCCATAAGACGCACACACACACTTCCCCCTGTTAGGAGGGAAAAAGTGCGTCTTATGGAGCAAAAAATACGGTAATTATGTACTTTTTGAATGTTCAATAAAGATGCTTAAAAAAAGAAAAGGAAAAGAAAAAAAGAACATAAAAAGTGTCTGCTGGATCCAACATCCTGTTCTCACAGTGGCCAAAGGATGCATGTCGGAAGCCCGCAAACAGGACCTGAGGAAAGGGCACTCTCACCTCGCAGGGTTTCTAGCAACCGGTTTTTGGTAGCACTACTCTCTCCAAGCTGTGGAGGCTGAGCAGAGCCAGTATGGCAGTCTTCTCCATGAATGCTGGACCTGGATGAAGTCTGTCAGAGACCTGGGTTCAGCTCCCAGCTCAGACAGCATGCAGAGCCGAGGCTGTTTTTAAATGCTTCCCTCAAAAAGATAAGCTTGCAGTCGCTGAATTTAATGTGACTTACTAGCTGAGTAGACATGGTTAGAACCGCACTACCCAAAATATGGTTGGAGTGTGGAAATGTGCAAAAGAAATTACGCGTTCCTTATTTTCCCAGCCAGGGAAATAGGGGGCCTTACCAAAAGAGGCCACCATCCCATAATTCTCCTCCATAACTTCTCTGTGTAGAGCTTTCTGGTCAGGATCCAGCAGAGGCAACTCCTCCTCCGTGAAAAACACAGCAACCTCCTCAAACGACACTGGACCCTGGAAAAAAAAAAGAAATGTTTGCTGCTTTATAGATCACATAAAAGATGATCTACTAGCTGAATCCAAAAGGCTAATCCAGGAAAGGCAGCTGGATATTATTCTGCATAATTTGGGGGTGGGGAGAGACATTTGCAGCCTTCCTAGCAGTGGAGACTGGTCTATTTTGGAAAATGGGTTGCTGCCCTCCCCAACATTCCCAGTCTCTCCTGCCTAGGTTAGTCAAAACTGAGGTGGAATAGCAAATCGACCTCCTCCTCCTTAGTCCCAATGTTCCCCCTTATAGGACTTAGCAGGGGAGGGGTATTACTCAGAAGGGTGGTGGGAATGGGAGATTGGCAGATAGCTGGGATGAGCCTGCTGACGACTCTTAACGACTGTAATGGGTCTTGCCTTTTCCTTGCCTTTTCCTGTAAGACCCATTACAGTCGTTAAGAGTCGTCAGCAGGCTCATCCCAGCTATCTGCCAATCTCCCATTCCCACCACCCTTCTGAGTAATACCCCTCCCCACCTTCTCACTATATAGAAGGATCTGGCAACTTCTGTTTCAGTGTATCTGAAGAAGTGTGCTTGCACACGAAAGCTCATACCAAGAACTAACTTAGTTGGTCTTAAAGGTGCTACTGGAAGGATTTTTTTATTTTGATTATGGCAGACCAACACGGCTACCTATCTGTAACTGTGTTCCGTGAAGTGGGACTATTGTTCTTTGTTCTCTCTCTCTTTGCTGTCTGACGCTAGAGAGGGAGGGAGCCATGTTGCAGTGCTCCGTGTGTGTTTATATGTAAATAAAGTAGATTAGCCAAAATGCTGAGTTGCTGAGGTCTGTCACGAAAGTTGCACAAACTCTGCCGATCCCTAAGTGTGCCGGTGTCGGTTGGCATCAGTCGCTGTGATGTTCGGGCAGAAGAAAGCTTTTGAAGCTCCCGAACGAACGACCAGGAGGGAGAGAACATGCCAGTCGGGCATGTGTCTCTGCCAGGGTCCTACTCGAGTGTAGGCTGAACTCCTGACAAATAGATGGATAGATAGATAGATCTTCTTTCCCCCCAACTGCTTGATTTTATATTAATCCTGCTAATGTATTTAGTTGTTTACAATGATTCTTTTTAAAAAATATATGTAACATCCCCATTCTTTAATAAAAACACTTTTTTCTTGATTAATAATAATAATAATAATAATAATAATAATAATTTATTATTTATACCCCGCCCATCTGGCTGGGTTTCCCCAGCCACTCTGGGCGGCTTCCAACAGAGTATTAAAATACAATAGTCTATTAAACATTAAAAGCTTGCCTAAACAGGGCTGCCTTCAGATGATTTCTTATCCCCGTAAGTTTTGCCATTTCTACATATTCCATTAATTTTGCCTGCCATTCTTCCTTGGTTGGGACGGTATCTTGCTTCCATCTCTGCGCATACAGCATCCGGGCTGCTCTGCTTGCATACATAAGTACAGTGGTACCTCGGATTAAGAATTTAATTCATTCTGGAGGTCAGTTCTTAACCTGAAACTGTTCTTAACCTGAGGTACCACTTTAGCTAATGGGGCCTCCTGCTGCCGCTTCTGTTCTCATCCTGAAGCAAAGTTCTTAACCCGAGGTACTATGTCTGGGTTAGCGGAGTCTGTAACCTGAAGCATCTGTAACCCGAGGTACCACTGTAGTTTCTTCCGGTCTTTTGCTATATCCTGTCCTATTATCCCTCAGAGAAAGGCTTCTGGGTTTTTTTAAAATAAAGGTTGCCTTCAACCCCGCCCCCCCACCAGTCCTAAGGGGTACCAGCAACCACTGCTTCCTTGCCTGCAGTTTTGACTGAAGCAAAGACTCATAGAATTGTAGAATTGGAAGGGAACCCGAGGGTCATCTAGTCCAACCCCCTGCAACGCAGGAATCTTTTTGCCCAACGTGGGGCTTGAACCCACAACCCTCAGATTAAAAGTCTTGTGCTCTACTGACTGAACTATGCAGTTAAAAAGAAGAAAAGAGGTTCATTCTAGGCCTAAGGAGGCAAGAGGGGTGGGACAGACGCAGCCAGCGATATTTCTCCATACCGGCTCAGCTCCTGTGTCTGCTGCTTCTCCTCTAGCACACAGAAGAGTTGACCGAGGAAGCATGTCTGGTATCGCTCCATCGCCTGTCAGAGACAAAGATGAAAGGAGGTCGGTAGGAGGTGCTCGTCTCAGTTACAATGCGCATCTAAGTTACCGTATTTTTCGCTCCATAAGACGCACTTTATTCCTCTTAAAAACTAAGGGGAAATGTCTGTGCGTCTTATGGAGTGAATGTGTGGTCCCTGGAGCTAAATTGCAGGAGTGCGGCACGCTCCTGAGCTGCTTTGGGGCTGGCAGGGGAAACCCGGGCTTCCCCCTCCAGCCCTGGGAGCAGTGGGCAGGCTGCGTGCAGGTGCACACTCCTGAGCCGCTCTTTGGGCTGGCGGGGGAAACCCCGGGTGCCGGCAGAGCAACCAGGGCTTACCCCGACAAGCCTCCGCGGGGCGCCTTCATCCCACTGTCCTGCGGAGGCTTTGCACGGCTATCCCTGGCTTTTGCGGGAGGTGGGGGAAGGGACAGAGCACGCGGCTCTGTCCCTTTCCCCACCTCCCAGAAAAGCCCCCAAGAGCCGCGCTGCCTTTAAAGAGTGTGCGGCTCTTGCGGGAGGAAAGCCAGTAGGCTTGCTTTCACTGAAGCCAGGAGGGCAAGCGGGATCGGTGCACAGGGATAGCCCAGCAAAGCTCCTGAGCGAAGATGGAGGAGCGCTCCTTCTTAGCTCGAGATGCTTTGCATTGCTTTCTTATTTCTTGTTTTCCTCCCCTAAAAACTAGGTGCGTCTTATGGTCCGGTGCGTCTAATAGAGCGAAAAATACCGTACTTGTGGGTGCTACAAAAAATATTTAGCTGTTGCATGCATTTCTGGATATTTATACCCATTTTACAGGTCGGTGGTGTGGAAACAACTCTCTCCCCATCTGGGCTCTTGGACACAAACATACCAAGCTTTTCAGGATTGTGTCATTGAAAAAGAAATAAAAGAAGATGAAAGCAGCCCACAGATTTACAGTCGTACCTTGGAAGCCGAACAGCTTAGTTCCCAAACGTTTTGGCTCCCAAACGTCACAAACCCAGAAGTCACTGTTCCGGTTTGCGAACTATTTTTGGAAGCCGAACGTCCGACAGGGCTTCCAATTGGCTGCAGGAACTTTCTGCAGCCAATCAGAAGCCGTGTTTTGGTATTCAAATGTTTTGGAAGCTGAACAGACTTCCGGAACGAATTCCGTTTGACTTCCAAGGTACGACTGTATTGTATAATCAATAGAGGCAAGTCCACCTCCTTCTCCCTTACCCAGTGACCTCTGTCCGGTGCCCAACAGAATCCTCTCCGCCTCAAAGAAATCAGGAACTGCTTGTCCAAGAAGAACTTTGACCTGAAAGAGGCAAGTGTATTCAAACATAGAATGGGGAAAAGGATTGCAAAAAGAATGGCAGAAGCAAAAGCTTGGGGGTGCTGGCTATTGGATGATTTCTAGGGAAAGCTGGGGAATCAGTCGAGTTTTTAAGGATTCTCAACACCTTGGAACTACCAGGATGAAACCCTCTCACCTGTTGCTCTAACTGCTTCTTCTCCTCCGCCTGACTCAGAAGGAAACCTTCGGCCAGGGCCACCGCCTGGGAACTGGTCTCCACTCCACATTCCCTGACCCAGTTCTCCATCTCCGGGGGGAGGACAGCCAGGAACTGCTCCAAGATCACCAGGTCCAGGATCTGAGTCTTGGTGTACTGCCCTGGCTTTAGCCAACGACAGCAGAAATCGTGGAGTCGGCTGCAAACCTCTCGGGGTCCCTCGGCCTCCTGGTAGCGGAACTGCCTGAAGCGCCGGCGTTGTACGTCCGAGCTGAGGGTCTCCTCCTCATCCATGTTTTTAGGCAGTGTTCTTTCCCAGAATTCCCCACTGATAAGGGGGCCTTTTCCTGCTCTGCGAGCAGCTGAGTCTTCTTCTCCCATCGTTGATCTGTGCTCCAAGGAAGCCTCCACGAAGGCTGAATGGTGAAATCTGCCTTCTTCTGCCAATGCCTGTCTCCAGGCAAAGACAGACAGAATTGGAGGTTCCACCACGTCCTGCCAAGCCAAAACATTTGTTTACACAAATTATTGCGCTGTCAGAAAAGAAAGACTTATGTGGATGACTCCAGCCAGCAATCAAGTTTCATTCTAGCAGAAAAAGCAAAACTCGAAGAGAAGCTAGAGATTGGAAGAGGAGGCTGCTGTGTCTCAAGGCCACAAACCAAAACCTTCAATCTGGTTGTGGGTGAGAAGATGCAGCAACTCTCCTAGTCACGCAGAATGATCAAGTATTTATTCTTTCCTTTTCTTGCTGTTCCTCTTAAGTCCCCAGCCCTCTTTTGCCGTCGTCCCTCCCCCAGAACCTCATGGAAACATAAAAAGTCAAGTCAGACTTTTAGAAGACATCTGAAGGCAGCCCTGTTTAGGGAAGCTTTTAATGTTTGATGTATTACAGTATTTTAATTTTTTTGGAAGCCGCCCAGAGCGGCTGGGGAAGCCCAGCCAGATGGGCAGGGTATAAATAATAAATTATTATTATTATTATTATTATTATTATTCTGTACCATGACATGGGCAGGTTTGCAACAGTGTAAAAAAACACAACGTTAAAAATCAGTTAAAACAATTTATGAGCTGAAGAATAGGGTTGATTTTTAATATACTGATAGATATAATCTGACATATACCAGGTGTCAATGGCCTAGACCAGCCTTTCTCAACCTTGGGTCCCCAGATGTTGTTGAGCTACAACTCCCATCACCCCTTGCTAGCAAGGCCAGAGCTCAGGGATGATGGGAGTGGTAGTCCAACAATATGTGGGGACCCACAGGCTGAGAACCGCTGGCCTAGAGTAAAGGAGACACATGGGTGGGCCAAGGAAAAAGGAAAGAAGCTCCCCCCACCTTCCTTTGCATATGCTGATGGAGAGGGGTGCTAGATGGCGCAGGTGCTCAGATCACTTCCCTATGGGGTGAAATGGGGGGGGTGTCCTCTGTATTCCTCTTCTCTGCATTCTCCACCCCTCCACACATAACTTATTGGGTGTAATTGTTATGATTGTTATTATTATTAAACAAATTTGTATAACGCCCTATAGCCACAGGTCTCAGGGCGGTCACGGCATAAAATCACAATATAAAAACACACAATAGGTTACAGTGGTACCTCGGGTTAAGAACTTAATTTATTTTGGAGGTCTGTTCTTAACCTGAAACTGTTCTTAATCTGAAGCACCACTTTAGCTAATGGGGCCTCCCACTGTCACCGCCACGTGATTTCTGTTCTCATCCCGAAGCAAAGTTCTTAACCCGAGGTACTATTTCTGGGTTAGCGGTGTCTGTAACCTGAAGCATCTGTAACCCGAGGTACCACTGTATTATTTATTAAGTTTATACACCGCCCTATACCCAGGGGGTTTCAGGGTGGTTCACAGAACAAAATCGAGATCTAAAACCACAAAATACCTAATAAAAACAAAAAACAAAAACAATGTCCATAATGAAAACAGAAACAAACCCGCCCCCCAATAACCTCTCTCCCCAGAACATTTTAAAAGAGCACTGAATGTCAATGCAGAGGGGAATGTCAAGGCCACCCCACACCTCCCTATAGGGGGACATGCAGAGGGGTCTGTCCCATGCCAATGCCCACTTCCCTATGGGAATAAAGGGGGTGCCTCCCGTACCCCACGCCTCCCTATAGGGTGAAGCCATCCATCCCTGGACCCCCAACCAGCGGGTTCCTCCACCCCCTTGACCCCCACCTGCCCCGCATCCCTCCAAAGCCCAAGGGGGGAGAGAGGGGGCCAGAGCAGGGCGACCCACCAGAGCCAAGCCCGGCAGGGAGGCGCCCAGGCAGCCCTCGGGGAAGACAAAAGCCATTTTCCCCCTCCGGGAGGAGAAGGAGTGGGAAGGCAGGAAGGAGCACCGCCAGGAGGCGCCCTTGCACCCCCGCGAGCGCCGCCCTTTCCTCTCCCGACACCCGGAAGAAGCTGCCTTCCGCTCTAGGAATCCGGCTCCGCTTGTTTCCCTTAACCCTTAGACGGCCACTCGATGCTGCGAATAAAGCACACGCGGGGGGGGGGGGGGCTTATCCTTTGGCCCAAACGCTGATCTTAAATATGATGGTTACTTATTTATATATTTATTATTATTCCCCGCCCATCTGGGGTATTATAATAATAATATTATACCCAGCCGTTACTGTATTATTATTATTATTATTATTATTATTATTTCCCACTCATCTGGGTACGTATAATAATAATAATAATAATAATAATAATAATAATAATAATAATACTATACTCAAGTTGTTG
Source organism: Podarcis pityusensis (assembly GCF_964106645.2). Taxonomy (NCBI): domain Eukaryota; kingdom Metazoa; phylum Chordata; class Lepidosauria; order Squamata; family Lacertidae; genus Podarcis; species Podarcis pityusensis. Next base: position 121,388,290 of record NC_138029.1, read on the forward strand.
TTGTTATGATTATGATTATTATTTCCTGCTCATCTGGGTACATATAATAATAATATTATACTCCAGTCGTCATCATCATCATCATCATCATTATTTCCCCAGCCACTCTGGGCGGCTTACAGGACATATAAAACATAATAAAGCATCAAACATTAAAAACTTCCCAATACAGGTGTCTTCTAAGAGTTTATGTAGTCCTAAATTGCATACCCTCCAACATTTCTCCGATGAAAATAAGGACATCCCATTCCATAATAAGTTTACTACTTATGTCCCAGCCACTCTGGGCGGCTTCCAACATATATAAAAACATTTTAAAACATTAAACTTTAAAACAAAAAACAAAAAAAAACCCTTCCCTATACAGGATTGACTTCAGATGGCTCAGGGGTCAGATTACTCCATACCCTCCGACGTTTCTCCAATGAAAATATGGACATCCTAAGGAAAAGTGGGACATTCTGGGATCAGATCAGAAACCGGGATGGGCGTCTCTAAATCAGACGTCCCTGAGACACTTGAAGGGTCGGAAATTATAATGTGTATTTGTGGGTTTTTTGGGTGGGGTGGGGAGAGTCTCTCCTGGGGGCTCTGGGTAGTATTCAACTTAGTCCCACTCATAATTTTTGTTCCTATTTTTATTATGTGTTTGTGCTTTTTCAATGGTAATTTTCTCATGGAATCATAGTTGGAGGGACCCCAAGGGTCATCTAGTCCAGCCCCCTGCAATGCAGGAATCTCAACTAGAGCATCCATGACAGATGGCCAGCCAAACTCTGCTTATAAACCTCCAACGTTGTGAACTGCCCTGAGATCTACGGATGAAGGGGGATATACAAATTTTAACAACAACATTGCAGAGCCAGTGTGGTGTGGTGGTTATCAAGTGCTGGACTAGGACCTGGGAGCCCCGGGTTCAGATCCCCCTAACTCAGCCATGAATGAAGCTCCCTGGGTGATCTTGGGCCAGTCCCTGCTGATGTTCAGGGTTGGGAGACAGAAATCCAGTATATACCGTATTTTTCGCTCTATAGGGCGCACCTGACCATAGGGCGCACCTAGTTTTCAGAGGGGGAAATCAAGGGAAAAAATATGATTTCCCCACCCCCCCCACCCCAGCTCTGGGAGCAGCGGACAGGCTGCAGGCAGCCTGTGCACTTCTCCCAGACCTTCTCCCTGCTATTGCGGGAGGTGGGGGAATTCCCCACCTCCTAGAAAAGCCAGCAGAAGCCGTGCAGCCCCTTTAAAGAGCGTGCGGCTTCTGTAGGCTTTTGCTGGAGGTGGGGGAATTCCCCCATCTCCCGCAAAAGCCCACAGGAGCCGCGCACCCTTTAAAGAGCGCGCGGCTCCTGCGGGCTTTTTGACCCAGCTTGTGGGGCTGGCGGTGGGGGGAAGCGCTGCTTTCTCCCACCGCCAGCCTCAAAGACCAGACTCTCCTGGCTTCAGCGAAAGCAACGTGAAGCCTCTGGAGCGCAGGCTTCGGAGACTTCGCGTTGCTATCACTGAAGCCAGGGAGCCTGCATTCGCTCCACAGGACGCACACACATTTCCCCTTCATTTTTGGAGGGGAAAAGTTACGTCCTATAGAGCGAAAAATACGGTATATGCCTGTTGTCTTTGTCCATGGAGTTTTCTTGGAAGGGATACTGGAGTGGCTTGCCGGTTCCTGCTCCAGGTGGATCACGTTTGGTCAAAACTCTCCACTATGACCTGTCCATCTTGGGTGGCCCTGCACAGCATAGCTCATAGCTTCTCTGAGTTATTCAAGCCCCTTCGCCACAGCAAGGCAGTGATGCATGAAGGAGAATTTACTTTCTTGGGTTCCATGATCACTGCAGATGGTGACAGCAGCCACGAAATTAAAAGACGCCTGCTTCTTGGGAGTAAAGCAATGACAAACCTAGACAGCATCTTAAAAAGCAAAGACATCACCTTGCCAACAAAGGTCCGTATAGTTAAAGCTATGGTTTTGCCAGTAGTGATGTATGGAAGTGAGAGCTGGACCATAAAGAAGGCTGATCGCCGAAGAATTGATCCTTTTGAATTATGGTGCTGGAGGAGACTCTTGAGAGTCCCATGGACTGCAAGAAGATCAAACCTCTCCATTCTGAAGGAAATCAGCCCTGAGTGCTCACTGGAAGGACAGATCCTGAAGCTGAGGCTCCAATACTTTGGCCACCTCATGAGAAGAGAAGACTCCCTGGAAAAGACCCTGATGTTCAGATAGATGGAGGGCACAAGGAGAAGGGGACGACAGAGGACGAGATGGTGGGACAGTGTTCTCGAAGCTACCAGCATGAGTTTGACCAAACTGCGGGAGGCAGTGGAAGACAGGAGTGCCTGGCGTGCTCTGGTCCAGGGGGTCACAAAGAGTTGGACACAACTAAACGACTAAACAACAACAACAACTATATATATATATATATATAACACAATTCCTATCCCACCTTTCAAGTCTCCATGCAACACCCAGGACACCTCTTTTTTAAAAAATTGCAATATGCATTTTCTTCTCTGCAATCCATTTATAAAGATAAACGAAGCATTTATTTGATATGCAACCCTGAAACATTTCAAAACACCAGCTTACAAATATCAGTAGCGTAAGAGCATCATCTGCTTACGATCGAAGAGCCACAACAGAAAAGGAAACAGGATGGAAAGGAAATAGGAGAAGGGAGCCCAGGAGCTGTTTCTTAGTCACTGAATAATAGTAATGACCAGCTCAAACAGAGGAACCCAAAATTGCTCTCCAATGGAGAAGCCCTGTAGTCGCCTCCCCCACTGTAGCCTGATAGATCAGCTGTGGATAGATGCCATTTTAGGGAATCATAGAAATCATAGGACTGTAGTGTAAGAAGGGACCCTGAGGATCATCTATTCCTGCAATGCAGGAAAATGCAGTTGCCCCATTCACGGCTCGAACCTGCAACCTTGGAGTTATCAGCACCAACTGAGCTATCCAGCATGAGCCTGACGATACAGCAGGCTCTCCATTCTTCTTATACCTTTCTTTGCAACCTTTGGAACGTAGAGAAAGTGACATGGGTGCCACTCTAAAATGGCTGCTCTCCTGGGAATGGCCAATCACAGAATGGCCGCCATATGCTTTCTCAAAATGCCAGTATCTAGTAAATCGGTAAAGGAAAACCGGTAACTTACCCCAGTGGGTAAAGGTAAAGGGACCCCTGACCATTAGGTTCAGTCGTGGCCGACTCTGGGGTTGCGGGGTCATCTCGTTTTATTGGCCGAGGGAGCCGGCGTACAGCTTCCGGGTCATGTGGCCAGCATGACTAAGCCGCTTCTGGCGAACCAGAGTAGTGCACAGAAACGCCGTTTACCTTCCTGCCGGAGCGGTACCTATTTATCTACTTGCACTTGAAGTGCTTTTGAACTGCTAGGTGGGCAGGAGCAGCGAGCAACGGGAGCTCACTCCCTCACGGGGATTCGAACCGCCGACCTTCTGATCGGCAAGTCCTAGGCTCTGTGGTTTAACCCACAGCGCCACCCGCGTCCCACCCCAGTGGGTAGAGAACCCTTTTTCTGCCTGGGGGACCAGATATCTCCCCACCTCACCCCACCGACCTGAGCCAACTTCTGACTTGTGGGCGAGCCCACCCACCTGTCAATCATTTGCTGTCATTGTTCACCTGTCCAAAGCTGGTCTATGTGGGTGGGGAGCAGGACTGATCAATCCTACTTAGCGCTGGGCTCTGGAGCACAGAAAAGTTCCCTGTAGAGATCACTCACACACCTAAATCAGGTGGAATGAAGCTCCCTCCTTCCCACAAGCTAATTTAAGAGATCTGTCCTGGGCCCAGTTGCGTAAGAGAGTCCTCTGCAGTGAACTTTCTCATGGCCTGACATGCCAGACATGCCAGCCAGCCAGTTTCAACACCTTCTCTATCCTCAATACAGACATTCAAGGGGCATTGTTGGAGTTGAAGGACACATTCCAGGCAGGCAGAAACAGAAGAGTCATTGGGGGGGCAGGGGCTGGGGAGGGGGGCCCCGGTGTGGGGCAGGTGCCAAGCGCAGGGTAGAGAGGCCTGATGTTGCCCACCCCCGATTTATACAATTTCTCCCGAAAGTGAACTTTCTGATGGCAAGAAAAGGTCGAATGGTGAACGAAGCTCTTTCCGCACTTTGGGCATTGATAAGGTTTCTTCCCCAAATGAGTTCTCTGGTGAAAAGTGAGCTGGGACTTCTGGCCAAAGCTCTTTCCGCACTCCGAGCACTGATACGGTTTCTCCCCTGTGTGGATTCTCTGATGTTCAGTGAGACTTCCCTTTTGGATGAACTTCCTGCCGCACACGAAGCACTGATAGGGCTTCTCTGACGTGTGGATGGTTTGGTGGGTCGTGTGGTCCAAACGATGGCGGAAGTGCTTTCCATGAGCTGCAGAATGAAGAGAGGAAACTAGTAAGAGAGCCCAAGGGGGTGTCTTTGTACACAAAACGTATGTTGGAAGTGTAAAGAGAAGGCAGGCATGTTCTACCACATGTGGTGGGTGTGCTTTCATTTCTGTATATACTGTGTGTTTATAGTCTTTGTAATGAGCGCAAAATATGGTCTGAAGCTCAACATCAAAAAAACGAAGATCATGGCCACTGGGCCCATCACCTCCTGGCAAATAGAAGGGGAAGAAATGGAGGCAGTGAGAGATTTTACTTTCTTGGGCTCCATGATCACTGCAGATGGTGACAGCAGTCACGAAATTAAAAGACGCCTGCTTCTTGGGAGAAAAGCAATGACAAACCTAGACAGCACCCTGAAAAGCAGAGACATCACCTTGCCAACAAAGGTCCGTATAGTTATAGCTATGGTTTTCCCAGTAGTGATGTATCGAAGTGAGAGCTGGACCATAAAGAAGGCTGATGGCTGAAGAATCGATGCTTTTGAATTATGGTGCTGGAGGAGACTCTTGAGAGTCCCATGAACTGCAAGAAGATCAAACCTATCCATTCTGAAGGAAATCAGCCCTGAGTGCTCACTGGAAGGACAGATCGTGAAGCTGAGGCTCCAAGACTTTGGCCACCTCATGAGAAGAGAAGACTCCCTAACTGCGGGAGGCAGTGGAAGACAGGAGTGCCTGGCGTGCTCTGGTCCATGCGGTCACGAAGAGTCGGACACGACTAAACAACTAATCAACAACAAACGAGGTCTTGTTCTCTTATGCTATGTGTTAAGTCTGCAGGCTGCGCATATTCTGTCAGCTTAAGTTGCCATTCTTCTTTGGTTGGGACTTGGCTCGTTTTCCATTTTTGGGCTAACAAAACACGGGCCGCCATAGTGGCATACATAAATAACCTTTTTGGACCCCTGGGAATTTCAGTCTGAATTATCCCCAACAAAAAGGACTCTGGTTTTTTTGGGAAAGTACTTTTAAACATTTGTTTCAATTCATTATGGATCATTTCCCAATACTCTTTTACCCTTTCACAAGTCCACCACATATGAACGTTCCCTCCACCTCTTTGCATCTCCAGCACTTATCTGATTCAGCCTTATAGATCTTAGTAAGCCTACTCGGAGTTAAATACCATCTGTAAATCATTTTCAAGTAGATCTCCTTCAAAGAATAACACGCTGTAAACTTCAAATCGCTTTTCCAAAGTTTTCTTCAGAGGTTAAAATCTATATTGTGAGGATGGCAGCTCTTCACCTCAGAGCGAGGGAAACAAGGGAGCCTTACCAAGAGAGGTGACCATCAGGCAATTGTCTTCCATGACTTCGCTATGCAGAGCTCTCTGGTCAGGATCCAGCAAAGACCACTCCTCTTCTGCAAAGAACACAGCCACATCCTCAAAGGACACAGGGCACTGATAACAAATTAAAGAAGATGTTTATTATTAACATATCATTCGTTTATAGCCTGTTATTGACATTTTTGTTAGATTTTCAAATTAACGTTTTTTATTAGCTTTTCAAATTTTACAAATTATTTTAGACAACCATCGAAACATATATCTTATTATCTGTTGACTTCCCATCCACTTTTCCATGGTGTTCTTTTCTTGCCTTATAAAGATGCTTTATTACTTATATTTTACCCATTACAGTGGTACCTTGGTAGTTGAATAGCTTGGCTCCCAAACAAATTTGCTCCCAAACGCCGCAGACCTGGACAGGAATGTTTTGGTTTGCAAATGTTTCTCAGAAGCTGAACGTCCTACGCGGCTTCCAATTGAGTGCAGGAAGCTCCTGCAGCCAATTGGAAGCCATGCCTTGGTTTTCGAACAGTTTCAGGAGTCGAATAGACTCCCGGAAGGGATTAAATTTGAGAACCAAGATACCACTGTATATATGTTAACTATAGATTATTAAATTACCACTTCTCATTCATTGCAATACTTCAAATCCTCAATACATTTTAACATCACCATGATTTTTTTTTCAAATATTACAATTCTTCAAGAAATTTTTCTTCATTCTGTTCTTTAATTCTCAGTTAGTCTAGCCATTTCAGCATATTCAATCACCTTCATAAGTCATTCTTCTTTCGTCGGGATTTCCTCTCCATTTTCACACTCAGACTATTCTGGCCACCGCCATAGCATGCATAAACAAATTAAACAATTCCTCTGGAAGCTCTGGTCTAATTATACCTAACAGAAAGGCCTCCTGTTACTTGGGAATCATCACTTTAAACGTTTTTTAACTCATTATAAATCATTTCCCAATAACCTTTTTACCTTTCTGCAGGTCCACCACATATGAATAAAAGTTCCATCCATCATTTTACACTTCCAACAAATACCTGATCTACCTCTATACATTTTTGCAATTTTATACGCTGTTAAGTACCATCTATACATCATCTTCATGTAATTCTCTTTTAATGTACAACAATCTGTAAATTTTAAATTAACTTTCCATAGCTTCCCCTAAAGAAGATGTTTAAACTGGTTATCCCCCAAAAACCCGAAGGCTTTCTGCGAGGGGTAATTGGGACAGATGTTCTGAAGAATCTGACTTTTATATTTTTATGTATCCAACAAGTCTCTACATGTGGAAATGTAAAGAGGGATTCCAACTAAAGAAGAATAGCTTCTAAAATTAACGGACTATGCTGAAATGGCGGAATTGACTGTAAAATTAAGAGATCCAAAGGACAAACTTTTTATGGAAAATCTCAGGCCTCTCTTGGACTATCTGATGAAGTATTCAAGCGACATGAAATTGTGAGCAGGATTTGAGATATGAACAGCAGAGGAAGAAAATGGTTAGATAGTGTTAAGGGGTTTGGTAATAATTATAATGCATAAAAATGTCAGGGAGGGAAGGGTGGGAAGTCAAAAAGAAAACTATAAGATAATGGTTTATTGTCTGTGGAGAAAATTTGCTTTAAAAATTCAAAACGTAATCAAAATCAATTTAAAGAAAAAACAGGACACTGGACTCGGAAGGAAGGAAGGAAGTTTTCTTGCTAGGAATTTTAGGTCGAGAAATACCTAAGGATCAGAAGAGACTATTTATGTATGCTACAACAGCTGCGCGGATGCAACTTGCCCAAAGATGGAAGGAGGACAATTTACCTACAAAAGAAGAATGGTGGATAGAGATGCCGAATTGGTGAAAATGACCGGGAAAAACGGAGATCAAGAAGACAATAAATTTAATAAAGAATGGGGGGGGGGATTAAGTTACTTGAAAGAACACTGTAAACAATTGAAAACACTGGAGTGCAGTGAAGTGAGAATTATGATAAAAATTGAGATTTAAGAAAATATGAATATGATAAGACTCAGTTTGAAAAGAATATCTGGGGAAACCATGGAGGGAAGTTCAGGGGTTCTGAGAATCCTATTTGTAAAATGATTATGATTTGTGTACGATAACAAATGTTTGTTGTTGTTGTTTAGTCATTTAGTCGTGTCCGACTCTTCGTGACCCCATGGACCAGAGCACGCCAGGCACTTCTGTCTTCCACTGCCTCCCGCAGTTTGGTCAAACTCATGCTGGTAGCTTCGAGAACACTGTCCCACCATCTCGTCCTCTGTCGCCCCCTTCTCCTTGTGCCCTCCATCTTTCCCAGCATCAGTGTCTTCTCCAGGGAGTCTTCTCTTCTCATGAGGTGGCCAAAGTACTGGAGCCTCAGCTTCAGGATCTGTCCTTCCAGTGAGCACTCAGGGCTGATTTCCTTAAGAATGGATGTGTTTGATCTTCTTGCAGTCCATGGGACTCTCAAGAGTCTCCTCCAGCACCATAATTCAAAAGTTATAATGTTATAATGAATAAAAATGAATAATTTTTATTTTATTTTTTTAAAAGGAAGGAAGGAAGTATGGAAGTTTAACATGAAGGTCATCGACAAGCAAAATCCAGAAGACTCGGAAAGGAAAGGTGCTTCAAATCTGCCTGGCGTACACGGCCTTCCTTGCATGTAGCTCAGACAGAAGCAAAGAGAAGGAGAGGGATTTGTTGAAGCTGAAAGAGGCGCACAGGAGATAAGAGGCTCCATCGCTGCCACCTGCCCATCTTCCCCTTACCTGGTCTAGTGTTACAGCAGCTGCTTCCCCTCCGTCCGAAAGAAGAGGTGGCCGAACAGGTCTTGCCAAGCTCATTCCATCACCTGCTAAAGAGACAAAGGTGGCGGGAAAGCCAAGAGCCCAGGTCTCCTCCACTGCATGCAGTTTGAATGTCGAGTCCTTTTTTTCTGGATGGCTTTAAAGGAGGATTAGACACATTCTGTGGAGGAATTCTGCTCACAATAGCTATGTACAATAGCTAGTTGAAGGCAGTGTATTTCTGAATACCAGCGGCTGGAAAACCACAAGAGGAGAGAGCTTCCTTGTGTTCAGGTTCTGCTCCCAGTCTTCTCATATTAATAAATAATAATAATAATAATAATAATAATAATATACTGCTCCATACCCACAGATCTTAGGGCGGTTCACAGAATAAAAACAGAACATGAAACCACAAAATACATAATAAAAACAACAACAAGCCAATAACTGCCCCCTGTCAGTTTGCGTTTCTTAGTACAGTGGAACCTCATGTTGCGGACGTAATCTGTGACAGAGGCACGTCCGCAACCTGCAGCGTTTGCATCCTGAAGCACTGCGTCTGTGCTGGCGCGATTTGCGCTTCTGCGCATGCGGCGAAACCCGGAAGTAACCTGTTCCGGTACTTCTGGGTTTCCCGCGGTCAGCTACCCAAAAACACGTAACCTGAAGCGTCCGTAACATGAGGTATGACTGTACAGAAAGTATTGATCTGACGTGTAGAGATCTTTCCTATTCTAATTAGTTCAAGAGGGTTCTGGAAGCTGTGTGACAGAAAAAAGCAGAAGGTTAATGATGTTTGGGTTATTCCTTCAGAGAAGCTGAGTACAGCTGGCTTAAATTGGTCCTGTTATCTCTTCTGTCAAGGTCATGCTGACTATAATAATAAGGGCAGAAGGAGTCTGGGTTTCACTTTCTATCTCTCTTCCTTCTGGTGTGGTGTTCTGTATACAGTGGTACCTCGGGTTACATACGCTTCAGGTTACAGACGCTTTAGGTTACAGACTCCGCTAACCCAGAAATATTACCTTGGGTTAAGAACTTTGCTTCAGGATGAGAACCGAAATCGCACGGCGGCGGCAGGAGGCCCCACTAGCTAAAGTGGTGCTTCAGGTTAAGAACAGTTTCAGGTTAAGAATGAACGTCCGGAACGAATTACGTACTTAACTCAGGGTACCACTGTATAGTGTGACTAGAAGTTATTGTAAGTTTAAGTGAACTCTGCTGCAACTGGATTTCTTATGGACAGCACCAATCCTGAACGTATTGGATTTGTGACCATCATACTCATTTGCCTTCAGTAGCAGTAAAGCTCTGCTGGATGAAATATTCATTGCCTCTGGTCTATTTTTGGGGAATCTTGCAATGTGTTTAAGTTTTTACTCTGCTAACTATGTGCTGGAATCTGCTCTGGATCAATATTGAGTAGAATTCCATGAATCATAGAATCATAGATCATAGAGTTGGAAGAGACCACAAGGGCCATCGAGTCCAACCCCCTGCCAAGCAGGAAACACCATCAGAGCACTCCTGACATATGGTTGTCAAGCCTCTGCTTAAAGACCTCCAAAGGAGGAGACTCCACCACACTCCTTGGCAGCAAATTCCACTGTCGAACAGCTCTTACTGTCAGGAAGTTCTTCCTAATGTTTAGGTGGAATCTTCTTTCTTGTAGTTTGGATCCATTGCTCGGTGTCCGCTTCTCTGGAGCAGCAGAAAACAACCTTTCTCCCTCCTCTATGTGACATCCTTTTATATATTTGAACATGGCTATCATATCACCCCTTAACCTCCTCTTCTCCAGGCTAAACATGCCCAGCTCCCTTAGCCGTTCCTCATAAGGCATCGTTTCCAGGCCTTTGACCATTTTGGTTGCCCTACCCCCCCAAAAAAACCCCACATTTTAAAGGGCATAGGATGTAGGATTTGGCTGGTCAGTGCGAGAACAGGATGGTGGACTAGATAGGCCCCAGGAATGACCCAGACGACCTCTTCTTAATCTATTTTTATATCCCAGTTTGATGAAAACACAGCTCTCCACCTGGGCTCTGGGCAACAAATCAAAGTGTCGCCTTTAACGTGTTCAAACGTTGGAAATAAATATGGACGAACTGTGTATAAGGGCTGTGGGGCAAGCATGTTCGCCCACGACAAGAGTCAGGAGAACGCGAAGGCATCCCAAAGATCACATACCAGCTGCACTGGCTTCCATTGCAGTACAGGATCAGGTTCAAGGTGCTGGTTTTGACCTTTAAAGCCCTATACGGCCTAGGACCCTCGTACCTATGGGACCGCCTCTCCTGGTATGTCCCACGGAGGACCTTAAGGTCCACAAATAAATCTTGGAGATCCCAGGCCACAGGGAGGTTAGGCTGGCCTCGACCAGAGCCAGGGCTTTTTCGGCCGTGGCCCCGATCTGGTGGAACGCTCTGTCACAAGAGACTAGGGCTCTGTGGGACTTGACATCTTTCCGCAGGGCCTGCAAGACAGAGCTGTTCTACTAGGCCTTTTGGCCAAGGCACAGTCTGACCCCCTCCTTTGGTAATCCTCACAGAACTCTAGGCCAATGGTTGCCATTAATTTGATTTTAATTTGATTTTAGAATCATAGAGTTGGAAGAGACCACAAGGGCCATCGAGTCCAACCCCCTGCCAAGCAGGAAACAATGATTTTATGAATGCTGTGTTACTTTTATTGTTCTTAGCCACTATGAGCCTGGCTTCGGCTGGGGAGGGCAGGATATAGAAAGATTATTATTATTATTATTATTATTATTATTACATAAACAGTGGAAGGTGTCATGGATTGGTTGCACATAGGGGAATGGTGGAAGGAAGCAGCTGGGGAACTCCTAAGGAAAGAAAACTCAGAGCCTGGAGAATGGTGGTGGGACGGCGATGAGTGGTCAGAGGGAAAAGATGGGAAAGAGAAGGGATCGGAAGCTGATGAGGTAACAGGGTTTAGTGAGCAGGAGGAGGCTGTGGCAGAGAGCAGTCCAGAATCGGAGGCAGAAGGTGAAGCAGGAGAGGAGGCCAAGAAGCAGAGACGGGTCAGGCTGATGAAGAGGCACGGGTGTCTCCCCCGTTGTGCTGTGGCAAACTCCATTCACCCTCCGTCTCCCGGAACCAGAAGAGGACTGAAACAGGAGAATAGGTCGAACAAAGGTGCAGTCTCTGATCGCTTGAAAGTCCTGGAGAGGAGCGGACTTAAGGCAGTTGCAGGGGAGGCTTTCCGTTTCAGCAACTGATTTCCTGCCTGTTAAGTTGTGGGTGAACACATCAGACGACACAGCGATTCTTCAAACGGCTCTTGTTTATTCACAGAACAGAACTGAACTGAACTGAAGGGTTCAGCCAGCCTGCTTATATAGAGCTCCACTACAACGCAACTGTAACAACTTTCTCTAACTATCTAATCACTGAACGTCACTTTAAATCCCTTATTTGCATATGTGGACCTGAGTGAAAACTATCTACAGTACCCCCCTGCTGGCCCAGGGTGAAAACTTCAGTACATAACACTGCCAGAAGACCCAACAGGGAATGAGCTGCTGTGCTCATTAAGCTTGACATTCAGCCAAGTCTGTGGAGACTGTGTTTTTCCAGGTAACTCGCAACTTCCCTGTTTAGGGAAGTTTTTAAGGACTGATGTTTTTATTATGTTTTTAGATATGTTGTAAGCCACCCAGAGTGGCTCATTTGGGGTGCTCATTTAGCAGGGTAAAAAGCCAAGAATAAAATACAAATTATTAAAGGAAATTAGAGATAGAGGTGGGTTTGCATTACCAGATCTTAAATTATATTACGAAGCAGCACATCTGGTGTGGCTCAAAGATTGGATGACTTTTAAAAATGTAAACATACTCAATATTGAAGGCTGGGACAACAGATTTATACCCAGATGGGTGGGGTATAAATAACAGAATTATTGTTATTATTTTTATTTGAACTGTGGGTGATTTACTGACTGGCACGCTCTATGACAGAGGGGGACCCAAGTTCAAGATCATGTAACATTAATATTTACCCAACAAAGTGGCACCTCCATCACTCTCTGGCATGTTTCGCATGGGATACTCTCCAGTGGTTGATGGCGTCCTCTCTGCCTCCAGGGAATCAGCAGCCAATTCTGCAAGCAGACCCCTGGTCTGAAACAGCAAGTTGAAGTTGTAAAACAATGTGAACGCAGATCTTTGGAAGCTTTTTGGTAAAAGCTGGAGAACAATGAACCACGTTATGGAGCAATGGAGAACTTCTGAAACAACAATGGGATATTAGCTCTGCCCAAGGCATGATGGAAGCATCAGCTGGGAAAAGATAGACATAACATTTTATAAGGATAGGAAGGAACATCACCAGTGCCGGATTTAAGCTAAACAAGCTATAGCTTAGGGCCCCACTCTCTTGGGGGCCCCTAAAAAAATTAAAGGAAAAAAACCTGGATGTACATTTGCAAAATATAAGATAAAAAAACAAATAAAATAAAACCTACATACAGCAACGGTGTTTTGTGTTGTGTAGACTCCTATGATATAAGTAATGGGCCCCACCTGCTAGCCTGCTCCCTAAAATATCACTGGTTTTAGATACCTATTAGGTCCATAAATTGTGGGAGGCGGGTGGCGCTGTGGGTTAAACCACAGAGCCTAGGACTTGCCGATCAGAAGGTCGGCGGTTCGAATCCTCGCAATGGGGTGAGCTCCCGTTGCTTGGTCCCTGCTCCTGCCAACCTAGCAGTTCGAAAGCATGTCAAAGTGCAAGTAGATAAATAGGTACCGCTCCGGCGGGAAGGTAAACAGTGTTTCCATGCGCTGCTCTGCTTCGCCAGAAGCGGCTTAGTCATGCTGGCCACATGACCCGGAAGCTTATTTATTTATTGAATTCATATATTGCTCTATACCCAGGAGTCTCAGGGCAGCTCACAAAATAAAATCAAGATACAAAACCACAAAATACATAATAAAAATAAAAATAACAACCCAATAGCCTCCCTACCCCCCGCCCCCAAAAAAAACATTTTAAAAGGGCATAGGATGTAAATCAGATCAACCAAAGGCCTGGTTAAAAAGGAATGTTTTTGCCTGGCACCTAAAGATGAACCATGAAGGCGCCAGGTGAATTTCCCCGGGGAGAGCATTCCACAGACAGGGAGCCACTGCAGAGGAGGCCCTGTTCTCGCATTGCAACCCTCTGGACCTCTGGAGGAGGTGGCACAGGAAGGAGGGCCTCAGAAGATGATCTCAGGGTCCGGGTAGGTTCATATGGAAAGAGGCGGTCCTTGAGGCTTCCTACAGGCATCAGAAAGTGAAAGCTGGACCATATAGAAGGCTGATCTCCGAAGAATTGATGCTTTTGAATTATGGTGCTGGAGGGGACTCTTGAGAGTCCCATGGACTGCAAGAAGATCACACCTCTCCATTCTGAAGGAAATCAGCCCTGAGTGCTCACTGGAAGGACAGATCCTGAAGCTGAGGCTCCAATACTTTGGCCACCTCATGAGAAGAGAAGACTCCCTGGAAAAGACCCTGATGTTGGGAACGATGGAGGGCACAAGGAGAAGGGGACGACAGAGGACGAGATGGTTGGACAGTGTTCTCGAAGCTACCAGCATGAGTCTGACCAAACTGCGGGAGGCAGTGGAAGACAGGAGTGCCTGGCGTGCTCTGGTCCAGGGGGTCACGAAGAGTCGGACACGACTAAACGACTAAACAGCAACAACAGGCATCAGAATGGTAGAACTGGAAGGGACCACAAGGGTCATCTAGTCCAACCCCCTGCAATGCATCTAAAGAATCCAAGACAGATGGCCATGTGGTTGGTCACTGTGAGAAGAGGATGCTGGACCAGCTGAACCACTGGCCTGATCCAACAGGCTCTTGCTGTCTGAAAAAGTTGGCCAATTATAGCAAGTTTTGAGTTGAGCTCCCTCATGTTTTTTAGGCCCTTTGGAACAACCCTCATTTAGCTGTCTCTCACCTGCTGCTCTTCCTGCTTCTTCTCCTCTGCCCGACTCAGGAGGAAACCTTCTGCCAGGGCCACCGCCTGATAACTGGTCTCCGCCCCACATTCCCTGACCCAGTTCTCCATCTCCGGGGGGAGGACAACCAGGAACTGCTCCAGGATCACTAAATCCAGGATCTGAGCCTTGGTGTGTCGCTCTGGCTTGAGCCACTCATGGCAGAGACGGCGGAGTTGGCTGCAAACCTCTCGAGGTCCCTTGGTCTCCTGGTAGCATACGTCCTTGAAGTTTCTGAACTGTTGGTGCTGTACTTTGGGATGGAAAACACCTTCGCCCGGGATCTTCTTCTGCATGGTTCTTTCCCAGAAGTTCTCAGTGCTTCCAATATTGATAGTATCAAGGCCTCTTCCTGCCGCAGCAGAATCCTGCTTTTCCATCTTTGATCTGTGCCCCAAGGAAGCCTCCAGCTCTGGGAAACAAAAGATGAGTCTCCGTGACACACTGGACAATAGATATAGGACATAATATGGAACTGAACCTCTGGGAAAAACTGTGGAAGAGTGATCTGAAGTTCACAGCATGCTACTCTTTGAAGGAGAACTACATGAAAATGGGTGGCGCTGTGGGTTAAACCACAGAGCCTAGGACTTGCCGGTCAGAAGGTCGGCAGTTTGAATCCCAACAACGGGGTGAGCGTCCGTTGCTCGGTCCCTGCTCCTGCCAACCTAGCAGTTCGAAAGCACGTCAAAGTGCAAGTAGATAAATAGGTACCGCTCCGGCAGGAAGGTAAACGGCGTTTCCGTGTGCTGCTCTGGTTCACCAGAAGCGGCTTAGTCTTGCTGGCCACATGACCCAGAAGCTGTACACCGGCTCCCTCGGCCAATAAAGCGAGATGAGCGCTGCAACCCCAGAGTCGGCCACAACCTGTCCTAATGGTCAGGGTTCCCTTTACCTTTAGATAACATGGGGATTAGCAGCTAATAAAAGTTTGGGTTCTCTTTTGTTCAGGGCTTCCATCTTGTTCCACCTTGTGGCAGGTGGGAGTCCTGTCTCGATAGTCTTCAATAAAGACCAAGCCTATTGGCTGCTGTTTTGCTCTGGTATTCCTGGCTGGTGTCCTTGTTTTTTTTGTCCAAGGGAGCCCTCAGATTTCTCCGTTAACAGGGCAGGGACCCTCCTAAAACGAAGGGGACCTGATTGCTTGAGCCTCCTGCAATTCCTGAGTGATGTGCGTGTAGGGCTTCTGCAGAGAATCGGAGACCAAAGCGCATAGCAGCACATTGTTAACCTCTGGAACTCCCCTCCACAATGATCGTCCCCAACACAGACGGCTTTGAAAAGAGGATCAGACCGTGGAGGAGGTGGGGATGTTAACAACTCCCCTCTGCCAAGCCCCCAAGCCCCCTCCTCTCTTTGCAGCCTTGCAGTCTCCCCATCCCCTCCAGCCCTGCGACTGCCCTTCACCCAAATGCACAAAAAGTGGGGCAGGCAAGCTCACCAGATCCCAGAGCGTGGAACCCAGCGGGGGAAGAAGCAGGAAAGCCACCGGATGGGGACGGACATTATAATAAGAGTTCCCTCCCCCCAAGTTCCCTCCCTCTCCAGGAAGCGAGCTCGGCTCATGTTCACCCAAAGGCCAAACTGCCGGATTCCTCTCCGGTCTCTGCTTTTTCTGCATTTCACAGAGATACCTGCTTTGGCCACTCCTGGGGGGCTCAGAGATATGCCCCCTTCCCCTGAGCAAGATGGAAGGAAACTGACTGCAAAGGTGTCTTTGGGGGGGCGGGGAGGTTTGCAGGAAATCCCGTTCTCATTCTACCTACGCTAGATCGCCACTCAGCGGAGAGAAGAAAATGATGGAATCAAAAGAATTGGAGGGCACCCAGGTGGTCATCTAGTCCGACCCCCTGCAATGCAGGAATCCAAGCGAAAGAACCCCTGACAGATCCTGCAGGGAAATGCGGTTTTGCATCTACGTTGAGCAATTAAACTAGAAACTAGAAGCCTTTGGCTGATCTTATAGACATCCAACACCCTTTTAGAATGTGGCTTTTTGGGGGGGGGGTGTTATTGGGTTACAGTGGTACCTCGGGTTAAGAACTTAATTTGTTCCGGAGGTCTGTTCTTAACCTGAAACTGTTCTTAACCTGAAGCACCACGTTAGCTAATGGGGCCTCCTGCTGCTGCCGTGCCGCCACTGCACGATTTCTGTTCTCATTCTGAAGGAAAGTTCTTAACCCGAGGTAATATTTCTGGGTTAGCAGAGTCTGTAACCTGAAGCGTATGTAACCTGAAGCGTATGTAACCCGAGGTACCACTGTACTGCTTTTGGTTTGATTTTGTATGTTGTGGTCTTGTGAACCGCCCTGAGACCTCCGGGTATAGGGCGGTGAATAATAATAATAATAATAATTTATTATTTGTACCCAGCCACCCTGGGCAGCTTCCAACAAAGGTTAAGAATACATAAAAATGTCACACATTAAAAACGTCCCTGAACAGCCTTCAGATGTCTTCTACATGTCAGGTAGTTGTTTATCTCTTTGACATCTGATGGAGAGTGTTCCACAGGGCGGGTGCCACTACCGAGAAGGCCCTCTGCCTGCTTCCCTGTAACTTGGCTTCTCGCAATGAGGGAACTGCCAGAAGACCCTCGCAGCTGGACCTCTGTGTCTGAGCTGGACAATGGGGATGGAGACGCTCCTTCAGATATACTGGACCGAGGCCATTTAGGGCTTTAAAGGTCAACACCAACACTTTGAATTGTGCTCGGAAACGTACTGGGAGCCAATGTAGGTCTTTCAAGACCGGTGTTATGTGGTCTCGGCGGCCGCTCCCAGTCACCAGTCTAGCTGCCGCATTCTGGATTAGTTGTAGTTTCTGGGTCACCTTCAAAGGTAGCCCCCCGTAGAGCGCATTGCACCAGTCCAAGCTGAATGAATGAATGAACTATATAACAGTAAGAGCTGTTCAACAGTGGCACAGTCTCCTTGAGAGGTGGCGGACTCCCCATCCTTGGAGGTTTCTAAGCTGAGGTTGGCTGGCCATCTGTCATAGATGCTTTAGCCGAGATTCCTGCATTGGCTTGGGCTAGATGACCCCTGGGGATTCCTCTCTTTTAAGCATGTAGGACAGGCTTACCTGGTGGTCACTTGGAAAGTCCGCCCCAGCCGTGGCCTGGGGCCATCATCTTCCAAGCCGCATGACTGACGATGTTTATATTTTACTAAATATATGTGGGGTTTTGTGTCAGCGTTGCTTGTGCAGGTTCTTTGCTGTTCAATTGTGTTCCTTTGGTGGTGAGAGAGGTTGGAGTTGGCCTAGGGTGTGGTTGTTCATTTGTGGTTGGCTGTGGTTGTCTTTGTTTTCGTGTGTGAGTTGGGTGGGTGGGTGTTTCGGATCAGGTTAGCCAATATTGATTTGTATGCTGTTGGTGGGTTTTTGTCGTCTTGTTGGGCTGTGTATGTGATAGAGGGGAGCCATACTGGGGTGAAAGCGTCTTCTTCTATTTGTCCCCATACGAGAAATATGTAAAATAACCAAGCAAGTATTAGAAATCACCCCAGAATTGGCCTTACTAAACATCTTCCAAGACAATAATGCCCATTTACACCACAAAGAACTCATAACCCATCTACTTTCAGCAGCCAGAAACATCATAACCAGACACTGGAGAGACCTGTCAGGAGTGAGCATGGGCCAATGGTACCAAATACCAAATGGCAAACAGCCTTACTAGAAAAATTAACCAATAAACTAGCTTCTTCTTGTTGACCTTCCTGTTCGTCCTGTCTGCTTCCTGCATCACTTGGACTGTACTGCTGGCTGCCACAGAAGTTCCCCAGGTTATCTCGGTTCAGAAACCAAGGCACGGCTTCTGATTGGCTGCAGGAGCTTCCTGCACTCAATCAGAAGCCATGTTGGTCGTTTGGCTTCCAAAAAACATTTGCAAACCGGAACACTTACTTCTGGGTTTGTGGCGTTCGGGAGCCAATTTGTTTGACAACTAAGCCATTTGGGAACCAAGGTACCACTGTAATGGGAGATGTCAACAAAGACGGGGATGTTAGTATTTTAATTAGGTGGTCGTGATAGGCCAGGAGTCAGCAAACTTTTTTAGCAAGGGGCCGGTCCACTGTCCCTCAGACCTTGTGGGGGGCTGGACTATATTTTTTTGGGGGAAATGAACGAATTCCTATGCCGCACAAATAACCTAGAGATGCATTTGAAATAAAAGGGCACATTCTACTCATGTAAAAACACCAGGCAGGCCCCACAAATAACCCAGAGATGCACTTTAAATAAAAGAACACATTCTATTCTTGTAAAAACACACTGGTTCCCGGACTAGATTTAGAAGGCGATTGGGCCTGATCCGGCCCCTGGGCCTTAGTTTGCCTACCCTTGTGACAGGCTGTAAACTTTGCACATGCACGAGCCAATGGGGAAACAAGGGAGGGAACCTGCACTTGGGAATAGGGGATATAAGCTTATGTTTTGCTAATTTTGGGTGTGCCTGCTTTGGACACTTGCTCTTGCAAGAACGCTTTTATATTCAATAAACACTTTGCTGCTTCACCAATTTTGTTCAGATTTTATTTTGAGGGTCTCAGACCCACTTCTAACAGCGTTGAAAGCCCTAATTGACTTAGGCCCCAAATATCTGAGAAATTGCCTCCTTCTCCACAGACCTTCTTGGGTTAAGATCAGCAGATCTTGGCTGTTCCACCACCTTTTGAAGATGAGGGGTTGACCTGCAAGAGGGCATTCTCTATGGCAGCCCCTAGGTTGTGGAAATCCCTCCCCACAGAGCTGCGTCGGACACATTCCTTGTATAGTTTATGTCATATGCTGAAAACACACCTCTTTGCTTTTTACAATTGATATACAGGTTTTCAGGAAACCGCCCCCCCCATTCCTGTGAATTTAACTTGGTTTTAAACTGTTTTTAATACAGCATTTTAATTGCTGGAATCCACCTTATGGTGAAAGGCAAGTAAGAAATCAAATAGCTAATAACAATATTTCAGATCAAACTGCCAATTTTACAGGATACCTATTGGATGAAAAGAAAGCAATAATTCTAATAACAAGGTTATATACATGCAGGTTTCAATCTAAGCATGCAGGTGTTTTATTCAAAACATGCAGGTGTTTTTACTCCGGTCACTTTTAGATTATTGTTATATAAATGCAGTTGTTCAAAGTGCCTCTGGCACTCAAAGATGTTAATTTCACTAGGTCATGGCATTTCTAAACATACAGCTATCGGCTAGGTGATGCTGTTCCTTTTTGACTAGACAAATTATTTCATTAAATTGGGCCCTGAACGAAACATAACGCATTATAAGGATTCATTGCTTACAACAGAGATAAGCTTTGAAGCTTAGCTAAGTCAAGATAAGGCAGTTTAGTATCTCCTGTCAAGGGTTTGGACTGCTTAACAGAGAAGGCTGAATCAAATTCAGAGAAAGTTGGGTTTCCCCAGAAATGGGCCTGATTAATTTTTCTCTGTTATTAGATTGTCTAGGACATGGAGTTATCTGCAACATTATATTTGACAGCAATACAGTGGTACCTCGGTTTAAGTACTTAATTTGTTCCGGAGGGCTGTTCTTAACCTGAAACTGTTCTTAACCTGAAGCACCACTTTAGCTAATGGGGCCTCCCGCTGCCGCCACACGATTTCTGTTCTCATCCTGAAGCAAAGTTCTTAACCTGAAGCAGTATTTCTGGGTTAGCGGAGTCTGTAACCTGAAGCGAATGTAACCTGAAGCGTATGTAACCTGAGGTACCACTGTATGTACTTTGTGCATTTATGTCTATTTTCTTACCCGTTCACAAAAATAAATATTACTCATCGACATTTCCGGTGGAGAAAACACTTATATGTGGGCTCGCCGGTATGATCCAGAGTTACTGCATACTCCAAGCACTGCTGTGAATTCTTTGATGATAGGCAAGATTGATCTTACTGCTGAAGCTCTTTCCACATTCCATGCATTGGTACGGTTTCTCCTGTGTGTGAATTCTCTGATGAGAGGTAAGGTTGCTCTTCTGACTGAAGCTCTTCCCACATTCTGAGCACTGATAGGGCCTTTCCCCCGTATGAATCCTTTGATGGGAAGTGAGGTTGATCTTGTGACTGAAGCTCTTCCCGCATTCCAAACACTGATAGGGTTTCTCCCCGGTGTGGATTTTCTGATGCGAAATAAGGTTCGAACCTCGAATGAAGCTCTTCCCGCACTCTGAACATTGGTACGGTTTCTCCCCTGTGTGAATCCTCTGGTGGGAAGTGAGGTGTATCATCTGAGTGAAGCCCTTCCCACATTCCAAGCATTTGTACGGCTTATCCACTCTGTGGATTCTCTGATGAGAACTAAGGGTGGAACTCTGACTGAAGCTCTTCCCGCATTGGGGGCACCGAAATGGCTTCTCCCCTTTGTGGATGTTTTGGTGTGAAGTCAGGCTGGAGTATCTAATGAAGCTTTTCCCACATTCCACGCACTGGTAGGGCTTCTCCCCTGTGTGAATTCTCTGGTGGGATGTGAGGTGAATCTTCTGGCTGAAACCCTTCCCGCATTCCAAGCACTTATGGGGCTTCTCCACCCTGTGAATTCTTTGATGGGAACTCAAGGTAGAGCTCAGCCTGAAACACTTCCCACATTGGGGGCACTGATACGGTTTCTCCCCTGTGTGCGTCCGGTGATGGGAAGCGAGGTTCGCCTTCTCGCTGAAGCTCTTCCCGCATTCCGGGCACTGATACGGTTTCTCCCCTGTATGAGTTCTTTGATGGGAAGTGAGATGAATTTTCTGGCTGAAGCCCTTTCCGCACTGCAAGCACCTATATGGCTTCTCCGCTCTGTGAATTATCTGGTGAGAAGCAAGGCTGGAACTCAGACTGAAGTGCTTTCCACATTCCACGCACCGGAATGGTTTCCCCTCTTTGTGAATCATCTGATTAATCGCAGTTATCGTCTCATCGACGCACTTTCTGCCTTCCAAGCACTGGTTTGTTTTTTGACCTGTGCGAGGAGCTGAACTGAAACACTCCCAATACACACAACATTTGCTCGTTTCTCTTATTTCATCTGTTGTTTCATCTGTTGCAATCTCGTGGTAGTTGCAGCCTTCGGAAGCAGAGGGTTTACTCCAGCCATTCTGACTTGTTTTTCTTTTCCTTCTCTGCTGTTCCACGTCTTCACATGTACCTCGTTCCGGTGGCAATCCGGGTAGTTCTGTTTTCGCCATGGTTTCACGTATGTCTTCTGCTGCAACGGGGAGAGAAAAGAGAGGAAGAAATGAGAGTCTTGAATCACTGGACAGCTTAAACCACCACTTGTGATAAAGGGGAAAAACTGCTAACGTTTAGATGGGAGGGAAATCCTCTCACACATCTAACGACCACTGTTTCAGCTCCCAGCTCAGACCTGAAGTTCACTGGTTTATCCTGGGCCAGTCACTCTCTCTCAGCCTATCCTACCTCACAAGGTTATTGTGTAAGCAAATGCAACAATCAGATACGATACGATCATCTTTATTGTCCTTGTCCCATACAGAACAATGAAATTGAAAAATCTACATCAGACATTCAAAAACCAACAAGCCTGCTGTCCCAGCTATCCCAACCTGTTTAGCCCCCTAAAAACTCTGATACCCCATTTTTAAATACAATATACTCCCAGAGACTCCTTACACTGCATTGAAAACCAAAATTGCATTTGGCAGGCGAGAATTCTACCACTTGCTTAAAATGTATATAGGAAGTGCAGTGTAAGCGATGGAAGTCAATCAATGAAGTTTTATTATTGAGATATTTGTAGAATAAATTTGGAATAAATTCTTCCAATTTTTCTTCTTCCAATTTTTCTTCTTTTTTTATTTTCTTCCTTTTTTATTTTTTGTTCTTTTTTATATACCATGTGTGCTTAACCAAAAAATATATTTATGTATGTATTTGTATGTATTTTGCTTGTATTTTGCAATAATTATGTTAAATAAAATTTATTAAAAATTTAAAATAAGAAACAAAAAACAAAACAAAATCGCATTTGGATAGAAACTGTTTCTCAGGCAGCTAGTCCTAGTCTTTATAACCCTGTACCTTCTTCCAGAAGGCAGAAGATGCATTCTTTCCTGACTGAGCCGTATCAACATCATTGTGTGCAGCCGGATAACAACCTGGCTCACTGGTCCAAACCGATTCCCCCACCTGCTAACTGAAGGATGGTGGAAGGAGCCCTGGTGCATCCTGGGAAATGAGTTTGGAGAGGTGATACCAGCAAGAACAGACAGTGGGCCAATTGCTACAGCACAGCTGTTTTGTCAGGCTTCTGAGGAAGGAGCATGGCTCAGCGGTAAAGTTTCTGCCTTGCATGAAGAAGGTTTCAGGTCCAAACCCTGGAATCTTCAGGTATGGCTGGAAAAGCCTTCCTGCCTGGAACCCTGGACAGCTTCTGCCAGTCCAGCGTAGACAATACTGGACTAGATGGACCAATGGTTTCACCCAATAACTTCGTATATTCTGCAATAACTCTAATCTTTTTTTTGTATTTAAATCTATTTTTGTATCCGAAAGGTTATTAATGAATTTTTTTAAGTGAAGCTTTCAATAGACTTTGATTTCATGACAATGGGTATACTTGGAAACACAGCTATAGAGAAAAGTGACCAGTTTAGCTTCAAAGCTATGGTATTAGCAGGAAAGGCAACGATAGCTTTAAGTTGGAAAAGATAGAGAAAAATGGACAGTAAAGGCATGGAATAGTTATTTGTTTGAACTTATTCAGTCGGACATTGTCGCAGTCATGTCACAGGAAACAACGTGGGAGGTCAATTCCACCACGATAAGGAACAGATGGAACCCCTATCTTGATTGGATAAAAACTACTGGAACAAAAGACATTCGGTGGAAACTAAAGACGTTATGTCTGTGGCTGAGGATAATTGTTTGAACCCTTCCAATGGATATGGGGGGTGGGGTGGGAAGGGAGGAAGATTTATAAATTGTACGGGAAATTTAAAAATTGGAAGGAGATAATATAATGTATGTAAAAATCCCGAACTCGAATAAAACAGTTCTTAACCTGAAAAAAATTAATCTATTTTTGTATTTGTGCTTATTAAGGTATGAACAACTTGCATATAAACGTAGACTTGCCATGGACAAATTCAATGGTATTTGCAATCCATTCTTACAAATACTGTAATAGGTTAAGATCTGGTGAAGCACAATAACAACCTTGCAAAGTACAGTCGTACCTTGGAAGTCGAACGGAATCCATTCCAGAAGTCCGTTCGACTTCCGAAACGCAGTTTCAGCTTACAAATCTTCAAATAACCCTGCTAATGAGGTTAATTGCTTTGAATCGGTAAATATAGATCAACCCTGCTAGAAAAGGGGGAAGGCGGATTTGATATTGAGATTCTGCCAAAAAAAAACACCCCTATAATGTGCCTACCATTATATAAATATATAAATATATATAAATAAATGTGACTGTCTGCTTGAGGGTCTTACCGAGAGAGGCGACAAGATGGCCGTTCTCCTGCATGACTTCTGTATGCAGCGCTTTCTGGTGAGGAGCCAGCCCAGCCCATTCCTCCCCCGTGAAGTACACAGCAACCTCCTCAAAGGTGGATCCTTCACCCTAGGAGACAACGAGAGGTGCCTGTAGTTGTGGGGTGTAAATGAATAAAATAAGCAGGAGAAAATCAAATATTTGCCTCTTTGTAGGTAGCAAGCACGCCATCTACTAGCAAAACCCATAAGGCTCATCAAGGAAAGGAGACTGGGAAGTACAGTGGTGCCCTGCAAGACGAACGCCTCGCAAGACGGAAAACCCGCTAGACGAAAGGGTTTTCCGTTTTGGAGGCGCTTCGCAAAACGAATTTCCCTATGGGCTTCCTTCGCAAGACGAAAGCCCATAGGGAAATCTCCGGGACAGCGGGGAAGCGCAGCGCGTCTTCCCCACTGTCCTCGGACCTCCTCCGAAGGCTGGCGGTGGGGCGGAGAGCTCTCTGCCCCACCACCAGCCTTCGGAAGGCTGCTCCGAAGGCTGGCGGTGGGGCGGAGAGAGCTTCTCCCCGCGCCAGCCTTCGGATGGCTGTCCTGAAGACTTGCGGTGGGAGGAGGGTTTTCCTTCCCACCGCCAACATTCAGAATGCTGCTCTGAATGTTGGCGGTGGGGAGGAAAAACCCTCCTCCCACCGCAAGCCCCGGGAACAGAGGAGAAGCGCTGCGCCCCTTCCCCTCTGTTCCCGTACCTGTCCGGAAGGCTTGCGGTGGGGAGAAAAGCCCTTCTCCGCACCGCCAGCCTGGCAAGCGGTTTCCATAGGAACGCATTAATTGATTTTCAATGCATTCCTATGGGAAACCGTGCTTCGCAAGACGAAAAACTCGCAAGAAGAAAAAACTTGCGGAACGAATTAATTTCGTCTTGCGAGGCACCACTGTATATACTTGAGAAGATTGAGAGGAGATACGATCGCCATCTTCAAATATCTGAAGGGCTGTCACATGCAAGATGGAGCCAGCTTGTTTTTGTATTTAATAATATAATAATAATAATTTATTCCAGTAGTGATGTATGGAAGTGAGAGCTGGACCATAAAGAAGGCTGATCGCTGAAGAATTGATACTTTTGAATTATGGTGCTGGAGGAGACTCTTGAGAGTCCCATGGACTGCAAGAAGATCAAACCTCTCCATTCTGAAGGAAATCAGCCCTGAGGGCTCACTGGAAGGACAGATCCTGAAGCTGAGGCTCCAATACTTTGGCCACCTCATGAGAAGAGAAGACTCCCTGGAAAAGACCCTGATGTTGGGAAAGATTGAGGGCACAAGGAGAAGGGGACGACAGAGGACGAGATGGTTGGACAGTGTTCTCGAAGCTACCAGCATGAGTTTGACCAAACTGCGGGAGGCAGTGGAAGACAGGAGTGCCTGGTGTGCTCTGGTCCATGGGGTCACGAAGAGTTGGACACGACTAAACAACAACAATAATTTGTTATTTGTACCCCGCCCATCCGGCTGGGCCTCCCCAGCCACTCTGGACGGCTTCCAACAAAGATTAAAAATACATTAAAATGTCACACATTAAAAACTTCCCTGAACAGGGCTGGCTGCCTTCAGATGTCTTATAAATGTCTGATAGTTGTTTTTTTCTTTGACATCTGATGGGAGGGCGTTCCACAGGGCGGGCGCCACTACCGAGAAGGCCCTATGCCTGGTTCCCTGTAGCTTTGCTTTTCGCAGTGAGGGAACCACCAGAAGGCCCTCGGCACTGGACCTCAGTGTCCAGGCAGAACGATGGGGGTAGAGACGCTCCTTCAGGTATACTGGACCGAGGCTGTTTAGGGTTTTAAAGGTCAACACCAACACTTTGAATTGTGCTTGGAAACATACTGGGAGCTAATGTAGGCCTTATAATTTTTATTAAGTTTTGTGTTTTACAATTTAAAACCATCATTTTCACATCCTTAAAATATCATTGGCTTCCCTTCTTCTCTTTTCATGGTTTATTTCACATATCATAAAACCCTGCATATTTTACAAAAACCATGCCATTATTGCATCCATCAAAACTTATTCACACTGTTGAATTTATCTTAATGCTGCCAGCGTTTTCAGCTGTACACAGTTATTTCCAATATATCCTATAAACGTTTTCCAATCTTCTCTAAACGTATTTTCTTCTTGTTCTCTTATTCTGTATGTTAAGTCTGCAAGCTGCACATATTCTGGCAACTTAAGCTGCCATTCTTCTTTCGTTGGGACCTCACTCGTTTTCAATTTTTGGGCTAACAAAACACGGGGCGCATAAATATGCCACCTTTTTTTTGACACCTGGGAATTTCCATCCGAATTATCCCGAACAGAAAGGACTCTGTTTTTTGGGGGAGAGCCAGCTTGCCTTGGGCTGCTCCAGAGGGCTGGACCCGAACTGAAAGAGTCAAATTGCAAGAATTCCAGCTAAACCTTAGGAAGAACCTGCTGGCCTGCGAAGGCTGTGACCTCTCCCTCCTTGGAGGTTTATAAGTAGAGGTTGGGTGGCCACCTGTCAGGGATGCTTTAGCTGAGATTCCTGCAATGAAGGGGGTTGGGCTAAGATGATCCATGGAGGGAGATTCCTCCCAACTTTGAAATTCTAATGTCAATAACATTCTCAGTCCACCTTCTAGGTGGCTTTGACATATGGAAAGAGAAGGGGAGAGATTCAAAAGCATTCCCTGTTTAAAGGTAAAGGTAAAAGGACCCCTGATCATTAGGTCCAGTTGTGGCCGACTCTGGGGTTGTGGTGCTCATCTCGCTTTATTGGCCGAGGGAGCCGGCGTACAGCTTCTGGGTCATGTGGCTACCATGACGAAGCTGCAGCTGGCGAGCCAGCACCAGCGCCGCACACAGAAACGCCGTTTACCTTCCCGCCAGAGCGGTACCTATTTATCTACTTGCACTTTGACATGCTTTCGAACTGCTAGGTGGGCAGGAGCAGGGACCGAGCAACGGGAGTTCACCCCATGGCAGGGATTCGAACTGCCGACCTTCTGATCGGCAAGTCCGAGGCTCTGTGGTTTAACCCACAGTGCCACCCGTGTGCCATTCCCTGTTTAGGGAAGTTTTTAATGACTGATGTTTTAATGTATTTTTAATCTTTTGTTGGAAGCCGCCCAGAGTGGCTGGGAAAACCCTGCCAGATGGGCGGAATATAAGTAATAAATTTATAAATATACAAGTTGTACAAGTGACAAGAAAGTATTTCAATTTCAAAATTATTACTATTATTATTCCACTTTAACCAGGCCTTTGGCTGACTGACATCTAATGCCCTTTTAAAATGTGTTGGGGAGGTATGATTATTTGGTTGTTCTTTCTTTTATTTTTATTATGCATTTTGTGTTTTTATATTATGATTTTATCTGGTGAACCCTGAGACCCACAGGTATAGGGCAGTATACTCCTTCTTCTTCTTCTTCTTCTTCTTCTTCTTCTTCGTCAAGCCCAGGGAGTTGTGGAGGGAACAGAGGCACCTAGGCGGACCCCAGCCTATCTCCCTACAATACCTCTTCTCATATGAACTGATCCAGACCCCAATATCGTCCCCTAAGCCCCTTCTTTGTGTGCCGCCTCCATGAGAGGTCTGGAGGGTGGTAACACAAAAACGGGGCCTTCTCTGCAGTGGCTCCCTGTCTGTGGAATGCTCTCCCCAGGGAGACTCCCCAGGCGCCTTCATGATACAGCTTTAGACACTAGGCAAAAATGTTCCTCTTCAACCAGGCCTTTGGCTGACTGACATCCATCCAATGCCCTTTCAGAGGAGAGGATGATTGGTTTGGTTCCCTTCTTATTTTTATTGCGCATTTGTGGTTTTTAAACATTGTAATTTTACGTTGTGAACTGCCCTGATGAATTTAACAAACAAACAAACGAATGAATGAATGAAATGATCTGTCCTCCTACCTGATTTGTTGTCGCAGCAACTACTTCCCCTCTGGAATAAAGGAGAGACGGCTGAGAAGGCCTTGTCAGGATCATTCCTTCACCTGTGAGAGACAAAGGTGATCTCGCTCGTCCCAGAGTTCAAGTGACACATCTCTAAGTGGTCACCGAGGGTGGAGATCAAGGTTGCACAGTTAGAATTGTTCCACCGGCAAAAGCATTTCTGCTTGTCAGATGGAACAGCCGCCTCTCTCCTCCGACAACTGGGAAACACTGGCCTGCGAGCGCTCCAGTTGGAGAACAGCCTTTACCAAAGGTGTCATGAGCTTTGAAGATGCTCAAACTCAGGACGAAAGGGAGAAACGTGCTAAGAGAAAGGCACGCTTGGCAAACCCTCACTGTGATCAACTCCCTCCTGGAAACCAATGTCCCCACTGTGCAAGGACGTGTGGATCCAGAATTGGCCTCCACAGTCACTTATGGACTCACTTGGCAAACCCTCACCATGATCAACCCCCGCCCGGAAACCTGTATCTTCACTGTGGAAGGATGTGTGCATTCACAATTGGCCTCCACAATCACTTATGGACTCACTGTTAAGACTCTGTTTATGGAAGACAATCTTACTCGGCTACGAGTGATCGCCAAACAAGAACACAAATACAGTATATATATCTATATATAAATGGCACCCCTTTGATTCCTTAAATAAGTGAAGGAGCCCAAGATGATGCCCCGTTCAGCCTTACCCAGTGAGGTGGCACCTCCAAGACCCTCCTGGACCGTCTCTCTTTCTCTGGGACCCACCGGAGCCTTCTCTGCGTCAGGGTAATCAGGAGCCACTTCTGAAAACAGACCCTTTACCAGAAACAGGGAATGTGGGGAAGGGTGACAAAAAGGGAGAGTCAAGAGGCTTTGGGACATTTTCAGTGCAGATTGGACAACTGCAGAGAGTGCCAGGATAGCCTCCTGCATGTTTGAAGAAGAGAAGAGTTTGGATTTGATATCCCGCTTTATCACTACCCGAAGGAGTCTCAAAGCGGCTCACATTCTCCTTTCCCTTCCCCCCCCACAACAAACACTCTGTGAGGTGAGTGGGGCTGAGAGACTTCAGAGAAGTGTGACTGGCCCAAGGTCACCCAGCAGCTGCATGTGGAGGAGCAGAGACGCGAACCCGGTTCCCCAGATTACAAGACTACCGCTCTTAAACACTACACCACACTGGCACCAGGATGAAACCCTCTCTCACCTGCAGCTCTGTCTGCTTCTTTTCCTCTGCCCAACTCAGGAGGAAACCTTCGGCCAGGGCCACCGCCTGGGAACTGGTCTCCGCTCCACATTCCCTGACCCAGCTCTCCATCTCCGGGGGGAGGACAGCCAGGAACTGCTCCAGGATCACTAAATCCAGGATCTGAGCCTTGGTGTGTCTCTCTGGCTCCAGCCACCGACGGCAAAGATGGTGGAGTCGGCTGCAAACCTCTCGGGGTCCCTCGGCCTCCTGGTAGCAGAATTGCCTGAAATGCTGGCGTTGAGCGTCTGAGCTG
Source organism: Podarcis pityusensis (assembly GCF_964106645.2). NCBI lineage: Eukaryota > Metazoa > Chordata > Lepidosauria > Squamata > Lacertidae > Podarcis > Podarcis pityusensis. Next base: position 121,417,739 of record NC_138029.1, read on the forward strand.
AGGACGACCTCCTTGCCCGGGATCTCCTGCGTGGTTCTTTCCCATAATCCCTCGCTGGCCCCAGTTTGGATGGCACCAGGGCCTCTTCCTGCTTCACGGCCAGCTGTTTCTGGATTCTCCATCTTCAATCTTTTTTCAGGTAAACCGCTCTCTCCTTTCCTGCCAATTTCTCAAGGCAAAGCCAAGGGGCCGGCTGAAGGCACCGCTACCAAGTCCTGCAAAGCCAAGACGTTGTCTTTTTTAAAAAAATTGTTTAACCATTTTTTTCGATACAAACATCAACCGCAAAAGACACATATCATAATAACAATAATAACACAATTTGACAATTCAGAATACACTGATATACCTCCGACTACACCTTTTTTTGGGGGGGGGGGACGTGGGTGGCGCTGTGGGTTAAACCACAGAGCCTAGGACTTGTGAAGGTCAGCGGTTCGAATCCCCACGACGGGGTGAGCTCCAGTTGCTCGGTCCCTGCTCCTGCCAACCTAGCAGTTCGAAAGCACGTCAAAGTGCAAGTAGATAAATAGGTACCGCTCCGGCGGGAAGGTAAACGGCGTTTCCGTGCGCTGCTCTGGTTCGCCAGAAGCGGCTTAGTCATGCTGGCCACATGACCCGGAAGCTGTGCGTCGGCTCCCTCGGCCAATAAAGCGAGATGAGCGTCGCAACCCCAGGGTCGGCCACGATTGGACCTAATGGTCAGGGGAGGGGTCCCCTTACCCTAATGGTCAGGGGAGGGGTCCCCTTACCCTTTACCTTTACACCTTTTAAAACAATATTTTCCCATCTCTGTCTCTCCTCCCCCTACTTCCCACCACTATCCGCCTTATCGCTTAAATATTCCTTCCAGATTTCTTCATATTTATCCATTCTTATTTTGCGCCCACACATTGTCTTGTTAGAAAATTATGACGTTCTCAGGGCTGGAAGATTTTCCTTGAACAAATGTGGATAAATCTGGGTTAGCAACTAGCTCCCTTGCACCCTGAAGAAATGGCAGGGGAATGACAAGTTTGAAATTATATAGAAACTAGAGATTTGTGGGTGGAGTTCCTTTCCTTGAGGACTAGTGGATTAAAGCCTTCAGTTTGGCTGGGAGTCAGAAGATGACGGATCCCACCCCTCTGATCTCCCCCTTACAACTCTCCTCTTTTCCAGCTTCCACCCTCCCTTCACCCCAAAACCCCCCAGACTCCTCTCCCAATCCGTGCCCTGTAACCTTTAAAGCCCAGATTCGCACAGGCCCTTTTGCTTCCCACCAGCGTCTCCCGCCTTTGATCGACAGCTTCCCCCAGTTTTGCATTCGGGCGACGGAAGAGCCTCCCCACCGCGTGTGAAACCTTGCACGTCTGAAACGGCGCGCGCGCGCTTCTCCGAGCGGATGCGCGATTCGAGGGGGGGGGGGAAGGAGCACCCATTCGAATCTTGGCACAAATTACGCCGCGCTTCCGCCAATCAGCGCCGCGCTACAGACCGACACGCCCGGCGCTCCCCCGCATCATGATGCGGGTGTTCTGTTCGTGTGAAAGGATGATCAGGTGCACAAGCGGGGTGAAAATGGGGAGAGGAGGATCTTGTTTGCTCTTCTCGGGCTCTCTTCTTTTCTATTCAGCCACAAATCCGGGCCTCTCTCTCCCCCTCGCAGGGGACTCCTAGCCCCCACCCCCCTTTTTCCTGCATTGCAGTTGCATCCTCCCGACTCCTCTCCACTTAAGTCAAATTAATAGGTAGGGGGGCTCACCAGATCATAGAAGGGTCCCCGATGCCGAACTGGGGAGACCCCGAGGCTGCATTCCTCCAAAGCAAGAACCAGGCAGGAGGGGCTTTGGGCAGAAATACCCATTTGCTTTGTAGGTCTTCCTCCCCCTCCCCAAATCCCCATCCTCTCTAGGAATCCAGCTCAGATAATTTTAACCCTTGGCAGCTCAAGCTGTAAGATGATTTCTCTCTCTCTTTCTTAAAACAGGAGCCAAGGAAGAAACAGAGCACTGTGAATGCAGATCCCACACCCCTTTTCTTTCCTGATGGTGGGTGGAAAGAGTGAAACCAGTTTGGGGAAGAAGGAATGACAGAATCCTAAAGAGGACCGCCTCTTTCCATATAAACCTACCCGGACCCTGAGATCAACTTCCGAGGCCCTCCTTCCGTGCGCCTCCTCAAGAGGTACGGAGGGGGGGCAACGCGAGAACGGGGCCTTCTCTGCAGTGGCTCTCCGTCTGTGGAAGGCTCTCCCCAGGGAAGTTCACTTGGGGCCTTCATTACACACCTTTAGGTGCCAGGCAAAACGTTCCTTTTTAACCAGGCCTTTGATCTGATTTACCGTATTTTTCGCCCTATAGGACACACTTTTCCCCCTCCAAAAATGAAGGGGAAATCTGGGTGCGTCCTATGGGGCGAATGCAGGTGCACCGACCCCTCTCGCTCTCCAGGCTTCAGGAACACATCCGCAGCCTAGGCAGCCCTATGCTGCGGATAGCAGCCTGCCGCCCGGCGCAACAGACACCCTGAGGCAGAGCGCCCCGCCTGCCCGCCAGACATCGGCCAGCCCCACAAGCTCGGGGGACAGCAAGGAGGTGCAGCACCGCCATCCTGCTGTTCCTCGACCTAGTTTGGTTTCCCCAACCTGGTTTTTTTGGGGGGAAATTTCCTTTATTTCCCCCCCAAAAAAACTAGGTGCGTCCTATGGGACGAAAAATACGGTATATCCTATGCCCTTTTAAAATGTGGCTCTTTTGGGAAAGGGGGGCGTGTTATTGGGTTATTGTTTTTATCTTGATTTTATATATTGTGATCTGTTCTGTGAACTGCCCCGAGACCTCCGGTACATATATTCAATAAATTAATAATTATAATTATAATTATAGACTTGGATGGGACCTCAAGAGTCATCTAGTCCAACCCCCTGCCATGGAAGAATCTCAGCTGGAGCATCCGGGACAAATGAGTTGGGATAGCTCAGTCGGTAGAGCATGGGACTCTTAATCTCAGGGTTGTGGGTTCGAGCCCCACACTGGGTGAAATATTCCTTCATTGCAGGGGGTTGGACTAGATGACCCACGGGGTCCCTTCCAATTCTACCATTCTATGATTCCATGAACCTCTGCTTGAAAACCTCCAAGAAAGACACTTCCACCATCGAACAGCTCTTACTGGATTTGTGTAGGGTGTACTCCTTAGGCTTTTCTCCTCCCAAAAATATCCGGCAAGGCAGTGGATCCGAATCAGTGTTTTCCTTCACCTTCCCTGGTGGACGAGCCCCATCTGCCACTCACTTCCCTCTACAGCACACGCAGAAACCACCTTCGTGATTGTTAAACCCACTCTGGGTCTCAGTTCGCTGGAGCCTGGCTCCCCATAGGTGTAAACCAGGGGTCTGCAACCTTTAAGACAAAAAGAGCCACTTGGACCGAAGGGGGGAAAACTGGGAGCCGCAAAACCATTGCGACATTTAAAACAGTGGGGAGTGTCGGGGCACACAATGCGCCTCCTCCCCTCGCTAGTATCCGCCCCGGAGCCGTGGCAAAGGTGTAAAAGAGCCACATGCGGCTCCGGAGCCGCGGGTTGCTGACCCCTGGTGTAAACTGACCAATAGACAGCCAGTCGAAGCAGTGGCAGAGCTTCATGCTCCAGCAATGAAGCCATTCCCAGGATTGTGGCTGCTGTCACATGCTGCCAGCTTGTAGGAGCCACGGGTCAGAGCTGAGTGCAGGGTGGTCCTAATTCACAAAGACTCTGGAATTTAAGGCCCTGCTGAAGCCAGAGCAGATGGTGAATTAACTGTATTTCAAAACCAACTGTTATGTACTGAGTTGAATAGGATCCAAAAGGCAGCAGTCTGATTTAATTTAATTCATTTATTTATTGCATTTATACTCCTTTATCTTCCAAGAATCTCAAGATGCTGTGCACGGTTCTCTCCCTCCCCATTGTATCCTCACGACAACCCTGTGAGGTAGGTTAGGCTAAGAGACGGTGACTGGCCCAAGCTCATGCAGGGAGATGAATGGCTGAGGGAAGATTTGAACCCTGCTCTGTCTTGCAGGCCCTGCGGAAAGATGTCAAGTCCCGCAGGGCCCTGGTCTCTTGTGACAGAGCGTTCCACCAGATCGGGGCCAGTACTGAAAAGGCCCTGGCCCTAGTTGAGACCAATCTAACCACCTTGCGACTTGGGACCTCCAAAATGTTGTCATTTGTGGACCTTTATTAAGGTCCTCCACGGGGCAGACCAGGAGAGGCGGTCCCGTATGGGAGTTCCACAGGGCAGGCACTAAGACCGAGAAGCCTGGTTCCCTGTAACGTCACTTCTTGTAGGGAGAGAACCGCCAGAAGGCCTTCGGCGCTGGACCTTAGCTGAACAATGGGAGTAGAGATGCTCCTTCAGATGTACTGGGCCAAGGCCGTTTAGGGCTTTAAAGGTCAGCACCAACACTTTGAATTGTGCTCAGAAACGTACTGGGTAAGAACAGAGTGAAAGATCCAGAATGGTGGAGTGAAACCAGTTTTTCCTCAGGCGTCCAGAACAACAAAGTGGGAGGAAGAGAAGGGAGAAAATAAGCCAAACACTGTATTATAAAGGGTGCAAACTTGACTGGTGAGGAATCCCTACTGTTTTCCTGTGGCAACACCTGGAGCGTGAAACTCAAACCCTGAAGGTATTGGGCTGTGCAACACTTTTGCACCCACCCGTCTCCTCTCTGAGTCCTGGGGTCAAAGGGACCCCAGCCCCAGAGGACGCTTTAGCTCCAACAAGAGCACACCCAGCTACCTCTTGGCAAAATGGAAAGGGACTGGTTTTGACCAGGAGGGAAACAGAACTTCCTGGGACTCTCAGCTTTCCCCTTTTTAAAAAAGCATCAAGTTACCAGCCCCTAAGAAGGAGCAAACACTTGGAAGCGGGTGGACTGTGAAATGAGAACAGAAGGTACAGGAAAGAAAGCTTAGGCACTCAGGGAACTGGGAAACATTAACAGATTCTGCGAAACGGTGCTCTTTTTAGAGAAATACAGCTTGTGTACGCTGATTTCTTTTATTTGTTAAGCATGGAGAACACACAGACCTGGCTGTTAACTTACAAAATTCTCAACACCAGTTCTCAGGGCACATCCTCTCCCTTGCGACTCTACTGAGTGAAACTCATGGAAAGAGAACAAACACTGAGTCGTGAGGAGTTGTTTTTATAATCTATAAAACACCTAGATTGTAGTAAAAAACACACCAACAGAAGACAAAGGAAAAAGCTCCCAACTACAACATGAGATGTTTCAACTCTCGCTATGTTTTTTGATATTCGGGCTGTGCACACAAATCTCTGTTTGTGTGGTCTTGGTTTTTTTGATATCTGCACGTGTGCACCTTTAACATTTCTTCCTAACGCATTTACAAAAACAAATGGGATGTTAATCACAGAGTTTTGCAAGGCAAGAAACACTTAACGGAGAATATCCACCACCAAGCCCAATATTTACACTGAGACACCTGTGTGCATAGAAAAATATTCAATCAAACAGATGGAGGGGCTGTGTGTTCATCTTCCATTTGAAGCCTGGAAATAACTCTGGCAGGGGTCTCAATTTTTTTTATGCCTTTAGGTACCTCTGGGATTTAGAGATAGGGGCATCAGTGTTATCATATAATAGTGGCTCTGGGGCATGTCGTCATTCAACAAAAGGCTTCCTTGCTCAAAATGAAAATCTCTAAGCCAGAAATGGACCATCTCCAACTTGCATGATTACTGAATGAGACACATTTCCTTTTAACAAACAGCCATTAAGTTAAAGGTCCCTTAGCTGCAAACCAACCCTTAAAATCACAGATCCAGCGCCGATCAACACCACCACTGACAGAGACATTGCTTATAATACAGTGGTTGTTCCAGGGAGAGACCCCCCTATAATGATAATCTGGTTCCATACTGATCCATGTCTCAGATCCCCATTGTTGGTCTATGACAGTGCTGGCAAGCACCGGATCTGTGACTTTTGCGTGTGGAGAAAGTGGGCAGAGAGGAAGAAAGCGCCCAGCTGCAGATACATAGAAAACACGTACAGCAAAAGACCACCACCCACATTTAGACGCTGTGCATTTTTGTGGGGTAAAGATCTGATCCAGTAGAATTAAAACTCATCCTCCTTGTGGGTTTTTATGCAGCTTCCTTTCTGTTGGTACAGGAAGTTGTCTACTTCTTCTGCCTCATTATCTTTTTTGTATAAATTTTCATAATATGTTTCAAATTTTTGTATTATTACTTTTGGATCACCTATAATTTCCTCTCCTATTTTTATTCTATTTATTTGTCTTGGATTTTGCCTCTTTCTCAGTTGCCACGCCAGGTATTTTCCCGGTTTATTGGCAAACTCAAAATTATTTTGTTTCCACATTCCACTCCACTTCCAGTTCTATTTTGCACATATATTCTGTCTGTAGTAGCCTCATTTGTTTTTTAATTATATCATTATTTGGTTGTTTGATTTGCTCTTTTTCTTTTTTCCTTATTTCTTCCATTAATTTTGTTTTTTTTCCTTTTCGCTTTCCTTTTTTATTCTTATGCCTTGTTTTATGAAACATCCCCTGATCACTGCTTTACCAGCATCCCAGAGTGCCCTTACGTCATCAACTTGATTTTTATTCAATTCAAAGTATTCTTTTAATGCATTTTTAGCTAGAGACTGTGTTGATGGCTATGCTCTGTCTTCCTTTTTTGTCTTCCCCCTTTCCCCTCCTCCCAATACGCAGACACCTGAGCAGACATGGGAGCCTTGGTTATATCATCCTCCAGATAGTGAGCCCCCCCAACATGTCCCAAAATCCGTTACCAGGAGGCAACGCATTTTGGAAATGCCCTTGGGCAGATCCTTTGGCCAGCGCCGACCACACATAGGAGCTGAATGCTCCCACATGGAAGCATCACTACGTGCTCAGGAGAGGAAGGATGGATGGGGAGGGCAGAGGGGAGCAGCAGTGATTTCACATTTTGTATTAGAAAAGGAGCAAAGCTAAAAGAAAATGCTTCAGTTCCCTTGCTGTCATTGTTCAGGATAGGTACAGTATGTTGCTCCCTGCTTAGCATTCATTTATACAGTGCATGTCCGATGTGGGTCCTCACAATCAAACTCCTGTTTCACGTGGGATACAAGATTTTGCTGCATATTCAAATCGCTTCTGTGAGTTCTCTGATGATACGTGAGGTTTATCTTATTATTGTAGTTATTTCCACACTCTAAGCACTTATACGATTTCACCGCCGTGTGAGTTCTTTGATGCAAATTCAGACCGGACCGTCTAGTGAAGCTTTTTCCACACTCGGGGCATTGATATGGCTTCTCGCCGCTGTGACTTCTCTGATGCAGATTAAGGCTTGATCTTCTCGTGAAGCCGTTTCCACATTCCAAGCAGGTATACGGTTTCTGCCCTGTATGAGCTGTCTGGTGAGCAGAGAGGCCTATCTTCTGCGTGAAGCCCTTTCCGCATTCCAAGCATTTGTACGGCTTCTCCCCAGTGTGAGTCCTTCGGTGAAAAGTGAGCCTGCTCTTCTCTTTAAAGCTCTTTCCGCATTCGAGGCACTGATATGGTTTCTCTCCTGTGTGGATTCTCTGATGAGAAGTTAGGGTGCATCGGTGACTGAAGCTCTTCCCACATTCCATGCACTGATATGGCTTCTCCCCTGTGTGGATTCTCTGATGATACGTGAGGCTCCCCTTATGGCTGAAGCTCTTTCCACACTCTAAGCACCGATATGGTTTCTCCCCTGTATGAGTTGTTTGATGAGCAGCGAGGCCTATCTTCCACGTAAAGCCCTTTCCACATTCCAGGCATTTATATGGTTTCTCCACCCTGTGGATTCTCTGATGAGAAGTCAGGGTGCAACGTTGACTGAAGCTCTTCCCACATTCCACGCACTGATATGGTTTCTCCCCTGTGTGAGTCGTTTGATGATAAGTGAAACTTATCTTATGCGTGAAACTCTTCCCACATTCCAGACACTCAAACGGTTTCTCCCCTGTGTGGATTCTCTGATGAGAAGTAAGGCTACAACGTTGGCTGAAGCTCTTTCCACATTCCACACACTGATACGGCTTCTCACCCGTGTGGATTCTCTGGTGCAAAGTAAGGTTTGTGCTTCTAATGAAACTTTTCCCACATTCCAAGCACTGATATGGCTTCTCCCCTGTGTGGATTCTTTGATGCAAAGTGAGGTTTGAACTTCTGATGAAGCTCTTCCCGCATTCCAAGCACTGGTATGGTTTTTCCCCTGTATGAATTCTTTGGTGGAAAGTTAGGTGTATCTTCTGGCTGAAGCCCTTTCCACATTCCAAGCACTTATATGGCTTCTCCCCTGTATGAATTCTTTTATGAGTAGTAAGATACATCTTCTGACTGAATGTCTTTCCGCATTCTCTGCACTGATATGGTTTCTCCCCAGTGTGGATTTGGCAATGGGCTTCACATTCCAATTTCGGATACACACAGTATTTATCCTTTTCCTCTTCCTCTTCCTCTTCTTCTTCTATGATCACAATTTCAGGGTAGCCACTGCCCTGAGTAGCAGAGGATATATTCCACCTGTTCTGATCTGCTTCAGTCTTCTTTCTCAGTTGTTCCTCATTTTTATGTGTGTCCCTTCCTGCCGACATCCAACATACGTCTCCCGTATTCCTGGCTTCCCATTTGTGGCCTGCAGTAAGACATGAAGTCATCATCATCATCATCATCATCAATTTTATTTATACCCCACCCTCCCTAGCCAAGACCGGGCTCAGGGCGGCTAGCACCAAGTATAAAAACAATTGATTAAAATACAACTTAAAAACAAGATTAAAATACAACATTAAAATGCAGCCTCATTTCAGTAGAAACTCAAATCAAAAAACTTTTTGGGGATGAAAACGTCAAATCTCCACCAAGGCCAACTATCCAGACTGGTCCTACATGGGCCAGAAAAAAGCCAGGGAAGTCCCCAATTAGGAGTTCCATCACAGAAGGAAAAAGGAAAAGAGGGGGAGGGAATCAAGTTGATTCCAAGCCAAAGGCCAGGCGGAGCAACTCTGTCTTACAGGCCCTGCGGAAAGAAATCAGATCCTGCAGGGCCCCGGTCTCATGAGACAGAGCGTTCCACCAGGCCGGAGCCAGTGTTGAAAAGGCCCTGGCTCTGGTTGAGGCTAATCTGACTTCCTTAGAGCCCGGAACCTCTAGGGTGTTGCTATTTATGGACCTTAAGGTCCTCCGTGGGGCATACCGGGAGAGGCGGTCCCATAGGTACGAGGGTCCTAGGCCGTGAAGGGCTTTAAAGGTCAAAAGCAGCACCTTAAATCTGACCCTGTACTCCACCGGGAGCCAGTGCAACTGGTAAAGCACTGGGTGAATATGCTCCCATGGCAGGGACCCCGTGAGGGGCCTCGCTGCAGCATTCTGCACCCACTGGAGTTTCTGGGACAGCTTCAAGGGCAGCCCCGTGTAGAGCAAATTACAGTAGTCAAGCCTGTATATATAAAAGCATTTATAAACCACTTCATATTTTCAAAAGATTCCAATTTAGATGGGCTGCCCGTCAGTTACACATTTTACCATCTCTTGACTGGCCTTAAGAAAGTCTTACTGAGAGAGGTGACGAGGCGATAATTCTCCTCCATGACATCCCTATGAAGAGCTCTCTGGTCAGGATCCAGGAGAGCCCACTCCTCCTCAGTGAAATACACAGACACAGCCTCAAAGGACCACGGACCCTGAAAGAGAAGGAAACATTTGTGTCTTGACAGAAATTAAGAGCGTCTGCTAGCAAAACCCAGAAGTCTCATCAGGGGAGAACGGCTGTGTATTATCCCACAGAAGTTAAACCTTCTGAGGAGGCCTTCACAGCCTTTCTCTCTCCCTCTCTCTCTCTTAACTTATACTTTTCAGGTTTAATAATAATAATAATAATAATAATATACATTTCACTAATTTTACAATCATTTCGACATTTCAAAGCTTGACTTCCTTCCCCCTCTTTCTCATAGCTCTCAACTTTTCCCTTTTCTTGCGAGGAATCCTATTCGGAATAAGGGAATTTCCCTTAAAAAAAGGGAAACATTGACAGCTATGCTCTTTCTGCAGTTCCTTAAATTTATTTTTAATATCTTCTGCATATCCCAATTAACTTAATTTGCTCATTTATTAATCTACTTTAAATATATACTGCAGGTTATTACAATAATCCTGCCAATGTTCTTATCTGTTTGCAATTTATCTGTAAATGTTCAATAAACCATTTCCATTCTTTTATATAAAGAAGTTTGTTATCTCGATTTTTTATTCTTCCGGTAAGTTTTGCCATTTCCACATATTCCTTAAGTTTTTGTATCCATTCTTCCTTTGCTGGGACTTCTTTCCATATTGGGGGCAAGTAACATTCTTGCCGCTGTAGCAGCACAAATAAATAAATTTCTATACAGTTTAGGTCGTTCTGTCTCTATAATTCCCAAAAGTAAAGCTTATGGGTGTTTTTATTTTATTTTTTATGACCGTTATTTTAAACATCCTTTTCAATTCATTATAGATCACTGCCTTTCTCTTGGGCAGCTCTGACAGAAGCAAAGATGAGGAGAGAATTTCCATCCGGACCAGGGAGATGAGAAGGCTCCTCCTTCTCCCCAATGATTCTTCCCTGATCCATACCTGATCGTTTGCAACAGCAACTGCTTCCCCTCCAGCGCGAGGAAGGGACGGCTGAGGGGGTCTTGCCAGCATCATCCTGTCACCTGTGAGAGACAAAGATAGTAGGGAAGACATCATCTCTCCAAGGTTTCAAGCTGGGGTCTTTCTGAGCCCTACCTGAAGACGGCCAAGATTGAACCGGAGACCTTCTGCAGGCAAAACTGATGCTCTGCCGCTTGGGCGAAAGCCCTTCTCAATGGAGCGACAACATCTACAGTGGTGAAACATTTGCACACTGCGGGGGTCAGGTTGGATTGCTATGAAGAATTATGAAAAATGGAGCACGCCATTGTGCCAGCGATGAAAGCATTGCTTTGACTGGGCTGGATTCATTGACAATAATTTCTGATTGAATCCCACAAGCCTCTGCACCTCTGTCATTTTCTTTCTCTCTGCCTGACAGTCACGTATAAGCATTCTTAAACACGGACTGGTTGCTTCACCAGGCATCCTGAGCCATAAAGATAGTAGGTTACTTTGATGTAGATTTGTTAATCTTTAGGTAGATCTTAAGGGCGAGGATGTGGGTGGCGCTGTGGGTTAGACCACAGAGCCTAGGACTTGCCAATCAGAAGGTCGGCAGTTTGAATCCCCGTGACGGGGTGAGCTCTCGTTGCTTGGTCCCAGCTCCTGCCAACCTAGCAGTTCGAAAGCACGTCAAAGTGCAAGTAGATAAATAGGTACCACTCCGGCGGGAAGGTAAACAGCGTTTCCGTGCGCTGCTCTGGTTCGCCAGAAGCGGCTTAGTCATGCTGGCCACATGACCCAGAAGCTGTACGCCGACTCACTCGGCCAACAAAGCAAGATGAGCGCTGCAACCCCAGAGTCAGTCACGACTGAACCTAATGGTCAGGGGTCCCTTTAACTTTACCTTTAAGGGCCAGGAAGAGAGTTCACAAGGAGATGGTAAGTACTATTTTTCATTGCCATCCTTCATCTCCTGTTTACTGTTGTTTATGACCTCCGGGGGTACTAAATGCATTCCTCCTTGATTCCTATTTTATTTACTCCGAACCATGTATGCATGCTCAAGTAGGAAATAGTTTCTTTGTAGTTAAAAGGATTTCTCTGATCTAACTTTGTCCCACGTGGGGATGTTTTTGAAATGCTCAGAGGACATCTGATTGGTTCTTACAAGCACTGTGTTATAAGTTCTTTTGTTAATAAAAGGGGCCTGGGCCAGGGTGTGACAGATTATTATTGGCAACTCCTCCCAGAGTCTTGCTGGTCAAGCCTCGTGTGTATTTTATTAATCAGGGTCCAATCCTTCCTTGCTTTGGGAACGCAACACACACCAGAAGTTTTGGGGAGGAAAAAAAAAATTTGCAAATGCCGCCGACCGAAATATGCATTTCCACCAGCTACAAGGATGGCAACACGTCCTCGTATACAAGAAGTGTCCTGTCGACATGTAAAAATAATAATAATTCATGGACGTAATGAGGAATAGAATAGAATCATAGAATCGGAAGGGACCATGAGGGTCACTCACGGAGGGACATAATAATTATTATTCCTTTGGTTTATTTTCCACCCTTCTTCCCCAAGAGAGCCATAGGTGGCAAACATGTCAATAAAAATATCCTTAAAAACATTGCAAAGCTAGTTAAGAACAATCACATGCACTTTAAATAACTACCATCATCCACTAAGGAAATGTTTTTCAACCTTGGTTCTGCCAAGATTGATGGACTACAACCCCCATCATCCCCAGCTATCTTAGATGGGCTGGTCAGGGATGGTGGGAGTTGTAGTCCAACATTTGGGGATCCAAGGTTGAAGAAGACTGCACTAGGGAAAGGATCCAAAGCGAGGTCCAAATGCAATAGAAGCCCTACAACCATTTACACAAACACAACCAGTGAAAGAGCTGAAGACACAACGTCTTACCGAGACAGGCGACGAGAAGATAATTCTCCTCCATGACTTCTCTGTGCAGAGCTCTCTGGTCAGAATCCAGCAGAGCCCATTCCTCTGCTGTGAAATACACTGCCACGTCCTCAAAATAAATTTGGGCCTGAAAAGAAAAGGAAAACATTGGCCCTTTCGCAGACAATGTCACAATTCTCTACTTGCAAAATCCAGAAGACTCAACAAGGAAAAGTGGCTGAAGTTTACAGCATGTTATTCCCTGAAGGAGAACTATTTGAAAATGATTTACAGGTGGTGTTTGACTCTGAGTAGGCATGCGCGGGTGGCGGATGGGATGCGGGTGGCGCTGTGGTCTAAACCACAGAGCCTAGGGCTTGCTCATCAGAAGGTCTGCGGTTCGAATCCCCGCGACAGGGTGAGCTCCCTTTGCTTGGTCCCTGCTCCTGCCAACCTAGCAGTTCAAAAGCATGCCAGCACAAGTAGATAAATAGGTACCGCTCTGGCGGGAAGGAAAACGGCGTTTCCATGCGCTGCTCTGGTTCGCCAGAAGCGGCTTAGTCATGCTGGCCACATGACCCGGAAGCTGGCTGCGGAAAACGCTGGCTCCCTCGGCCTGTAGAGTGAGATGAGCGCCGCAACCCCAGAGCCATCCGTGACTGGACTTAACGGTCAGAGGTCCTTTACCTTTACCTTTAGACATGCTAAGATGTATAATATTGAATCAGATAAGCGAGATGCAAAGAGGTAGCGGGAACGTCGTTTCATATGTGGTGGACATGTAAAAGGTTATAGGGAATTGGGAAATAATTTATAATGAATTGAAAAAAACGTTTAAAAGCACTTCCCCCAAAAAATCAGAGTCCTTTCTGTTGGGGATAATTCAAATGGAAATGCCCAGATGTCAAAAAAGGTTATTTAAGTATGCCACTACTGCAGACCATGTTTGGTTAGCCCCAAAATGGAAACGGAGCGAGGTCCCAGCCAAAGAAGAATGGCAACTTAAGCTGCCAAAATATGCGCAGCTCGCAGACGTAACACGTAGAATAAGAGAACTAGAAGAACATACGTTTAAAGAAGATTGGAAAATGTTTATTGAATATATGGGGGGGGGAATTGTGTACACTTGGAAACGTTGGCAACATTGAGATAAATTCAGCAGTGCAAATAAGTTTTGATGGAAGTAATAACGGAATACTGAATGCTTGAGTTTATATAAAATATGCAGGGATTTATGCTATGTAAAATGAACCATGGAAAGAGAGGAAGGGAAGTCATTGATATTTCAAGCTTGTTTAAATGAATCTTTTAAATTGTAAAACAGTAAATTTAATAAAAATGAGAGAGAGAGAGAGAGAGAGAGAGAGAGAGAGAGAAGTGTCTGGGTATTATTCTGCATGACTGTTCGAGTGGCATTCGCAGCCTCCTCGGTGGGCAGCCTAGAAAGAAGCGATGAGATTCCTGCATTGCAGGGGGGGTGGACTCGATCCGCGATCCAGTATCCCTGAAGGAGCGTTTCCACCCCCATCATTCAGCCCAGACACTGAGGCCCAGCTCTGAGGGCCTTTTGGTGGTTCCCTCCCTGTGAGAAGCCAAGTTACAGGGAACCAGGCAGAGGGCCTTCTCGGTGGTGGCACCCGACCTGTGGAACGCCCCCACCAGATGTCAAAGAGAACAACAACTACCAGCCTTTTAGAAGACATCTGAAGGCAGCCCTGTTCAGGGAAGCTTTTAATGTTTGATGCATTACAGTGGTACCTCGGGTTACATACGCTTCAGGTTACAGACTCCGCTAACCCAGAAATAGTACCTCGGGTTAAGAACTTTGCTTCAGGATGAGAACAGAAATCATGTGGTGGCGGTGCGGCGGCAGCAGGAGGCCCCATTAGCTAAAGTGGTGCTTCAGGTTAAGAACAGTTTCAGGTTAAGAACGGACCTCCGGAACAAATTAAGTACTTAACCTGAGGTACCACTTTACTGTATTTTAATATTTTGTTGGAAGCTGCCCAGAGTGGCTAGGGAGGCCCAGCCAGATGGGTGGGGTATAAATAATAAATTATTATTATTATTATTATTATTATTATTATTATTATTACCCTTGGGTCCCTTCCAACTCTAAGATGCTATGAATGTATAAGGAGGACAGATAATCGTTCAGATGCAGGGAGATGAGCAGAGGCACTTGGCTTCCTCTTGGCAGCCTTCCCGGGGATGCTTCCACCTACCTGAAATGTCGCTTGTACAGGTTCTTCCGCTCCCCCATGAAGAAAAAATGCCCAAGGAGTTGTTGCTGGCATTATTCCACCACCTGTGAGAGAGAAAGGTGACGGGAAGCCATCAGAGCAGACGTTAATCTCAGAGGCTGCATGACAAATTTCTCTTTTCTTTTAATTTAAAGCATTCTTTGGAAATTTCTAGGTCCGCGTTGACATCACAAAACAACACACCTGCCCTATGTATCTTGAACGTCCCTTTGCATTATGCATTAGTTGTGCAAAACTACAGCTTATCCCATTTTTCCTCTTGTGGAGAAATCCAAGGGGTCGCAAAGGAACGCCTTTCTGAGCTGGGGAAAAGTCTGAAAACCAGCATGCGGCCGTGCCCCATTTCGGGAAAACATCAAATGCATCTCACAGATTTTACGGCGGGGCGGTCAACTTCTCATGGGCCGCAAGAGAACTCTGACGTAGAATAAGGGGGCCACACACTTAATTAGATTTCCATATTGAAGATTGAAGCGTTCGCAATAGATTTAATATTATACAGTCATACCTCAGGTTACGTCCGCTTCATGTTACGTTCTTTCAGGTTACATCCTGCGGCGACCCAGAAGTACTGAAAAGGGTTACTTCCGGGTTTCGCCACTCGCACATGCGCAGAAGTGCAAAATGACGTCACGTGCATGTGAGGAAGCGGCGAATCGCAACCCGCGGGTTGAACTCTTTTTATGTTGCGAACGGGCCTCTGGAACAGATCCCGTTCGCAACCAGAGGTACCACTGTATATGTAATATTTAACACACAGTTAATAGATTTACTGGGTGGGACGCGGGTGGCGCTGTGGGTTAAACCTCAGCGCCTAGGACTTGCCGATTGCATGGTCGGCGGTTTGAATCCCCGCGGCGGGATGCGCTCCCGCTGCTCGGTCCCAGCGCCTGCCAACCTAGCAGTTCGAAAGCACCCCCGGGTGCAAGTAGATAAATAGGGACCGCTTACTAGCGGGAAGGTAAACGGCGTTTCCGTGTGCGGCTCTAGCTCGCCAGAGTAGCTTCGTCACGCTGGCCACGTGACCCGGAAGTGTCTGCGGACAGCGCTGGCTCCCGGCCTCTAGAGTGAGATGAGCGCACAACCCTAAAGTCTGTCAAGACTGGCCCGTACGGGCAGGGGTACCTTTACCTTTACCTTTAATAGATTTACTAATTTAAAAAGTTTAATACGCAAATAAATTATGGGCTTTCGTTAACAGCGTGTGACACAAAAAATGAAATTTAAAGGCTTTAGGATTTTTTTTTCATGAACGTTGATGAGACCCTGCCAAAAGAGGCCTCCTGGGCCAGACCTACCCTGATTTCTTGCATGATCAATAAAAAATGATCAATTTAAAACTTACCCAGTGAGGTGTCACCTAAGTCACTCTCTGGCACAGACTGCCTGTGTAGGTGACTGTCTCTGGCCTCTGAGGGAAGCTTCCCTACTCTGTGGAAATCTGTGGCCACTTCTGCAAACAGATCCTGGAGCTGAAACAGCAATGAACGGTGAGGATTATGAGGAAAGTAAGGACAGAGGCAAAGGTCTCTGTGGTTTGGCACATTCCTCCTTGCGGGACTTTCGGAAAGAGTTCAGCAATTTTGCGCTCACCTGCTGCTCTGCCTGACTCAGGAGGAAACTTTTAGTCAAGGCCCCCATTTGGGAACTGGACTCTGCTCCACATACTCTGACCCAGTTCTCCATCTCCGCTGAAGGACAGCCAGGAACTGCTCCAAAATCACCAGGTCCAGGATCTGATTTTTCATGTGTTGCCCCGACTTGCAGACAGTGTATTAAGCTGTTGAAACCAACATTACTAATGAAGGTGTGTTTTCGCTCTCGTTGGGAACATTTTTAACGGTTTCAAGTAGATCAAAGTAACATCGCTTTGCTGCATCCGAGTTCAGGTAGGCTGCTGCTGTATATGGAGGCTCCATTTCCCACACAACTGATCCCATTGCCCATTCGCTACATCCTTGCATCTCACTAACTGGGACCCTTTGTCCATATCCTATTATTAGACAGGCACAATGCCTAGAGGAAAACACAACACGCCTCCATCCACCTGTGCTTCGATATTATATTCAGGCACAACACAGGCTATTCAATTTCATTTTAAAATGTGTTCAAAAAATCAGGTGTAAAAAACAACAACCATCAAATCATACAAAACACCAGCAACTGGTTGGCCACTGTGAGAACAGGATTCTGGACCAGATGACACCATTGGCCTGTTCCCGCAATGTCCTTTTTTATTAACAAAAACATAAACCTTCATCACAACCAAGTCAGGTGCCAAATCCCTCATGCAAAGTCTGGATCAGGACCACCTCTAGATTCCCCTCCCCCCTTTCCATAGCTGTCAACCTTCCCCTTTTCTTGCGAGGAATCCTATTCGGAATAAGGGAATTTCCCTTAAAAAAAGGAAATGTTGACAGCTATGCTCCCTTCCTTTGACCATATTTATTTGCAAAGGGAGAAACTCTCCACATCTGCTTCCAGGTTGCAGTTCACAAAACTTTAACTAGACACGTTGGTGGTTTGGCCCCAGCCAAGGAAAACCGGATCAGGATTCCTGCATTGCAAGGGCTTGAACAAGATGACCTTGGGTGTACCGGCGGGGTATAAATAATAATTTATTATTGCAGTGGTACCTCAGGTTACAAATGCTTCAGGTTACAGACTCCGCTAACCCAGAAATAGTACCTCAGGTTAAAAACTTTACCTCAGGATGAGAACAGAAATTGCGAGGCAGCGGCGGGAGGCCCCATTAGCTAAAGTGGTGCTTCAGGTTAAGAACAGTTTCAGGTTAAGAATGGACCTCTGGAATGAATTAAGTTCTTAACCCGAGGTACCACTGTATTATGATGATTCTATTAAAAAGCTCCCAGTTTCCAGCTGTTGGAACCATAACCCCACTTGCAAAACTCCAAATCTCCAGCCTCTGTCTTGGGGGTGTGGGTGGGTGGGTGTGTGGGTGGGTGGGTGTAGAGATATCAGGAGTCCCAAATCTCCTGTCAGCTGGAGAGAAATACTTTTCTTCTCCTGTCAGCAGCATCTTCTCTCTCTCTCTCTCTCTCTCTCTGTGTGTGTGTGTGTGTGTTGGGGCATCTGTTTGCCTCAAGAAGCAATGGAGTGCGCATCCGGGGGTGAAGTCAAATCACAGCACTGAAGTGACCTCCCCAGGGTGCAGGCTTGTGTCTGGAGGTCTGGAAAGCAGAGTGAGACGTTTGGCACCATTTTGGCTGCAGGAGTTCACCGAATGGCAAAGTTAGAAAGGGCACCAATGGTCATCTACTGACTGTGCCCCCAAATACCCCAGTAATAAGATCATTAAGTTTGCAGATGATACAACGGTGTTTGGTTTAATCACAGCTGGAGAGGAGAGGCAGCCTATAGGAAGGAAGTTGAGCAGTTGGGGGAGTGGTGCGGGGAAAACAACTTACTCCTTAAGGAAAACAAAGAGATTATTGTGGACTTTAGGAAATGTAAATTGAATATTCAGCCACTTATTATTGAGGGGAAGTGCGTGCAACAGGTGGTGTTTCGATTTCTGGGAATGGAGTTGAGAGATGACCTAACCTGGGGAGAAAACAGCAAAGACCTGATGAAGAGAGCACAGCAGAGGTTATATTTTCTGAGAAGCCTCCGCAAAAACAATCTCTCAAAGGACCTGTTGATGGCATTTTTCCATTGTACTGTGGAGAGTGTATTAACTTATGGTCTCTGTGTGTGGTTTGGGAGCTGCACGGTCAGGGAAAAACAATGCTGTCCAGGGTTGTAAAGACTGCGGAGAGAATAACTGGGTGCACTCTTCCCACCATGGATCAAATCTATGCTTCCAGGTGTCATAAGAAAGCTGCAGAGATAGTGCAGGATAGTGCGCACCCCAGAAATGATCTCTTTCAGCTTCTGCCTTCTGGAAGAAGGTACAGGGTTATTAAGACTAGGACTAGCCGCCTGAGAAACAGTTTCTATCCAAATGCGATTTTGGTTTTAAACGCAGTGTAAGGTGGTCTCTATGGGAGAATATTGTATTTAATTATGGGGTATCAGAGTTTTTAGGGGGCTAACCAGGCTGGGATAGCAGGCTTGTTGGTTTTTGAATGTCTGATGTAGATTTTTTGAATTTCGTTGCTCTGTATGGGACAAGGACAATAAAGATTATCGTATCATATCTAGCCCAACCCTATGCAATGCAGTTGCTGGAACGAGACACGCAAGACACCATCCAACTGCCTTACGGACTCCCCTCCACATTTGTGGAGAGTTTAAGCAGAGGTTGGACGGTCGTCTGTTGTGCATGAGCGACCTGAGCTTCCTGCATTGCAGGGGGTTAGGCTAGATGACCCTATACGGGCCTAGGACCCTCGTACCTACGGGACCGCCTCTCCTGGTATGTCCCATGGAGGACCTTACGGTCTTCAAATAAAAACATCTTGGAGGTCCCAGGCCACAGGGAGGTTAGGCTGGCCTCAACCAGAGCCAGGGCTTCTTCGGCTGTGGCCCCGATCTGGTGGAACGCTCTGTCCCAAGAGACTAGGGCCCTGCGGGACTTGACATCTTTCCTCAGGGCCTGCAAGACAGAGCTGTTCCGCCTGGCCTTTGGCCAAGGCACAGTCTGACCCCCTCCTTCGGCAATCCTCATAGAACTCTAGCCCAATGGTTGCCATTAATTTGACTCTGAATTGATTTTAGAATGAATTGATTGTGACTGTGTTACTTTTACTGCTGTTAGCCGCTCTGAGCCATACCTGTCAACTTTTCCCTTTTCTTGCGAGGAATCCTATTCGGAATAAGGGAATGTCCCTTTAAAAAAGGGGAAAGTTGCCAGCTATGCTCTGAGCCCGGCTTCGGCTGGGGAGGGTGGGATATAAATAAATTATTATTATTATTATTATTATTATTATTATTATTATGACCTACGGGTCCCTCACATCTCTACATTTCCATGACCGAAGGTCCCCTCCATGTGCGTCTTGCAAACTGTGTTACTTTTACTGCTGTTAGCCACTCTGAGCCATAGCTGTCAACTCTTCCCTGTTCTTGCAAGGAATTCTATTCGGAATAAGGAAATTTCCCTTAAAAAAAGGGAAAAGTTGGCAGCTATGCTCTGAGCCCAGCTTCGCCTGGGGAGGGCGGGATATAAATGAAAATTTTATTATTTTTATTATTATTATTATTATTATTATTATTATTATGACCCACGGGTCTCTCCCATCTCTGCATTTCCATGACCGAAGGTCCCCTGCGTGTGCATCTTGCAAAGTCTGCAAGTTCCCCCCGCCTCGCAGAAAAAAAGCAAAGGACCCTCTTCTCCTGGCTTTGCAGAGCGGAGGCAGGGAAGGCAAAGAAAGCCAGCGGCGCTCCCTGGGATCTCTAGTTCAGAAACGGATCTTGCCAAGTAGATCACGGGGCGAAAGGGGGCGAGGGTCTCGCTTCCTTCCAGTTGCACCCTAGCAATCGGTTGATACCCCCAACCCCAAATTGCAACCCCATCCCAGGGAGGGTGGGTCTCCTAGCATCCTCCTGCCTGCGGCCCAGGGGATCCCCTCCAGCCCAGTGCACAAAGGGGTCGGGGGTGGGGTGTCTCACCGGATCCGGCCTCGGATGCAGCGCCGGGAGGGGGCACCGGGGGGGGGGGTGCAGATCAGCCGCTTCCCTCCACGTGAGGAGCCAGGCAGGAAAAGGACTGGGAGACGGAGGGAAACTCCTCCCCCGATGGCTTTCCTCTCTAGCAACGGGAGCTCCGTTCATCTTAACCCTTGGAAAATCGAGCAGCAAAAACACACACACACAAATCCCCTCTATTAATATTAATATTAATATTATTATTAGTATTAGGCAGAAACATGCATGGGAGACATTAACAAGGGGGAAATGGAAAGGGAGCTGGCCGTGCAATCAGACTCTCCGGGTCCTGGGTTCGAATCCTGCATTTGCAGCGGGTTGGGCTAGATGACCGCTGGCGACCCCTTCCCACTCTGCCAGCCTGTGATTCTGTGAAGTTGCATCTCCCCCTCCTTCTCTGGCGCAGAGAGAAATGATCAGAGCTCTTCGGAGAAACAAAGCGACATTTGGTGGGTGGGATCGGGCTAGCTAGGAAGAGAAGGAGGCGGAGAGGAGGGGGACTTGATTTATTTGGGGCTGGGGGAGAGGAGAAAGGGACCAAAAACAAACACCCCACACACTTTTGAGGCTTGGGGGTTTCCCCCTGCAGTTCAAACGCAAAGTGGGGCCCAAAGTGCATCTTGCGACCTCCTTGCAAGGCCCCCAAAGTCTCTCTTCCCCCTCTTGTTTCTGCCGGATTATAGATGCCCCTCTACTGCTTTGATCGATGGAACTGCCACCGTTAGTGGTGCCACGTGGTACCTGTAAAAAATCGGTCTTTTATTGGCGTGGCGGCAGCTAGACTTTGGAACTCGCTGCCTCTTGAATCCACAGGGATGGGGGTTCGATCTGGGGCGGGGAGGGTCCCTGGCATTTGCCTCCCGTGCGATGGAAATCAGCGGCAGGGGGAAACTCAGGAGGAGGAGGAAAATGTGGCTTCCTTTCCCAGCTCTGCAATTTTTAGATCGGTGGAATAACCTTTAGAAGGCATCGGAAAGTAGCCCTGTGAAGGTTTCTTTTTTTAAAAAAAAAATGTGCAATGTTATATTACGTATTTTTTATATATAATAATTTTTCTTAGTTTTCGATTACAGTCCAATAATTGTTCTTGTTTAGTCGAGTCCGACTCTTCGTGACCCCATGGACTAGAGCTCGCCAGGCCCTCCTGTTTTCCCGGCGTTTCGTCAAATTCATGTTGGAGTCCAATAATAGCCTCATTATAACAATGCCAAATTATAATACAATAACTAATACCAATTATTCGAATCGTTTGGTGGTTTTCTTTATTTCTGTGTTCCAAAATCTTATTAATTTCAGTTACATTCCGGTCAAAATAATAATTCCTTATACAACAACTGGAATGTTAATAACTTGTATTTGCGTTGACACATTAAATGATTTATAAAATTAGAAGCGAGGCGCTCAGACTGTATCCTCCTTCTTCCTGTGTGTGGCAATTATTCCGCCCATGGTGTGTCTTCCTGTCCTTGTAAAATTTGTTTACAGTGGTACCTTGGTTCTCAAACACCTTGGTACTAAAACAACTTGGAACCCAAACACTGCAAACCCAGAAGTGTTCCGGTTTGCAAACTTTTTTCGGAAGCGGAACATGCTTCGTTTTGAGTGTTGCCACACTTCCGTTTTGAGTGATACCCTGAGGTCTGTCTGTTTTTGCTATTTATTTTTCATTTTTGTTTTTGCGGCTTTTTTTGTTTTGTTTTTGTGACTGTGTGGAACTCAGTTCAGCTACCGACTGATTGATCGTGTGATTGCAGTACATTGTTGTCAGGGGTTCAGGGACAGAGGCACAGGGTAGGCAGGAGATGGAGAGCGATGGGGATGAATCCCAGGACAGCGAGGAAGAGGATGACAATGACTCTAGAGATTCCATGAGTCTTTCCAGCGAATCAGAGGATTCCCAGAAAGGGGCGCCGGTGGTCAAGGCCAGGGGAGCCCCAGGGGGGACTTGTCAGGAGCAGGGGGCCAGCGGGGGATCCCAAAGTGGCAGCTGGGCGTCAGGACCAGCCTCCCCGCCAGAGTGCAGCGAAGGGGGTGGAGGTTCCAGTGTATCAGGGGAGGCGGCTCCGGCAGTAGAGAAAGGAGGGAGGTCGGAGCAAGCCACCCTCCCAGAAGGGGAGGGGAGTAGTGAAGGGAGTAGCGTAGCTGCCAAAAGGAAAGTTAGAGGTTGGGGGCGCGCGCCAAGTTCAAATGTAGAGGCGCGCGGAAGTACAGGGAGCCCGGAGGAGGGGCCAGGTCCCAAAGCCCGCAGGAGGGGGCAAGAGCAGTCTGATTCCGCGTCGGAGGAATCCAGGAGGGGCGAAACCCCAGTGGGCAGAAAGACCCTGCGGAAAAGGAAAGAGAGAAAGAGGTGGAGCAGCGCAAGCCTCTTAAACTGGTGCAGGGCGGGGACAGATTCAGAAGGGACTTCAGCGGTCTAAGCCTAGCAGACGTAGGGCTGCGCGCCTCGGATCTGAAGCAAACAATGAACTGCAATAAACACGTTTGTATATAAGAAAAGAAAGGCGTTGGTCTTTTGTGAGCTGAGACTTGAGGCAGCCCTGACAGTAAGTCCCTTCTCTCTGAAACTGCAAAAAAATTTTTTTGCAAAGCTCACGAAGTTTGGCAGACATGGCTACTGAGGAGCAGATAACGACCCTGCAAAACGCAGTCGCTGAACTCTCCGTTGCAGTACGGGTCTCTCAGAAGACAGTTGCCGAAGCAGAAGCGCGATGCCAGGATCTGCAAGCCAGGTGGGATCAGGCGTGCAAACAGGGGTTCCCGGGGTCCAGATCAGAGGGAATCGCTCTGGGAAGACGGGGGGGCAATTTAGTAGCCCACTTCGATGGGAACCTGAAGCATTATCCCAACTTCAGAGCAGACGTCCTATACGCGCTGCATTTGCTTCGAAAAGACTTCAAAGATGAGGAGGAGAAAGTAGGCTTTATTGTGTCCCACTTGCATGGGGAAGCTAGAACCTGGTTACGCAATTTGTGGCGCGAAGATGGTCTTGCCCACAGGGACTCTGACGAATTTATCAAAGCCATGGACGCTTGCTTCCAATCTACCGTTGACGTTGATGTGGCGCGCCAGGAGATGCATGGATTGCGGCAGGGCAAGGCTACAGTGCGTCAGTACCATTCTCGCTTTTTTGCATTGCTGAATGTGCTGGGCTGGGAAAAAGACTCCCTGGCAGTGAGAGACTTGTTTTGGGAGGGGCTTCATGGCTCAGTAAAAGATGAGCTGGCTAGGGGAGACAGACCTCAAACCCTAGCAGACGTCGTCCAGAGGGCACTCACGATAGGGGTGCGTCACGAAGAACGCCCTTGGCACAGTGAGGAGGGGCGTCACGTCCGCCCACCAGCTAGAGCGCCTCCTTTTCTTCTTCCCAGGGACCTGGGACGTACAAATCCCTCGCCTATGCTGAAGGGAGGGGAGGAGCCAATGGAGCTGGGTCGTGCAAAGGCTCAGTCAGCTGCCGGAGCCTCAGCGTCCGGAGCAGTCAAGGCGAAGCCTCCTAGAGGGACCAGGAAGTGTTACATCTGTGACAGCCCACAGCACATGGCTAAAGAGTGTCCCCAGAGGCTCCAGAAGCACACTGCAGCCTTAGCAACAGTAACAGGGGAAGAGTTCCAAGGAGAACAGTTTCAGGGAAACGAGAATGCCTGGATGGAAGCAGAGATGCTGGGGCTCCACCAGGCAAGTCAGTGAAGCAGTCCCCAGTGCTTTTGCAGCCTACAGACCCCTTACCACCCAAGCCAGTGGTGCAGCTCACTGCTACTCTCCAGCTACCTAATGGACTCACCCTGGAAGTCCCCATTACGATTGACTCAGGGAGCAACGCAGACTTCGTGGGGATGCAGTTCATCAAGCAGCATCGCATAGCGCTACTACCAGCCACGCTGCCTCTGAACGTCGTCACGGTAGATGGCAGGAAGTTGCTGGGTGGGCAAGTGGTACAACAGACACCACCCATGCTGCTGAAAATTGGGAATCATCGCGAGGTCATCAGTTTCAATGTCACCCAACTGTCAGACACGCCTATAGTGTTAGGCATGAGTTGGCTGGATAGACACAGCCCATCATTAGCGTGGTACCAGCGGCAGCTCACCTTTGGCTCGTCCTACTGCGCACAACATTGCATCCAGACAGGCCAGGAGGAGGAGGGCCAGGAGGAAGGGCAGCAGTTGCATCTAGGCATGGTGCAGGCAGTGCCCCACAAGTACAAGGGGTTTTTGGAGGTCTTCTGTGAAAAGGAAGCTGACCAATTACCACCCCACCGGCCCTACGACTGTGCAATTGACCTCTTACCAGGGGCGACGCTGCCGACTGCGAAGCTGTATTCCATGTCTGAAGATGAAATGCAGGAACTCCGGGAGTTCATAGATCACAATTTGAAGCGGGGATTCATCCGAGAATCCAAGGCCGTGGGGGGCAGTCCTGTGTTTTTCGTGAAGAAGAAGGACACGCCCCAAAAAAGGCTCATTGTGGACTATAGGGCCATCAACTCGATGACAAAGCCCAAGGCCTTCCCCATGCCCAAGATTGACGACCTGCTCGCGACGGTGAGGAAGGGGAGGATCTTCACCAAGTTGGATCTACGCGGAGCATACAATCTAATACGCATGAGGGAAGGTGACAAGTGGAAGACGGCCATGTTCATGCCGCTGGGCACCTATGAATACAGAGTTATGCCGTTTGGTCTCCAAAATGGCTCCCACTGTTTCCAAGCATTCATGCACCACGTGCTAGCAGGACTCCTCTACAAGAAGTGTGTATGCTTCCTCGACGACATTCTGATCTTCTCAGAATCGCAGGAGACTCACGAGAGAGACGTAAAGGAGGTCCTGCAGAGGCTACGGGAGCACAGGCTCTACGCCAAACTGGAGAAGTGCCAGTTCGACGTGACGGAGGTGGATTTCCTGGGCTACCGGCTGTCCGACAAGGGACTAGCCATGGACAGCGCCAAAGTCCGCGCGGTGTTGGACTGGAATAGTCCGCGCAATCGGAAGGAGGTCCAGAGGTTCGTCGGTTTCGCCAACTTTTACCGCAAGTTCATCAGGGGTTTCGCGAAAGAGACGGCAGCTATCACGGACACCCTCAGTTCCAAGAAGAAAAAGTTCACCTGGACGGACCAGGCGGAGCAGTCCTTCAGGAGACTTAAGAGTCTCTTCGCGTCCGAAGACCAGCTGCTACACGTGAATCCCGGCAGGCCCATGCGGGTTGAGACTGACGCATCTGACAGAGCAGTGGGGGCCATCCTCTTGCAGGAAGATCCGCAAGGGAACTGGAGGCCCTGCGCTTTCTATTCCCGGAAGCTCAGCAAGTCGGAACAGAACTACACCATCTGGGACAGGGAGTTGTTGGCCATCCACGCGGCTTTCAAGGCGTGGCGGCACTTCCTTATCGGAGCCAAGCACACCGTGCAGGTCCGCACGGACCACAAGAACCTAGAGTATTGGCGCACGGCGAAGCTCCAGAGCCAGAGGCACATGAGATGGGCGGAGTTCTTTGCGGATTTCGATTTCCGGATAGAGTATATCCCGGGAGACAACAACGTCATAGCGGATGCGCTCTCCAGGAAACCGCAGTATCTCGAGGAAGCGGCACCAGTGGCAGCCAGGCACATTTTCGCACCGCAAGCGTGGGCGTGCGCTTCCGCCGCCGTGGACCTGGACGCGGTACGACGCGCGCTACAGACGGATCCGTTCGCACAATCCAAGATGGAGGAGGTGCAAAGAGGGACAGCAAAGGACGGCGAATTCCAGATACGCGACGGTCTGCTGACCCGCAAAGGTGCTCTCTACGTGCCCGGAGACGATCTCCGCGCGAAGGTTTTACAGCAGTTACACGACGCACCCAGCGCGGGTCACTTCGGCAAAGAAAAGACGGCGGACTTAGTAGCCAGAGACTTTTGGTGGCCCCAGATGCGGGGAGAGGTCGCAGATTACGTCGCCAGGTGTGACATTTGTCAGAGGTCCAAGCCAGTGCACAAGAAGCCAGCGGGATTGCTGGAACCGCTGGAGACGCCACTACAGCCGTGGGAACGGGTGGCGCTGGACTTTGTTACTGATCTGCCCAGTTCGCGGGGCAAGACGGCGGTGCTTGTGGTTGTAGACCTGTTCACCAAGATGGCGCACTTCATTCCTTGCGCGAAGGTGGCAACAGCGGAACAGACCGCCAAGCTGTTCATAGACCACGTGTTCCGGGTGCACGGCTTACCGCGGTCCATCCTGTCCGACCGGGGTCGCCAATTCATTTCCAGTTTCTGGCAGAAGCTCCTGGGCATCCTGAATGTCAAGATCAACTTAGCGTCGGCGAGACACCCGCAAACCAACGGCCAAGCGGAGAGGGTCAACGCCATCATGCAGCAGTACCTGCGATGTTACGCCAATCAAAAGCCTGCAACTTGGGTGGACTACTTGCCGATGGCCGAGTTTGCCTACAACAACACGAAGCACGCGTCAACGGGGGTGACACCGTTCTTCGCCAACAATGGGCGACATCCCAGAACCTTCCCGGCGTTGGAGACAACGACGCAGGGAGAGTCACAGGGAGCTGAGCATTTAGCAGCAGAATTGCAGGAGGTCCACGAGGAGCTACGACGGCACTTGGAACTAGCTAAACACGCCTACAAAGTGCAGGCAGACAGGCACAGGAGGGCAGGAGAAGACATCCAGGTGGGGGACTGGGTATGGTTAGCAGCCCAGGCGGTGCCGGCCAAGTCGTTAGCTAAGAAGAAGCTAGGACACAAACAGCTAGGGCCATACCAAGTTGAGGGCAGGATCAATCCCGTAGCTTTTCGGTTGACCCTCCCAGAAGGTTCCCGAATGCACCCGGTCTTTCATAGGTCGGTGCTTACACCCTACAAGGCCCCACACAGATTTCAGGAGCCAGGGACGGCACCAGACCCACGTAGAGAATCACCGGGGGGGGGGGAGTCACCGAGGACCCCGACACTCAACGAGGTCACGGAAATTCTGGACTCGAGATGGGGGGAGGAGGGAGTGGAATACCTCCTCGCCAGGGAAGGTACCCCGGCCAGCGCCAACAGTTGGGTGCCAGATTATGCTCTGGAGGAACCTCTTCTTAAAGACGAGTTCCATGCACTCTTCCCACACAGGCCCATGCCAGAGGAGTATTTTGACGACTGGCTTTTTACGCCCACACTTTCAGGCAGCACCTTCCGGGGGTTCTCCTCCGCAGAGGAGATCACGCCGGAATCGAGCCCTCCAAGGGGATCGTGCTCGGGGGTGGACACGGACCGCTCTTATTGGTGGGACGATCAACCAGAAGTGGGGTGGCGAAGGGGGCCTTGGCAAGCAGCATCGCCTGAAGTAACAGGGGGAGGGAAGGGTTTGGATGTGTTGGGGGAGGACCCAGGTTTCGAGCACGCATACACTGAACTGGAAGCAGAGGAGATCGACGTCGATGAACTGTATCCAGCGTCTACCCCCGCTACAACGGAGCTCCCGGAACCTGCGCCCGAGCAGCGGGAGGGGGGAAGGGGGGGCTTCGAGGGGGGGGTGGATGTCAGGGGTTCAGGGACAGAGGCACAGGGTAGGCAGGAGATGGAGAGCGATGGGGATGAATCCCAGGACAGCGAGGAAGAGGATGACAATGACTCTAGAGATTCCATGAGTCTTTCCAGCGAATCAGAGGATTCCCAGAAGGGGGCGCCGGTGGTCAAGGCCAGGGGAGCCCCAGGGGGGACTTGTCAGGAGCAGGGGGCCAGCGGGGGATCCCAAAGTGGCAGCTGGGCGTCAGGACCAGCCTCCCCGCCAGAGTGCAGCGAAGGGGGTGGAGGTTCCAGTGTATCAGGGGAGGCGGCTCCGGCAGTAGAGAAAGGAGGGAGGTCGGAGCAAGCCACCCTCCCAGAAGGGGAGGGGAGTAGTGAAGGGAGTAGCGTAGCTGTCAAAAGGAAAGTTAGAGGTTGGGGGCGCGCGCCAAGTTCAAATGTAGAGGCGCGCGGAAGTACAGGGAGCCCGGAGGAGGGGCCAGGTCCCAAAGCCCGCAGGAGGGGGCAAGAGCAGTCTGATTCCGCGTCGGAGGAATCCAGGAGGGGCGAAACCCCAGTGGGCAGAAAGACCCTGCGGAAAAGGAAAGAGAGAAAGAGGTGGAGCAGCGCAAGCCTCTTAAACTGGTGCAGGGCGGGGACAGATTCAGAAGGGACTTCAGCGGTCTAAGCCTAGCAGACGTAGGGCTGCGCGCCTCGGATCTGAAGCAAACAATGAACTGCAATAAACACGTTTGTATATAAGAAAAGAAAGGCGTTGGTCTTTTGTGAGCTGAGACTTGAGGCAGCCCTGACAGTAAGTCCCTTCTCTCTGAAACTGCAAAAAAATTTTTTTGCAAAGCTCACGAAGTTTGGCAGACATGGCTACTGAGGAGCAGATAACGACCCTGCAAAACGCAGTCGCTGAACTCTCCGTTGCAGTACGGGTCTCTCAGAAGACAGTTGCCGAAGCAGAAGCGCGATGCCAGGATCTGCAAGCCAGGTGGGATCAGGCGTGCAAACAGGGGTTCCCGGGGTCCAGATCAGAGGGAATCGCTCTGGGAAGACGGGGGGGCAATTTAGTAGCCCACTTCGATGGGAACCTGAAGCATTATCCCAACTTCAGAGCAGACGTCCTATACGCGCTGCATTTGCTTCGAAAAGACTTCAAAGATGAGGAGGAGAAAGTAGGCTTTATTGTGTCCCACTTGCATGGGGAAGCTAGAACCTGGTTACGCAATTTGTGGCGCGAAGATGGTCTTGCCCACAGGGACTCTGACAAATTTATCAAAGCCATGGACGCTTGCTTCCAATCTACCGTTGACGTTGATGTGGCGCGCCAGGAGATGCATGGATTGCGGCAGGGCAAGGCTACAGTGCGTCAGTACCATTCTCGCTTTTTTGCATTGCTGAATGTGCTGGGCTGGGAAAAAGACTCCCTGGCAGTGAGAGACTTGTTTTGGGAGGGGCTTCATGGCTCAGTAAAAGATGAGCTGGCTAGGGGAGACAGACCTCAAACCCTAGCAGACGTCGTCCAGAGGGCACTCACGATAGGGGTGCGTCACGAAGAACGCCCTTGGCACAGTGAGGAGGGGCGTCACGTCCGCCCACCAGCTAGAGCGCCTCCTTTTCTTCTTCCCAGGGACCTGGGACGTACAAATCCCTCGCCTATGCTGAAGGGAGGGGAGGAGCCAATGGAGCTGGGTCGTGCAAAGGCTCAGTCAGCTGCCGGAGCCTCAGCGTCCGGAGCAGTCAAGGCGAAGCCTCCTAGAGGGACCAGGAAGTGTTACATCTGTGACAGCCCACAGCACATGGCTAAAGAGTGTCCCCAGAGGCTCCAGAAGCACACTGCAGCCTTAGCAACAGTAACAGGGGAAGAGTTCCAAGGAGAACAGTTTCAGGGAAACGAGAATGCCTGGATGGAAGCAGAGATGCTGGGGCTCCACCAGGCAAGTCAGTGAAGCAGTCCCCAGTGCTTTTGCAGCCTACAGACCCCTTACCACCCAAGCCAGTGGTGCAGCTCACTGCTACTCTCCAGCTACCTAATGGACTCACCCTGGAAGTCCCCATTACGATTGACTCAGGGAGCAACGCAGACTTCGTGGGGATGCAGTTCATCAAGCAGCATCGCATAGCGCTACTACCAGCCACGCTGCCTCTGAACGTCGTCACGGTAGATGGCAGGAAGTTGCTGGGTGGGCAAGTGGTACAACAGACACCACCCATGCTGCTGAAAATTGGGAATCATCGCGAGGTCATCAGTTTCAATGTCACCCAACTGTCAGACACGCCTATAGTGTTAGGCATGAGTTGGCTGGATAGACACAGCCCATCATTAGCGTGGTACCAGCGGCAGCTCACCTTTGGCTCGTCCTACTGCGCACAACATTGCATCCAGACAGGCCAGGAGGAGGAGGGCCAGGAGGAAGGGCAGCAGTTGCATCTAGGCATGGTGCAGGCAGTGCCCCACAAGTACAAGGGGTTTTTGGAGGTCTTCTGTGAAAAGGAAGCTGACCAATTACCACCCCACCGGCCCTACGACTGTGCAATTGACCTCTTACCAGGGGCGACGCTGCCGACTGCGAAGCTGTATTCCATGTCTGAAGATGAAATGCAGGAACTCCGGGAGTTCATAGATCACAATTTGAAGCGGGGATTCATCCGAGAATCCAAGGCCGTGGGGGGCAGTCCTGTGTTTTTCGTGAAGAAGAAGGACACGCCCCAAAAAAGGCTCATTGTGGACTATAGGGCCATCAACTCGATGACAAAGCCCAAGGCCTTCCCCATGCCCAAGATTGACGACCTGCTCGCGACGGTGAGGAAGGGGAGGATCTTCACCAAGTTGGATCTACGCGGAGCATACAATCTAATACGCATGAGGGAAGGTGACAAGTGGAAGACGGCCATGTTCATGCCGCTGGGCACCTATGAATACAGAGTTATGCCGTTTGGTCTCCAAAATGGCTCCCACTGTTTCCAAGCATTCATGCACCACGTGCTAGCAGGACTCCTCTACAAGAAGTGTGTATGCTTCCTCGACGACATTCTGATCTTCTCAGAATCGCAGGAGACTCACGAGAGAGACGTAAAGGAGGTCCTGCAGAGGCTACGGGAGCACAGGCTCTACGCCAAACTGGAGAAGTGCCAGTTCGACGTGACGGAGGTGGATTTCCTGGGCTACCGGCTGTCCGACAAGGGACTAGCCATGGACAGCGCCAAAGTCCGCGCGGTGTTGGACTGGAATAGTCCGCGCAATCGGAAGGAGGTCCAGAGGTTCGTCGGTTTCGCCAACTTTTACCGCAAGTTCATCAGGGGTTTCGCGAAAGAGACGGCAGCTATCACGGACACCCTCAGTTCCAAGAAGAAAAAGTTCACCTGGACGGACCAGGCGGAGCAGTCCTTCAGGAGACTTAAGAGTCTCTTCGCGTCCGAAGACCAGCTGCTACACGTGAATCCCGGCAGGCCCATGCGGGTTGAGACTGACGCATCTGACAGAGCAGTGGGGGCCATCCTCTTGCAGGAAGATCCGCAAGGGAACTGGAGGCCCTGCGCTTTCTATTCCCGGAAGCTCAGCAAGTCGGAACAGAACTACACCATCTGGGACAGGGAGTTGTTGGCCATCCACGCGGCTTTCAAGGCGTGGCGGCACTTCCTTATCGGAGCCAAGCACACCGTGCAGGTCCGCACGGACCACAAGAACCTAGAGTATTGGCGCACGGCGAAGCTCCAGAGCCAGAGGCACATGAGATGGGCGGAGTTCTTTGCGGATTTCGATTTCCGGATAGAGTATATCCCGGGAGACAACAACGTCATAGCGGATGCGCTCTCCAGGAAACCGCAGTATCTCGAGGAAGCGGCACCAGTGGCAGCCAGGCACATTTTCGCACCGCAAGCGTGGGCGTGCGCTTCCGCCGCCGTGGACCTGGACGCGGTACGACGCGCGCTACAGACGGATCCGTTCGCACAATCCAAGATGGAGGAGGTGCAAAGAGGGACAGCAAAGGACGGCGAATTCCAGATACGCGACGGTCTGCTGACCCGCAAAGGTGCTCTCTACGTGCCCGGAGACGATCTCCGCGCGAAGGTTTTACAGCAGTTACACGACGCACCCAGCGCGGGTCACTTCGGCAAAGAAAAGACGGCGGACTTAGTAGCCAGAGACTTTTGGTGGCCCCAGATGCGGGGAGAGGTCGCAGATTACGTCGCCAGGTGTGACATTTGTCAGAGGTCCAAGCCAGTGCACAAGAAGCCAGCGGGATTGCTGGAACCGCTGGAGACGCCACTACAGCCGTGGGAACGGGTGGCGCTGGACTTTGTTACTGATCTGCCCAGTTCGCGGGGCAAGACGGCGGTGCTTGTGGTTGTAGACCTGTTCACCAAGATGGCGCACTTCATTCCTTGCGCGAAGGTGGCAACAGCGGAACAGACCGCCAAGCTGTTCATAGACCACGTGTTCCGGGTGCACGGCTTACCGCGGTCCATCCTGTCCGACCGGGGTCGCCAATTCATTTCCAGTTTCTGGCAGAAGCTCCTGGGCATCCTGAATGTCAAGATCAACTTAGCGTCGGCGAGACACCCGCAAACCAACGGCCAAGCGGAGAGGGTCAACGCCATCATGCAGCAGTACCTGCGATGTTACGCCAATCAAAAGCCTGCAACTTGGGTGGACTACTTGCCGATGGCCGAGTTTGCCTACAACAACACGAAGCACGCGTCAACGGGGGTGACACCGTTCTTCGCCAACAATGGGCGACATCCCAGAACCTTCCCGGCGTTGGAGACAACGACGCAGGGAGAGTCACAGGGAGCTGAGCATTTAGCAGCAGAATTGCAGGAGGTCCACGAGGAGCTACGACGGCACTTGGAACTAGCTAAACACGCCTACAAAGTGCAGGCAGACAGGCACAGGAGGGCAGGAGAAGACATCCAGGTGGGGGACTGGGTATGGTTAGCAGCCCAGGCGGTGCCGGCCAAGTCGTTAGCTAAGAAGAAGCTAGGACACAAACAGCTAGGGCCATACCAAGTTGAGGGCAGGATCAATCCCGTAGCTTTTCGGTTGACCCTCCCAGAAGGTTCCCGAATGCACCCGGTCTTTCATAGGTCGGTGCTTACACCCTACAAGGCCCCACACAGATTTCAGGAGCCAGGGACGGCACCAGACCCACGTAGAGAATCACCGGGGGGGGGGAGTCACCGAGGACCCCGACACTCAACGAGGTCACGGAAATTCTGGACTCGAGATGGGGGGAGGAGGGAGTGGAATACCTCCTCGCCAGGGAAGGTACCCCGGCCAGCGCCAACAGTTGGGTGCCAGATTATGCTCTGGAGGAACCTCTTCTTAAAGACGAGTTCCATGCACTCTTCCCACACAGGCCCATGCCAGAGGAGTATTTTGACGACTGGCTTTTTACGCCCACACTTTCAGGCAGCACCTTCCGGGGGTTCTCCTCCGCAGAGGAGATCACGCCGGAATCGAGCCCTCCAAGGGGATCGTGCTCGGGGGTGGACACGGACCGCTCTTATTGGTGGGACGATCAACCAGAAGTGGGGTGGCGAAGGGGGCCTTGGCAAGCAGCATCGCCTGAAGTAACAGGGGGAGGGAAGGGTTTGGATGTGTTGGGGGAGGACCCAGGTTTCGAGCACGCATACACTGAACTGGAAGCAGAGGAGATCGACGTCGATGAACTGTATCCAGCGTCTACCCCCGCTACAACGGAGCTCCCGGAACCTGCGCCCGAGCAGCGGGAGGGGGGAAGGGGGGGCTTCGAGGGGGGGATGGATGTCAGGGGTTCAGGGACAGAGGCACAGGGTAGGCAGGAGATGGAGAGCGATGGGGATGAATCCCAGGACAGCGAGGAAGAGGATGACAATGACTCTAGAGATTCCATGAGTCTTTCCAGCGAATCAGAGGATTCCCAGAAGGGGGCGCCGGTGGTCAAGGCCAGGGGAGCCCCAGGGGGGACTTGTCAGGAGCAGGGGGCCAGCGGGGGATCCCAAAGTGGCAGCTGGGCGTCAGGACCAGCCTCCCCGCCAGAGTGCAGCGAAGGGGGTGGAGGTTCCAGTGTATCAGGGGAGGCGGCTCCGGCAGTAGAGAAAGGAGGGAGGTCGGAGCAAGCCACCCTCCCAGAAGGGGAGGGGAGTAGTGAAGGGAGTAGCGTAGCTGTCAAAAGGAAAGTTAGAGGTTGGGGGCGCGCGCCAAGTTCAAATGTAGAGGCGCGCGGAAGTACAGGGAGCCCGGAGGAGGGGCCAGGTCCCAAAGCCCGCAGGAGGGGGCAAGAGCAGTCTGATTCCGCGTCGGAGGAATCCAGGAGGGGCGAAACCCCAGTGGGCAGAAAGACCCTGCGGAAAAGGAAAGAGAGAAAGAGGTGGAGCAGCGCAAGCCTCTTAAACTGGTGCAGGGCGGGGACAGATTCAGAAGGGACTTCAGCGGTCTAAGCCTAGCAGACGTAGGGCTGCGCGCCTCGGATCTGAAGCAAACAATGAACTGCAATAAACACGTTTGTATATAAGAAAAGAAAGGCGTTGGTCTTTTGTGAGCTGAGACTTGAGGCAGCCCTGACAATTGTATATTGCTTTCATTTTATGGCTCAATGGTCTCGTTAGATAGTAAAATTCATGTTCAATTGCTGTTTTAGGGGTTGTTTTCAGAAGTCTGGGACGGATTAATCCATTTTGCATTACTTTCTATGGGAAAGCGTGCCTTGGTTTTGGAATGCTTTGGTTTGGGAACAGACCTCCGGAATGGATTAAGTTTGAGAACCAAGGTACCAATGTATATTAATCCTGAGGGTAATGCCCATTCACCTCCCCTTAACAAGGCTTTGGGATCTTGCTTGTAGGCCGGCCTATTTTGATATTTGCAA
This sequence comes from Podarcis pityusensis, assembly GCF_964106645.2. Taxonomy (NCBI): domain Eukaryota; kingdom Metazoa; phylum Chordata; class Lepidosauria; order Squamata; family Lacertidae; genus Podarcis; species Podarcis pityusensis. The sequence continues at coordinate 121,452,511 of NC_138029.1, forward strand.
GGAAGCATTTCTGCCCCCTCCCCCTCTCTCTCAGGACTCAGTTTCACTGAAGAGGAATGGGCTCTGCTGGGTCCTGACCAGAGAGCCCTGAACAGCCAAATTATGTAGGAGATTTGCAGGTTCGTGTCCTCTCTCGGTAAGGTTCCCTTTTACTCTGCTTGATGATAATATATTTTCAGAAATGCAAGTAAATTAACTGGCAATACTCAACGGGTTTAACGACTGTGTGTCAGCATCACAAGTCTTATTCTTTTGGTCCAGCGAGATTTATCTATTTGTGTATATCTTCCGTATATCTCTTTCTATAGCTCTGCTTCTGTTTATCTACCGTTTTCCCATTTAACAAAAATCCACAAGAGGATTAACCCTGGTCAGATGCCAGTAGAAAAAGTAAAAATTATTCTCATATTATTTGTAACAATGATTTATTGATTGCCTTAAATATGATTGTCTTCTATGGCAAAACTTACCAGAAGAATAAGAAATCAAGATAACATTTTTTAAAATAAAAGAATGGAAATGGTTTATTGAATATTTACAGATAAATTGTAAACAGATAAAAACATTGGTAGAATTATTGTAATAACCTGCAGTTTCATACCAGCATATATTTAAAGAAGATGAATAAATGAGCAAATTAAGTTAAATTGGATATGCAGAAAATATTAAAGATAAATTTAAGGAAGCGCAGAATGAGGGGGAAGGAAGTCAAACCTTGAAATGTCAAAATGATTGTAAAATTAGTGAAATGTATAAACGTAAAAGTATTTTAAAAATATTTTTAAAAAATAATTGATTGCCTTCTAAACCACCGTCTCAAGGCAATTTATATAAAAAATGTTTTAAAAAGCAGTTATATACACAAAGGCAACGAATAAAAATAAGACTAAAACCGTAACAAGTGGACACCCATTATTAAAATCTATTTATCCAGCTGGAAAAGGTGGAAAATGTCCCAATTCCCTACCCCTACCCCGAAAGGGATGCCATTCCACAGAACACAGACAGAGACACTAAAAGCCCCGTTCTGGGTCTGTGCTTTGGAGATCTTTGGAACTTGCAGGAGAATCTCTGCTGTATATCTGGGACTGAGCAGAACAGGGACTTGCATGCGAGTACAAACTCCTTGAACTCAGCCCAGTAGCAGATTGGTGGCAAGTGCAAATCCCACTAGCAGGCTGTTCTATGCTGGCAGTAGTTTCCTCCCACAAAGCCTGACATGGATGGCACTGTGGTCTAAACCACTGAGCCTCTTGGGCTTGCTGATGGCAAGGTTGGCGGTTCAAATCTGTGCGAGGAGTGAGCTCCTGCTGCTTTGCCCCAGCTCCTGCCAACCTAGCAGTTCGAAAGCACACCAGCGCAAGTTGGTAAATAGGTACCACTGTGGCAGGAAGGCAAACGGTGTTTCCATGATTTCCGTCACGGTGTTCTATTGTGCCAGAAGCGGTTTAGTCCTGCTGGCCACATGACCCAGAAAGCTGTCTGTGGACAAACGCCAGCTCCCTCGGCCTGAAAGCAAGATGAGCGCTGCAACCCCATAGCTGCCTTTGACTGGACTTAACTGTCCAGGGATCCTTTACATTTTTTAACCTTGCTCACACAAGCCACCTGGCTATTGCGTTCTGCACCAGCTACAGCCTGTGGCCCAACCTTCTACGATATCTCTTTGTACGGTGCATTGCAGTAATCTAACCATGATGGATGTGAACAGATCCCATTATTTTTTTCCAGTGTAGGTGGGACTCATGAGGGGTTTTTTAAAAAAAATTTGTCATAAAGATTTTATTTTTGTAAAGATTTTTCTGTTTCATTTTATGATGTATATGAAATAGAGATAGCAGCTATAACTAGTGATCAGACAGGATTACTATGAGGAATTATAAAATATGCATCAAGCCATTGTGTCCGCGATGAAAGCATTGCGCTGACTGGGTTTGATTCATTGACAATAATTTCTGATCAAATCCCACAAGCCTCTACATCCACGCCATTTTTCTCTACTGCCATTTCTCTATGTCTGACAAGCACGTATAAGCATTCTAGGACACAGACCAGTTGCCGGTTGCTGCACCAAGCATCATAGGCCAGAAAGTTAATAGGTTACTTTGATGTAGTTTGTTAATCTTTAGATAGATCTTAGGGCCAGGAAGAGAGTTCACAAAGAGAGTTCACAAAGAGATGGTGAATACTACCCTTCCTTCCTTTATCCCACGTGGCGTTTTTAGAAATGCTCAGAGGAAATCTGATTGGTTCTTGCGAACACTGTTTAAAAAGTTATTTTGTGAATAACACGACCTGGGCCAAGGGGGGGAGGAGAGAATTATTATACGCACCCCTCCCAAAGCCTTGCTGGTCAAGCCTCGTGTGTATTTTATTAATCAGAGTCCAATCCTTCCTTGCTTTGGAAACGCTACATATAACAGCAAATGAAAATTAGGATATGAAAAGCAAAACTATAGAATGGGCACCTAGAATTGTACATGGATTCAAACAGCACAGTCCAAGTGAATAATATTGGCATTATCTGATGATCAAGTATATCTCCGGATTTGTCAAGCTTGTGACAACAGCTGTCTAGCAGATGATGTATATAGAATCATAGAACTGTAGTTATAAGGGACCCCAAGGGTCATCTAGTCCAACCCCAGCAATGAAGTAATAACGGCTAAAGCATCCATAGCAGAAGCCCATCCCACCTCTGCTTAAAAACCTCCAAGGAAGGAGAGCCCACCTCCCACCGAGGGAGACTGTTCCAATGTCAAAACAGCTCTTACTGTCAGAAAGTTCTCCCAATACAATAATGGCTGTCCTGGGGGGACCAGAACACGATCATTGGTTTACTCTCTGTAGGAGTTATTTGATATGATTAAAGATCTTCTCACACTCCAACCCTTTCTAAGATGTTTCCCTTATACGAGTTCTGTACTGTTTAGGAAGGGAGCCCCTGCCACTGAAGTTCTTTCCATACACCAAACATTTCTAAGATTTCCTCCCTGTATGAGTTCTTTGATGCGACTTAAGGGAGCTACTACGACTAAAGCTTTTTCCACACTCCAAACATGTATACGGTTTCTCTCCTGTATGAGTTCTTTGGTGCAACTTAAAGGCGCTATGGTGACTGAAGCTCCTTCCACACTCCGAACATGTATACGGTTTCTCTCCTGTATGAGTTCTTTGATGCGGCTTAAAGGCGCTATGGTGACTGAAGCTCTTTCCACACTCTGAACATGTATACGGTTTCTCTCCTGTATGAGTTCTTTGATGCGACTTAAGGGAGCTACTGCGACTGAAGCTCCTTCCACACTCCAAACATGTATATGGTTTCCCTCCTGTATGAGTTCGTTGATGCAACATAAGGGAGCTACTGCACCTGAAGCTCCTTCCACACTCTGAACATGTATACGGTTTCTCTCCTGTATGAATTCTTTGATGCAACCTGAGTTGGCTACCACGACTGAAGCTCTTCCCACACTCCAAACATTTATAAGGTTTCTCTCCTGTGTGCAATCTTTGATGCAAGGTAAGGCTGCCACTCTGGCTGAAGCTCTTTCCACACTCGAAACATGTATATTGTTTCTCCCCTCTATGAATTCTTTCATGTGAGGAAAGGTAGTCAATGCGACTGAAGCTCTTGCCACATTCCCAGCATTTACAAGGTTTGCTGCCTCGATGAGTTTGTTGATGTCTAGTAAGCGCATTGCTGCGAGCGAAGCTCATTCCACAGTCCAAACACATATGCGGTTTCTCCCCTGTATGAGTTCTTTGATGCGACTTAAGGGTGCTACTCTTACTGAAGCTCCTTCCACACTCTGAACATGTATACGGTTTTTCCCCTGTATGAAATCTTTGATGCAAGGTAAGGGCACCAATGTGACTGAAACTCTTTCCACACTCCGAACACGTATGCGGTTTCTCCCCTGTATGAGTTCTTTGATGCGACTTAAGTGCGCTACTCTGACTGAAGCTCCTTCCACACTCTGAACATGTATACGGTTTTTCCCCTGTATGAAATCTTTGATGCAAGGTAAGGGCACCACAGTGACTGTAGCTCTTTCCACACTCCAAGCATTTATACGGTTTCTCCCCTGTATGAGTTCTTCGATGCAACTTAAGGTTGCTAATCTGACTGAAGCTCTTTCCACACTCTGAACATGTATACGGTTTCTCTCCTGTATGAGTTCTTTGATGCGAGGTAAGCTGGTCACAACGACGGAAGCTCCTTCCACACTCTAAACATGTATACGGTTTCTCCCCTGTATGAGATCTTTGATGCAAGGTAAGCTGGCCACATTGACTGAAGCTCTTTCCACACTCTGAACACGTATATGGTTTCTCTCCTGTATGAGTTCTTTGATGCGAGGTAAGCTGGTCACATCGACGGAAGCTCCTTCCACACTCTAAACATGTATACGATTTCTCCCCTGTATGAGATCTTTGATGCAAGGTAAGCTGGCCACATCGACTGAAGCTCTTTCCACACTCAGAACATGCATAGGGTTTTTCCCCTGTATGAGATCTTTGATGCACGGTAAGGGCACCACAGTGACTGTAGCTCTTTCCACACTCCAAGCATTTATACGGTTTCTCCCCTGTATGAGTTCTTCGATGCCTAGTAAGCTTGCCACGTTCACTGAAGCTCTTTCCACACTCGGAACATATATATGGTTTCTCCCCTGTATGAGTTCTTTGATGCCTAGTAAGATGGCCACGTTCACTGAAGCTCTTTCCACACTCGGAACATATATATGGTTTCTCTCCTGTATGAGTTCTTCGATGCAAGATAAGGGCAGTACTGTGAATGAAGCTCTTTCCACACTCTAAACATGTATACGGTTTCTCCCCTGTGTGTACTCTTTGATGTCTAGTAAGAGTTGAGCGACGACCAAAACTCTTTCCACACACGCTGCATTCATGCTTTTTCTCCTCTCTGTGAATTTGTTTTTCAACACCCTGAAACATACCAAAGTCACCCGCCGGCTTCTGCTTTTGTCTCCCCTCTCGCCTGCTACCTCCATCTTGAACCCTCAGATTCCTTTGTTCTTTGGATCCTTTTGGTGACATTTCTGATTGTTCCCCTTCTGCCAGCATCCCTTCAACAACTCCTGATGGAATAAAAAGGCAAACTGATGAAATGCTAAAGGAGCGTCTTCACCCCAATCATTCAGTCAGGACACCAAGATCCAGGTCCCAGGGCCTTGTGGCAGTTCCTTCACTGTGAGAAGGGAACTTACAGGGAACGAGGTAGAGGGGCTTCTTGGTAGTGGTGCCCACCCTGTGGAAAGCTATCCCGTCAGATGTCTAGGAAACAAACAACTATATAACTTTTAGAAGACAACTGGAGGCAGCCATGTAGAGGGAAGTTTAAAATGTTTTATTATGCTTTTATATTTGTTAGAAGCCAGCTAGAGTGGCTGGGGCAACCCAGTCAGATCCGTGGGGTACAAATAATGAAAGTATTAGTATTGCATTAATATGGTATTATTATTTATTGAGTTTATATACTGCCCTACACCCGGAGGACTCGGCATGGTTCACAGAAAAGATCACATCATATATAATCAGAATAAAACCCAACCCAATAACACCCCCCAAAAAAGAGCCACGTTTGAAAAAGACTATAGGATGTCAAGCATATCAAGCAAAAACCTGGTTGAAAAAGGAACATGTTTGCATGGCACCTAAAGGTGTATACCCCTTCATGCATCACTGCCTTGTCGTAGCGAAGGGGCTTGAATAACTCGGCTATGACCTATGCCATGCAGGGCCACCTAAGACAGACAGGTCAGCCGAGAGTTTAGACTAAATGTGATCCACCTGGAGAAGAAACTGGCAACCCACTCCAGTATTATGCCATGAAAGCTCCATGGACATAAAAAAGGAGAAGCTTTGAGAGGAAAGTGAGTTTCCAAGGCATGCTCTGATTCATGGGGAGTATAAGGAAGGCGCCAAGTGAACTTCCCTGGGGAGAGCATTCCACAGACAGGGAGCCACTGCAGAGAAGGCCCTGTTCTCGTGTTGCCACCCTCCAGACCACTTGAGGAGGAGGCCCACGAAGGAGGACCTCAGGATCTGGCTAGGTTCATATGGAAAGAAGCAGCCCTTGAAGTATTGTGATCCTGAGCCATGTAAGGCTTTATAGGTCAAAACCAGCACCTTGAATTGAGCCCGGAAACTAATTGCTAGCCAGTGCAGTCGGACTAGGATGGGGGTAATATGCTCACCCACCTTACTCCAGTGAGCAACCTGGCCGCTGAATTCTGCACTAGCTGAAGTTTCCAAACTATCTTCAGAGGCAGCCCTACGTTTAACACATATCTATATCTAACCTTGAAGTTCCCGGAGCATAGACAATGGTAGATAGGCTATCCTTGTCCAGATAGGGGTGTAGCTGGGCTACCAGCCAAAGGTGATGAAAGGCACTCCAGGCCATCTGAGCCTTGAGCAACGGATCCAGGATTACCCACAAGCTACGAACCTGCTCCTCCAGGGGAAGTGTAACCCCATCAAGAGCAGGCGACCTTCCAGCCATCTGCTCTAGGGAAGCACCCACTAACTGAGCGTCACTCTTATCTGGATTGAGCTTCAATTTGTTGGCTTTCATCCAGTCCATTACCGAGGCAGGACACTGGTGGGAGAGGGTGCTCAGGGGTGTTAGTAGTAGTAGTAGTAGTATTAGCCTGTCTAACTAAGGCCTCAGCCACACTTGGAATTTTAATGTGCACTTGAAGTTGCTCGTTTCTCCTTTTTTTTAACCTTTTCTGCCCAGAACTCCTCTTGCAGAAACTGCTATATTTAATTGAAACACAAATGTTTTAAAATGTGTGTGGCTTGCAAGGATTACAAGTTCCAGGGGGGAGCCCCAGCAGAAGGTTTCCCAATGCTTAAGGGTTTGCCTTGACCCCAAGCCCTATGGGGAGCCCAAGGAAGGTCCCCCACCTGCCCAAGTTGGCCTGCAGGGAGGAGAGCAGGAGAAAGATCTGCCCTTCCATTGGGAAAAGATGTCCTACCCCCATACAAAGGGGGAAAGCCCTATAAATGCATTACTTTAGCGGAATTATATACAGAATGCATTAATTATGGCAAATGTAAATATTTGGGGAAATACCCTTTGCAAGAGCGTGAGCATTAGGCGAGATCTGCACCAAAATGCTAACCAATTTTCAAGAGATCTTTAAAAATGTGAAAATCTGGATAAACTGACGACTAGAAAAAGGAGACGCAGGAAAAAAATTACATTGAAACGGTTTGCCTAACAGGGTTTTTTTTTAATCCCTCCCCACAACTCCCTCCAGCAGCACCCCCACTCCACCCCCCCCCCCCCAGTTATAATATATAACAATATGACGCACCTCCAGCGCCTCCGCGAGGAAAGACAGCCGCCGCCATGTTCGGCATCTTCCTACCCAAGCGGGACAGGAAGCGGAAGCTGCTATTCTCCCGACAGCCTTTTTTCCTCCGCTCTAGGAATCTCAGCTCTCTGTCGCCGCTGCTCTTAACCGTTTCGGAGCCGAGCGACAGGAGCCTCTGGGATTCTCCGGGCAGAGAGGGAGGAGAGACGCTGGTCTCGCCTCCGGAAAGCCCCGCTGGATCAGCTGCACGGGTGCCCAAAACATTTTCTAAACTATTTTTAAAAATATTTTTTTTTATTTTCAATTTTCAAAATAACATTTTTCCTTTTGGTGCATACATATCCAATCCAAATTTGCAATAAATGGCTTTTCCCTTAGCCCCCCTGGTTTCCATTCCCCCCCTTTATTCTCCTTGCATATAATCACATTTCTACAATTAATTTCAACTTCTTTCCCCCCTCCTAATTCTATTCTTAGTTCATAAATGTTACACCAAACCTGCTAATGTTTTGACGTTTTTACAGATTCTCTAAAATAGTCTATAAAGCTTTCCCATTCTAGATTGAATTTTTTCTCATCTTGGTGCCTGATCTTGAAGGTTGTTGTCGTGTCCGACCCTTCGTGACCCCATGGACCAGAGCACGCCAGGTAAACTAATCTTCACGGTTAGTTTAGCCATTTCGGCAGAGTCAATCATCTTGAGTTTCCCATTCTTCTTTCCTTGGGACCTTTCCTTCTTTCCACATCTGGGCTAGTAGCACCTGGCCCCTGTAGTCGCATAAATAAACAGTCTCTTTTGCTTCCTTGGCAATTCTTCTACTATTACACCTAGTAAAAAGGTCTCTGTGTTTTTTTTAACAAATGTAATTTTAAGAATTTTAAAAAGTTCATTGCATATCATTTCCCAGAAGCACTTTACTTTTTTACACGTCCACCACATAGGCTCCCTCTCCTTGCTGCTTCTGCCCATTTGGAGAGGGCGGGTGAGGAAGCAGACAGAGCTAGAAAAACAAAGAGGAGCCTGGCTGAAAGGAGCTTCCTCCCGAGTAATAATAATAATAATAATAATAATAATAATAATAATTACCCCTCCCATCTGGCGGGATTTCCCCAGCCACTCTGGGCGGTTCCCAGCAGAATAATAATAAATAATAATAATAATAATAATAATAATAATAATAATAATTTATTATTTATACCTCACCCATCTGGCTGGGTTTCTCCAGCCACTCTGGGCGGCTTCCAACAGAATATTAAAATACAATAACCTATTAAACATTTTAAGCTTCCCTAAACAGGGCTGCCTTCAGATGTCTGCTACAAGTCAGATAGTTGTTTATTTCCTTGACACCTGATGGGAGGACGTTCCACAGGGCGGGCGTCACCAAGAAGGCCCACCGCCTGGTTCCCTGAGTGTCGGCCTCAGCAGGTACATATTGGCTTGATTTTGCAGTTTGCTGAAGCTGAGCCTGGAGAAGACGGAACAACGGACCGCTGTCAAAGGGGGTGACCCACTGCAGGTGGGGCTACCTGTTCCAGAGGTTGGTGTGTGTCGACTCTGTAGTAGGCTGCCTTGAATGCTCTTCCTGACACAGGGCTGCCACCAAAGATGTTCTGCAGTCTTCACAACCTGGCAACTTCTCCCTTCGCTTGACAGCTGAGTTGTTGGTTTCCAGATGTCATGGAAAGATACCCTGAGGCAGATGTTTGGTGGCAGGACGGTATAAACCCTAGAAGGCTGCAAAAGATTCTAGAGAGCAATCTGGGCTTTCCTTTTTCAAAGGAAATAAATTGAGCCAAATGTATTTCTCCTGGAGAAGCGAAGCTTCGCCACCCCACCCCAAAACCCTGCACAACTTAGTTGAACAATAACTTTATTAGGCCTTACAAAAACATCATAGAATAGTGGCAAGGTGTTACTCAGAGCAGGGGATGCAGGATAAGGAAATAGAAAAAGATGAAGAAGTATACAAATTAGGGTGGATCGTGTCGTATGCATGAGGTCAGCCTGTAGACCTGATAACGCCCCATCTGAACTATACATTCAAAGCAGTATCAAACCATTTTAAACAATAATGCCATCGTCGTTGTCCCCCGCCGGGGATCCTGGAAGCATAGTTTGTTAAGCAGAGTTGTTAGGAGATATATTTCCCCTCACAGAGCTAAAGTTCCCAGCATTCCCTGGGAAGATGCAGCCCTGAATTAGGAAGTTTTTAATGTTTGGTGTTTTATTACAATACAATTTTTTTATTACCATCATAGACCAGCATAAAAGGGTGGGATACAGTCATTTAAAATTTGGAAAGCGTTTTGGAAAGCTAAAAGATATGAAAAGGTGAATATAAAAGTCTATAAGAATTTAAAGGAAGCTAAAATGGGTTAAACCACAGTGCCTAGGACTTGCCGATCAGAAGGTCGGCGGCTCGAATCCCCGCGACGGGGTGAGCTCCCGTTGCTCGGTCCATAGCGGTTCGAAAACACGTCAAAGTGCAAGTAGATATATAGGTACCGCTCCTGCGGGAAGGTAAACGCCGTTTCCGTGCGCTGCTCTGGTTCACCAGAAGCGGCTTAGTCATGCTGGCCACATGACCCGGAAGCTGTATGCCGGCTCCCTTGGCCAATAAAGCGAGATGAGCGCCGCAACCCCAGAGTCGGCCACCACTGGACCTAATGGTCAGGGGTCCCTTTACCTTTAAAATAATCTAAAAGAAGGGATAGGAGCATGGGTGTGTGTGGAAGAGCATAAAAGGTTGATATATGAAAGACTTCTAACTATCAATTTACAGAGCACTCTGATATGTTCATTTGTGGCACAGGTCATCCCCCAGCAAATTTTGAGCACTGCTGTGCAGAATATAGCAACATTGCAAGTCATAGCAGGATGGGTACCTGAGAGCAGCAGGGAGGTATAGAATTGCCCTGTGCATCCTGGGTACTTATGAAGTAGTGGGGAAATCAGGCTAAGAGGAATGTCTCTGTTATACAGGCCCTGGAGAAGGACATGCTCACCATTTCTATTTGTCCTGAGTCATAGGGGCATCGTCTCTCCAGGAGGGGAGGGCATGACATCAAGGGTCAGGGTAAAAACCAATGTTTTATTATGTTTTATATATGCTAGAAACCCAGCCAGATGGGCAGGGTATAAATAATACCATCCTTCTTCTTCTTCTTCTCCTCCTCCTCCTTCTTCCTTCTTCTTCACTCTCGGAGCTGTAACTCTCCGTGTAGGGCAGTATATACAGGTGAGATTGTTAATTTGAGGTTTGCATCAGCCATAATCATCACAATTATAACAAATAAAGGCTTGACGTATCTCACTTTGCATGTCATGAGTCTATCTCATATATTAGTTTCACCTTTTAAGTTGAATTACTGAAATAAATGAACTTTCCCATGATATTCTAATTTTTCGAGTTTCACCTGTAAATTCAATAAATAAAAATTAATTAAATAAAGGAACCTCCCTCATGTTTGTAGTCCATCTTCAAATCTCCGCACTCTCTAGCCTGGTGGCGAGATGGGCTCATCCACAGTTGCTCAGGGAAAATCTCCTGCCCAACAGTGCAACTATTTACTCACCAATAATTTGCTCTTGGCTTTGCAGGACCTGGCTCCCCTCAGATTAGGACAGGGGTCTGCAACCCGCGGCTCCAGAGCCGCATGTGGCTCTTTTACACCTTTGCTGCGGCTCCGGGGCGGATACTAGCGAGGGGAGGAGGCGCATTGTGCGCCCCGACACTCCCCACTGTGGCGGGCGCTGTTCTGGCTGTGACGTCGCATGGGGGCGGTGCGTGTGTTAGTCACGCACCGTCCCGACGTCACCTTCCCGCCCACTGTCAGATCGCGGCTCGGGAGATATAGTTGTTTTAAATGTCACAATGGTTTTGCGACTCCCAGTTTTTCAGAAACGGGTCCAATTGGCTTTTTTTGTCTTATAGGCTGCAGACCCCTGGATTAGGAGAATCTCCACCGAGACAGAAACTGGCAGAAACGGGAGGAGCTGGTTCAGCCTCCATGGAGAAACGTGACTCCTTTGGCTCTGAAGAAGGAAGAGACGCTTGTGCTTGTCGGCTGAACGCAGTGCGGGATTCTGGGAAAGAACCATGCAGAACAACACAGGTGAGCAAGAGACCCTCAGCTTAGACGTACAATGCTGGCATTTCTGCTCCCGGGAGGCCGAGGGACCCCGAGAGGTTTGCAGCCGACTCCATCTCTGCCGTCCGTGGCTGAAGCCGGGGAGACACACCAAGACTCAGATCCTGGATTTAGTGATCCTGGAGCAGTTCCTGGCTGTCCTCCCCCCGGAGATGGAGAACTGGGTCAGGGAATGTGGAGCGTAGACCAGTTCCCAGGCGGTGGCCCTGGCCAAAGGTTTCCTCCTGAGTCGGGCAGAGGACCAGAAGCAGCAGGAGCAGCAGGTGAGAGACAGTTTCACTGAGATAATAATAATAATAATAATAATAATAATAATAATAAATGTTTTATTTATATCCCGCCCTCCCCAGCCGAAGCTGGGCTCAGAGCGGCTAACATCAAATGTATAACACATTAACATAAAATCAGACAATCAATTAAAATACATCCTCACCTGAGATATTTCCCAGGAGCTGGTAAAGTGAGGGGGAGATACCCTAAAACGTTTCACTAATTGCCCAAAGTCTTCTAGTGTGTTCCAACTCTCCCCAAAAAGTGTTTTCCCTCTTATAATTTTATTTTTGATCGTAGTCCTCATTGCTGTTTCAGGTAAAGGAACAAACTTCAGAGGCAGGAGGCGATTTCTCTGAGGCCAAGGAAACGTTCCTTGTGGTGGCCTATCAATCAGGAAGGTGACGGAGAAACCGCCTTACGGAGTAAGCATAGATGGGCCCCTTCGACCAGAAGAATGGCTCCTTGCAAGTTCAGAATGAACATGATGTGGCACTTGTCTGAGTGCCAGTCCCTCAGGTTGCAGGATCCAAGGGGACATATGAAATAAGGCCATCCATCTGCTAAACCAGGGGTAGGCAACCTTCTCAGTCCGGCCCTCAGACGCTCCAGGACTTTGTCTTTTTTTATTATTAATATTTCTTTGTTTCTTATCTTTGCTACTTCTTTATTTTTTTTTCTTCCCTTATAAATTTTATATTTTATATAATTTTCGTTCTTTTTTTTTTACCTGCTAAGAGATAGTACATAATGTTTGTACAGACATGTAAATTTTTTAATCAATCAAGAATATTAATTAAAAAAGAAGAAGAATGTGTCCTTTTATTTTAAATGCATCTCTGGGTTATTTGTGGGGCCTGCCTGGTGTTTCTACATGAGTAGAATGTGTGCTTTTATTTAAAATGCATCTCTGGGCTATTTGTGGGGCATAAGAATTCATTCATTACCCCCCCCCCAAAAAAAAATATAGTCCGGCCCAGCACATGATCTGAGGGACGGTGGACCGGCCCATGGCTGAAAAAGGTTGCTGACCCCTGTGCTAAACTGATCCCAAACTTCTTGTCTACATGACAAGCATATACTACTGTGAAAAGAGCCGATATCACTTTCCTGAAAAAAGCGAGCAAAAGCAGGGAGACGTTCATCCAAACATAGCAGAGGAAAGCTCCCTCAGAACCACCCAGCCAATCCGAGAACACGTTTCCTCAGTGAAGGTCATGCTGCTCTGCTTGGTTGCTAAGCAGCAGCTCCGCCCACCCCTCTTGGCCAGCTCTCTTTAAACACCACCAGATTTAACCCTTAGCTGATAAACTGCATGATCCCTGCTGTTGACCTTCCAACATTCCTGACCTCTTTGTCTCTCGCAGGTGATGAAACCGTGCTGACGATTCGTACTCAGCCATCTCTCCTTGGGTCACCAAATCAGGTAGAGGGAATCAGCACCGGGGACCCTGCCAGTACCGCTATCTTGCTACCCACTAGGAAGGCTGTCAACGCCACTCTTGAAGATTTGAATCAGGAGTGGGGAACCTAAGGCCTCATGGTAATAATAATAATAATAATAATAATAATAATAATAAATTTTATTTATATCCCGCCCTCCCCAGCCGAAGCCGGGCTCAGGGCGGCTAACAACAATAAAACAGTACAAAAGTACAGCACAAACAACATTCTAAAATCATTCATTATAAAATTAATTAAATTCAAGCCACTGGCCACCATTGGGCCAGAGCTCCGTGAAGATTGCCGAGGGAGGGAGTCAGGCTGTGCCCTGGCCAAAGGCCTGGTGGAACAGCTCTGTCTTGCAGGCCCTGCGGAAAGATGTCAAGTCCCACAGGGCCCTGGTCTCTTGTGACAGAGTGTTCCACCAGGTCGGAGCCACAGCCGAAAAAGCCCTGGCTCTAGTTGAGGCCAGCCTAACTTCTCTGTGGTCTGGGACCTTCAAGATGTTTTTATTTGAAGACCGTAAGTTTCTCTGTGGGGCATACCAGGAGAGGCGGTCCTGTAGGTACGAGGGTCCTAGGCCGTATAGGGCTTTAAAGGTTAAAACCAGCACCTTAAACCTGATCCTGTACTCCACCGGGAGCCAGGGCAGCTGGTATAGTACCGGAATAATGTGATCTCGCAGCGAAGACCCCATAAGGAGTCTCGCCGTGGCATTCTGCACCCGCTGGAGTTTCTGGGTCAGTCTCAAGGGCAGCCCCACGTAGAGCGAGTTACAATAATCCAGTCTGGAGGTGACCGTCGCATGGATCACAGTGGCTAGGTCAGGGCGAGAGAGATAAGGAGCCAACTGCTTAGCTTGGCGGAGATGGAAAAATGCCACCTTTGTTATAGCTGCAATCTGCGCCTCCATGGAAAGGGAGGTGTCAAAGATTACACCCAAACTCTTAACGGACAGTGCTGGCACTAATTGCGCCCCCGCAAGAGATGGGAGTTGCCCCCCCAATCCCATATCGTCCCGTCCCAGCCACAGGACCTCTGTCTTCGAAGGATTTAGCTTCAACCGACTCCCACGTAACCATCCAGCCACAGCTTCCAAACATCTGGTCAGTGTGTCTGGGGCCGAGTCAGGATGGCCACCCATCAACAGATAGAGTTGGGTGTCATTAGCATACTGATGGCAACCCAGCCCAAAGCTCCGGACAAGCTGGGCAAGGGGGCGCATAAAGATGTTGAAAAGCATCGGGGAGAGTATCGTACCCTGAGGTACTCCACACACCAAGGAGTGGCGCGATGACAATTCCCCCCCAAGCGCCACCCTCTGTCCCCGACCAGAGAGAAACGAGTGCAGCCATTGAAGGACTGTGCCCTGGATCCCCACGTCGGCAAGGCGGTGGTCCAGAAGTTCATGATCGACCATGTCGAAAGCTGTTGACAGATCTAGAAGAATCAGCAGCCCCGACACAGGCTCCCAGGTGGGGGGAAAAAATTCTCCAGCCTCTACAATGGTACCTTGGTTCTCAAACGCCTTGGTACTCCAACAACTTGGAACCCAAACACCGCAAACCCGGAAATAAGTGTTCCAGTTTGCAAACTTTTTGGGAGCCGGATGTGCTCCGTTTTGAGTGCCTTGATTCAATTTTGAGTGTTACGCTTCTCTTTTGAGTGTTACGCTGAGGCCTGTCTGTGTCTGCTATTTATTTTGCATTATTGTTTTTGCGGCTCCTTTTGTTTTGTTTTTGGGACTGTGTGGAACCCAGTTCAGCTACTGATTGAATGATTCTGTGGTTGCAGTACATTGTTTATTGCTTTCATTTTATGGATCAACTGATGTTTAATTGCTGTTTTAGGGGTTGTTTTCAGAAGTCTGGGGCGGATTAATGCCTTTTGCAATACTTTCTATGGGAAAGCGCACCTTGTTTTGGAATGCTTTGGTTTGGGAACAGACCTCCGGAATGGATTAAGTTTGAGAACCAAGGTACCAATGTATATTAATCCTGAGGGTAATGCCCATTCACCTCCCCTTAACAAGGCTTTGGGATTTTGCTTGTAGGCCGGTCTATTTTGATATTTGCAAGGAAGCATTTCTCCCCCTCTCCCCCTCTCTCTCAGGACTCAGTTTCACTGAAGAGGAATGGGCTCTGCTGGGTCCTGACCAGAGAGCCCTGCACAGCCGAATAATGAAGGAGATTTGCAGGATCGTGTCCTCTCTCGGTATGGTTCCCTTTTACTCTGCTTGATGATAATATATTTTCAGAAATGCAAGTAACTTAATTGGGAATACTCAATGGGTTTAACGACTGTGTGTCAGCATCACAATTCTTATTCTTTTGGTCCAGCAAGATTTATCTATTTGTGTATATCTTCTGGATATCTCTTTCTATAGCTCTGCTTCTGTTTATCTACCGTTTTCCCATTTAACAAAATTCCACAGGAGGATTAACCCTGGTCAGATGCCAGTAGAAAAAGTAAAAATTATTATCACATTATTTGTAACAATGATTCATTGATTTCCTTAAATATGATTGCCTTCTATGGTGAAACTTACCAGAAGAATAAGGAATCAAGATAACATTTTTTTAAAATAAAAGAATGGAAATGGTTTATTGAATATTTACAGATAAATTGTAAACAGATAAAAACATTGGAAGGATTATTCTAATAACCTGCAGTTTCATACCAGTATATATTTAAAGAAGAGGAATAAATGAACAAATTAAGTTAATTTGGATATGCAGAAGATATTAAAAATAAATTTAAGGAACCGCAGAAAGAGGGGGAAGGAAGTCAAACCTTGAAATGTCAAAATGATTGTAAAATTAGTGAAATGTATTTTACGTGAAAAGTATTTGAAAAACCACCGTCTCAAGGCAATTTATACAAAAAATGTTTTAAGAAGCAGTTATATACACAAAGGCAACAAATAAAAATAAGACTAAAACCGTAACAAGTGGACACCCATTATTAAAATTTATTTATCCAGCTGGAAAAGGTCCCAATTCCCTCCCCCCCCCGAAAGGGATGCCATTCCACAGAACACAGACAGAGACACTAAAAGCCCCATTCTGGGTCTGTGCTTTGGAGATCTTTGGAACTTGCAGGAGAATCTCTGCTGTATATCTGGGACTGAGCAGAACAGGGACTTGCATGCGAGTACAAACTCCTTGAACTCAGCCCAGTAGCGGATTGGTGGCAAGTGCAAATCCCACTAGCAGGCTGTTCTATGCTGGCAGTAGTTTCCTCCCACAAGCCTGACGTGGATGGCACTGTGGTCTAAACCACTGAGCCTCTGGGGCTTGCTGATGGCAAGGTTGGCGGTTCGAATCTGTGCGAGGAGTGAGCTCCTGCTGCTTTGCCCCAGCTCCTGCCAACCTAGCAGTTCGAAAGCACACCAGCGCAAGTTGGTAAATAGGTACCACTGTGGCAGGAAGGCAAACGGTGTTTCCATGATTTCCGTCACGGTGTTCTATTGTGCCAGAAGCGGTTTAGTCCTGCTGGCCACATGACCCAGAAAGCTGTCTGTGGACAAACGCCAGCTCCCTCGGCCTGAAAGCAAGATGAGCGCTGCAACCCCATAGCTGCCTTTGACTGGACTTAACTGTCCAGGGATCCTTTACATTTTTTAACCTTGCTCACACAAGCCACCTGGCTATTGCGTTCTGCACCAGCTACAGCCTGTGGCCCAACCTTCTACGATATCTCTTTGTACGGTGCATTGCAGTAATCTAACCATGATGGATGTGAACAGATCCCATTATTTTTTTCCAGTGTAGGTGGGACTCATGAGGGGTTTTTTAAAAAAAATTTGTCATAAAGATTTTATTTTTGTAAAGATTTTTCTGTTTCATTTTATGATGTATATGAAATAGAGATAGCAGCTATAACTAGTGATCAGACAGGATTACTATGAGGAATTATAAAATATGCATCAAGCCATTGTGTCCGCGATGAAAGCATTGCGCTGACTGGGTTTGATTCATTGACAATAATTTCTGATCAAATCCCACAAGCCTCTACATCCACGCCATTTTTCTCTACTGCCATTTCTCTATGTCTGACAAGCACGTATAAGCATTCTAGGACACAGACCAGTTGCCGGTTGCTGCACCAAGCATCATAGGCCAGAAAGTTAATAGGTTACTTTGATGTAGTTTGTTAATCTTTAGATAGATCTTAGGGCCAGGAAGAGAGTTCACAAAGAGAGTTCACAAAGAGATGGTGAATACTACCCTTCCTTCCTTTATCCCACGTGGCGTTTTTAGAAATGCTCAGAGGAAATCTGATTGGTTCTTGCGAACACTGTTTAAAAAGTTATTTTGTGAATAACACGACCTGGGCCAAGGGGGGGAGGAGAGAATTATTATACGCACCCCTCCCAAAGCCTTGCTGGTCAAGCCTCGTGTGTATTTTATTAATCAGAGTCCAATCCTTCCTTGCTTTGGAAACGCTACATATAACAGCAAATGAAAATTAGGATATGAAAAGCAAAACTATAGAATGGGCACCTAGAATTGTACATGGATTCAAACAGCACAGTCCAAGTGAATAATATTGGCATTATCTGATGATCAAGTATATCTCCGGATTTGTCAAGCTTGTGACAACAGCTGTCTAGCAGATGATGTATATAGAATCATAGAACTGTAGTTATAAGGGACCCCAAGGGTCATCTAGTCCAACCCCAGCAATGAAGTAATAACGGCTAAAGCATCCATAGCAGAAGCCCATCCCACCTCTGCTTAAAAACCTCCAAGGAAGGAGAGCCCACCTCCCACCGAGGGAGACTGTTCCAATGTCAAAACAGCTCTTACTGTCAGAAAGTTCTCCCAATACAATAATGGCTGTCCTGGGGGGACCAGAACACGATCATTGGTTTACTCTCTGTAGGAGTTATTTGATATGATTAAAGATCTTCTCACACTCCAACCCTTTCTAAGATGTTTCCCTTATACGAGTTCTGTACTGTTTAGGAAGGGAGCCCCTGCCACTGAAGTTCTTTCCATACACCAAACATTGCTAAGATTTCCTCCCTGTATGAGTTCTTTGATGCGACTTAAGGGAGCTACTACGACTAAAGCTTTTTCCACACTCCAAACATGTATACGGTTTCTCTCCTGTATGAGTTCTTTGGTGCAACTTAAAGGCGCTATGGTGACTGAAGCTCCTTCCACACTCCGAACATGTATACGGTTTCTCTCCTGTATGAGTTCTTTGATGCGGCTTAAAGGCGCTATGGTGACTGAAGCTCCTTCCACACTCCGAACATGTATACGGTTTCTCTCCTGTATGAGTTCTTTGATGCGACTTAAGGGAGCTACTGCGACTGAAGCTCCTTCCACACTCCAAACATGTATATGGTTTCCCTCCTGTATGAGTTCGTTGATGCAACATAAGGGAGCTACTGCACCTGAAGCTCCTTCCACACTCTGAACATGTATACGGTTTCTCTCCTGTATGAATTCTTTGATGCAACCTGAGTTGGCTACCACGACTGAAGCTCTTCCCACACTCCAAACATTTATAAGGTTTCTCTCCTGTGTGCAATCTTTGATGCAAGGTAAGGCTGCCACTCTGGCTGAAGCTCTTTCCACACTCGAAACATGTATATTGTTTCTCCCCTCTATGAATTCTTTCATGTGAGGAAAGGTAGTCAATGCGACTGAAGCTCTTGCCACATTCCCAGCATTTACAAGGTTTGCTGCCTCGATGAGTTTGTTGATGTCTAGTAAGCGCATTGCTGCGAGCGAAGCTCATTCCACAGTCCAAACACATATGCGGTTTCTCCCCTGTATGAGTTCTTTGATGCGACTTAAGGGTGCTACTCTTACTGAAGCTCCTTCCACACTCCAAACATGTATACGGTTTCTCCCCTGTATGAGATCTTTGATGCGACTTAAGTGCGCTACTCTGACTGAAGCTCCTTCCACACTCTGAACATGTATACGGTTTTTCCCCTGTATGAGATCTTTGATGCAAGGTAAGCTGGCCACATCGACTGAAGCTCTTTCCACACTCAGAACATGCATAGGGTTTTTCCCCTGTATGAGATCTTTGATGCACGGTAAGGGCACCACAGTGACTGTAGCTCTTTCCACACTCCAAGCATTTATACGGTTTCTCCCCTGTATGAGTTCTTCGATGCCTAGTAAGCTTGCCACGTTCACTGAAGCTCTTTCCACACTCGGAACATATATATGGTTTCTCCCCTGTATGAGTTCTTTGATGCCTAGTAAGATGGCCACGTTCACTGAAGCTCTTTCCACACTCGGAACATATATATGGTTTCTCTCCTGTATGAGTTCTTCGATGCAAGATAAGGGCAGTACTGTGAATGAAGCTCTTTCCACACTCTAAACATGTATACGGTTTCTCCCCTGTGTGTACTCTTTGATGTCTAGTAAGAGTTGAGCGACGACCAAAACTCTTTCCACACACGCTGCATTCATGCTTTTTCTCCTCTCTGTGAATTTGTTTTTCAACACCCTGAAACATACCAAAGTCACCCGCCGGCTTCTGCTTTTGTCTCCCCTCTCGCCTGCTACCTCCATCTTGAACCCTCAGATTCCTTTGTTCTTTGGATCCTTTTGGTGACATTTCTGATTGTTCCCCTTCTGCCAGCATCCCTTCAACAACTCCTGATGGAATAAAAAGGCAAACTGATGAAATGCTAAAGGAGCGTCTTCACCCCAATCATTCAGTCAGGACACCAAGATCCAGGTCCCAGGGCCTTGTGGCAGTTCCTTCACTGTGAGAAGGGAACTTACAGGGAACGAGGTAGAGGGGCTTCTTGGTAGTGGTGCCCACCCTGTGGAAAGCTATCCCGTCAGATGTCTAGGAAACAAACAACTATATAACTTTTAGAAGACAACTGGAGGCAGCCATGTAGAGGGAAGTTTAAAATGTTTTATTATGCTTTTATATTTGTTAGAAGCCAGCTAGAGTGGCTGGGGCAACCCAGTCAGATCCGTGGGGTACAAATAATGAAAGTATTAGTATTGCATTAATATGGTATTATTATTTATTGAGTTTATATACTGCCCTACACCCGGAGGACTCGGCATGGTTCACAGAAAAGATCACATCATATATAATCAGAATAAAACCCAACCCAATAACACCCCCCAAAAAAGAGCCACGTTTGAAAAAGACTATAGGATGTCAAGCATATCAAGCAAAAACCTGGTTGAAAAAGGAACATGTTTGCATGGCACCTAAAGGTGTATACCCCTTCATGCATCACTGCCTTGTCGTAGCGAAGGGGCTTGAATAACTCGGCTATGACCTATGCCATGCAGGGCCACCTAAGACAGACAGGTCAGCCGAGAGTTTAGACTAAATGTGATCCACCTGGAGAAGAAACTGGCAACCCACTCCAGTATTATGCCATGAAAGCTCCATGGACATAAAAAAGGAGAAGCTTTGAGAGGAAAGTGAGTTTCCAAGGCATGCTCTGATTCATGGGGAGTATAAGGAAGGCGCCAAGTGAACTTCCCTGGGGAGAGCATTCCACAGACAGGGAGCCACTGCAGAGAAGGCCCTGTTCTCGTGTTGCCACCCTCCAGACCACTTGAGGAGGAGGCCCACGAAGGAGGACCTCAGGATCTGGCTAGGTTCATATGGAAAGAAGCAGCCCTTGAAGTATTGTGATCCTGAGCCATGTAAGGCTTTATAGGTCAAAACCAGCACCTTGAATTGAGCCCGGAAACTAATTGCTAGCCAGTGCAGTCGGACTAGGATGGGGGTAATATGCTCACCCACCTTACTCCAGTGAGCAACCTGGCCGCTGAATTCTGCACTAGCTGAAGTTTCCAAACTATCTTCAGAGGCAGCCCTACGTTTAACACATATCTATATCTAACCTTGAAGTTCCCGGAGCATAGACAATGGTAGATAGGCTATCCTTGTCCACATAGGGGTGTAGCTGGGCTACCAGCCAAAGGTGATGAAAGGCACTCCAGGCCATCTGAGCCTTGAGCAACGGATCCAGGATTACCCACAAGCTACGAACCTGCTCCTCCAGGGGAAGTGTAACCCCATCAAGAGCAGGCGACCTTCCAGCCATCTGCTCTAGGGAAGCACCCACTAACTGAGCGTCACTCTTATCTGGATTGAGCTTCAATTTGTTGGCTTTCATCCAGTCCATTACCGAGGCAGGACACTGGTGGGAGAGGGTGCTCAGGGGTGTTAGTAGTAGTAGTAGTAGTATTAGCCTGTCTAACTAAGGCCTCAGCCACACTTGGAATTTTAATGTGCACTTGAAGTTGCTCGTTTCTCCTTTTTTTTAACCTTTTCTGCCCAGAACTCCTCTTGCAGAAACTGCTATATTTAATTGAAACACAAATGTTTTAAAATGTGTGTGGCTTGCAAGGATTACAAGTTCCAGGGGGGAGCCCCAGCAGAAGGTTTCCCAATGCTTAAGGGTTTGCCTTGACCCCAAGCCCTATGGGGAGCCCAAGGAAGGTCCCCCACCTGCCCAAGTTGGCCTGCAGGGAGGAGAGCAGGAGAAAGATCTGCCCTTCCATTGGGAAAAGATGTCCTACCCCCATACAAAGGGGGAAAGCCCTATAAATGCATTACTTTAGCGGAATTATATACAGAATGCATTAATTATGGCAAATGTAAATATTTGGGGAAATACCCTTTGCAAGAGCGTGAGCATTAGGCGAGATCTGCACCAAAATGCTAACCAATTTTCAAGAGATCTTTAAAAATGTGAAAATCTGGATAAACTGACGACTAGAAAAAGGAGACGCAGGAAAAAAATTACATTGAAACGGTTTGCCTAACAGGGTTGTTTTTTAATCCCTCCCCACAACTCCCTCCAGCAGCACCCCCACTCCACCCCCCCCCCAGTTATAATATATAACAATATGACGCACCTCCAGCGCCTCCGCGAGGAAAGACAGCCGCCGCCATGTTCGGCATCTTCCTACCCAAGCGGGACAGGAAGCGGAAGCTGCTATTCTCCCGACAGCCTTTTTTCCTCCGCTCTAGGAATCTCAGCTCTCTGTCGCCGCTGCTCTTAACCGTTTCGGAGCCGAGCGACAGGAGCCTCTGGGATTCTCCGGGCAGAGAGGGAGGAGAGACGCTGGTCTCGCCTCCGGAAAGCCCCGCTGGATCAGCTGCACGGGTGCCCAAAACATTTTCTAAACTATTTTTAAAAATATTTTTTTTTATTTTCAATTTTCAAAATAACATTTTTCCTTTTGGTGCATACATATCCAATCCAAATTTGCAATAAATGGCTTTTCCCTTAGCCCCCCTGGTTTCCATTCCCCCCCTTTATTCTCCTTGCATATAATCACATTTCTACAATTAATTTCAACTTCTTTCCCCCCTCCTAATTCTATTCTTAGTTCATAAATGTTACACCAAACCTGCTAATGTTTTGACGTTTTTACAGATTCTCTAAAATAGTCTATAAAGCTTTCCCATTCTAGATTGAATTTTTTCTCATCTTGGTGCCTGATCTTGAAGGTTGTTGTCGTGTCCGACCCTTCGTGACCCCATGGACCAGAGCACGCCAGGTAAACTAATCTTCACGGTTAGTTTAGCCATTTCGGCAGAGTCAATCATCTTTTCCCATTCTTCTTTCCTTGGGACCTTTCCTTCTTTCCACATCTGGGCTAGTAGCACCTGGCCCCTGTAGTCGCATAAATAAACAGTCTCTTTTGCTTCCTTGGCAATTCTTCTACTATTACACCTAGTAAAAAGGTCTCTGTGTTTTTTTTAACAAATGTAATTTTAAGAATTTTAAAAAGTTCATTGCATATCATTTCCCAGAAGCACTTTACTTTTTTACACGTCCACCACATAGGCTCCCTCTCCTTGCTGCTTCTGCCCATTTGGAGAGGGCGGGTGAGGAAGCAGACAGAGCTAGAAAAACAAAGAGGAGCCTGGCTGAAAGGAGCTTCCTCCCGAGTAATAATAATAATAATAATAATAATAATAATAATAATTACCCCTCCCATCTGGCGGGATTTCCCCAGCCACTCTGGGCGGTTCCCAGCAGAATAATAATAAATAATAATAATAATAATAATAATAATAATTTATTATTTATACCTCACCCATCTGGCTGGGTTTCTCCAGCCACTCTGGGCGGCTTCCAACAGAATATTAAAATACAATAACCTATTAAACATTTTAAGCTTCCCTAAACAGGGCTGCCTTCAGATGTCTGCTACAAGTCAGATAGTTGTTTATTTCCTTGACACCTGATGGGAGGATGTTCCACAGGGCGGGCGTCACCAAGAAGGCCCACCGCCTGGTTCCCTGAGTGTCGGCCTCAGCAGGTACATATTGGCTTGATTTTGCAGTTTGCTGAAGCTGAGCCTGGAGAAGACGGAACAACGGACCGCTGTCAAAGGGGGTGACCCACTGCAGGTGGGGCTACCTGTTCCAGAGGTTGGTGTGTGTCGACTCTGTAGTAGGCTGCCTTGAATGCTCTTCCTGACACAGGGCTGCCACCAAAGATGTTCTGCAGTCTTCACAACCTGGCAACTTCTCCCTTCGCTTGACAGCTGAGTTGTTGGTTTCCAGATGTCATGGAAAGATACCCTGAGGCAGATGTTTGGTGGCAGGACGGTATAAACCCTAGAAGGCTGCAAAAGATTCTAGAGAGCAATCTGGGCTTTCCTTTTTCAAAGGAAATAAATTGAGCCAAATGTATTTCTCCTGGAGAAGCGAAGCTTCGCCACCCCACCCCAAAACCCTGCACAACTTAGTTGAACAATAACTTTATTAGGCCTTACAAAAACATCATAGAATAGTGGCAAGGTGTTACTCAGAGCAGGGGATGCAGGATAAGGAAATAGAAAAAGATGAAGAAGTATACAAATTAGGGTGGATCGTGTCGTATGCATGAGGTCAGCCTGTAGACCTGATAACGCCCCATCTGAACTATACATTCAAAGCAGTATCAAACCATTTTAAACAATAATGCCATCGTCGTTGTCCCCCGCCGGGGATCCTGGAAGCATAGTTTGTTAAGCAGAGTTGTTAGGAGATATATTTCCCCTCACAGAGCTAAAGTTCCCAGCATTCCCTGGGAAGATGCAGCCCTGAATTAGGAAGTTTTTAATGTTTGGTGTTTTATTACAATACAATTTTTTTATTACCATCATAGACCAGCATAAAAGGGTGGGATACAGTCATTTAAAATTTGGAAAGCGTTTTGGAAAGCTAAAAGATATGAAAAGGTGAATATAAAAGTCTATAAGAATTTAAAGGAAGCTAAAATGGGTTAAACCACAGTGCCTAGGACTTGCCGATCAGAAGGTCGGCGGCTCGAATCCCCGCGACGGGGTGAGCTCCCGTTGCTCGGTCCATAGCGGTTCGAAAGCACGTCAAAGTGCAAGTAGATATATAGGTACCGCTCCTGCGGGAAGGTAAACGCCGTTTCCGTGCGCTGCTCTGGTTCACCAGAAGCGGCTTAGTCATGCTGGCCACATGACCCGGAAGCTGTATGCCGGCTCCCTTGGCCAATAAAGCGAGATGAGCACCGCAACCCCAGAGTCGGCCACCACTGGACCTAATGGTCAGGGGTCCCTTTACCTTTAAAATAATCTAAAAGAAGGGATAGGAGCATGGGTGTGTGTGGAAGAGCATAAAAGGTTGATATATGAAAGACTTCTAACTATCAATTTACAGAGCACTCTGATATGTTCATTTGTGGCACAGGTCATCCCCCAGCAAATTTTGAGCACTGCTGTGCAGAATATAGCAACATTGCAAGTCATAGCAGGATGGGTACCTGAGAGCAGCAGGGAGGTATAGAATTGCCCTGTGCATCCTGGGTACTTATGAAGTAGTGGGGAAATCAGGCTAAGAGGAATGTCTCTGTTATACAGGCCCTGGAGAAGGACATGCTCACCATTTCTATTTGTCCTGAGTCACAGGGGCATCGTCTCTCCAGGAGGGGAGGGCATGACATCAAGGGTCAGGGTAAAAACCAATGTTTTATTATGTTTTATATATGCTAGAAACCCAGCCAGATGGGCAGGGTATAAATAATACCATCCTTCTTCTTCTTCTCCTCCTCCTCCTCCTTCTTCCTTCTTCTTCACTCTCGGAGCTGTAACTCTCCGTGTAGGGCAGTATATACAGGTGAGATTGTTAATTTGAGGTTTGCATCAGCCATAATCATCACAATTTTAACAAATAAAGGCTTGACGTATCTCACTTTGCATGTCATGAGTCTATCTCATATATTAGTTTCACCTTTTAAGTTGAATTACTGAAATAAATGAACTTTCCCATGATATTCTAATTTTTCGAGTTTCACCTGTAAATTCAATAAATAAAAATTAATTAAATAAAGGAACCTCCCTCATGTTTGTAGTCCATCTTCAAATCTCCGCACTCTCTAGCCTGGTGGCGAGATGGGCTCATCCACAGTTGCTCAGGGAAAATCTCCTGCCCAACAGTGCAACTATTTACTCACCAATAATTTGCTCTTGGCTTTGCAGGACCTGGCTCCCCTCAGATTAGGACAGGGGTCTGCAACCCGCGGCTCCAGAGCCGCATGTGGCTCTTTTACACCTTTGCTGCGGCTCCGGGGCGGATACTAGCGAGGGGAGGAGGCGCATTGTGCGCCCCGACACTCCCCACTGTGGCGGGCGCTGTTCTGGCTGTGACGTCGCATGGGGGCGGTGCGTGTGTTAGTCACGCACCGTCCCGACGTCACCTTCCCGCCCACTGTCAGATCGCGGCTCGGGAGATATATTTGTTTTAAATGTCACAATGGTTTTGCGACTCCCAGTTTTTCAGAAACGGGTCCAAGTGGCTTTTTTTGTCTTAAAGGCTGCAGACCCCTGGATTAGGAGAATCTCCACCGAGACAGAAACTGGCAGAAACGGGAGGAGCTGGTTCAGCCTCCATGGAGAAACGTGACTCCTTTGGCTCTGAAGAAGGAAGAGACGCTTGTGCTTGTCGGCTGAACGCAGTGCGGGATTCTGGGAAAGAACCATGCAGAACAACACAGGTGAGCAAGAGACCCTCAGCTTAGACGTACAATGCTGGCATTTCTGCTCCCGGGAGGCCGAGGGACCCCGAGAGGTTTGCAGCCGACTCCATCTCTGCCGTCCGTGGCTGAAGCCGGGGAGACACACCAAGACTCAGATCCTGGATTTAGTGATCCTGGAGCAGTTCCTGGCTGTCCTCCCCCCGGAGATGGAGAACTGGGTCAGGGAATGTGGAGCGTAGACCAGTTCCCAGGCGGTGGCCCTGGCCAAAGGTTTCCTCCTGAGTCGGGCAGAGGACCAGAAGCAGCAGGAGCAGCAGGTGAGAGACAGTTTCACTGAGATAATAATAATAATAATAATAATAATAATAATAATAATAATAAATGTTTTATTTATATCCCGCCCTCACCAGCCGAAGCTGGGCTCAGAGCGGCTAACATCAAATGTATAACACATTAACATAAAATCAGACAATCAATTAAAATACATCCTCAACTGAGATATTTCCCAGGAGCTGGTAAAGTGAGGGGGAGATACCCTAAAACGTTTCACTAATTGCCCAAAGTCTTCTAGTGTGTTCCAACTCTCCCCAAAAAGTGTTTTCCCTCTTATAATTTTATTTTTGATCGTAGTCCTCATTGCTGTTTCAGGTAAAGGAACAAACTTCAGAGGCAGGAGGCGATTTCTCTGAGGCCAAGGAAACGTTCCTTGTGGTGGCCTATCAATCAGGAAGGTGACGGAGAAACCGCCTTACGGAGTAAGCATAGATGGGCACCTTCGACCAGAAGAATGGCTCCTTGCAAGTTCAGAATGAACATGATGTGGCACTTGTCTGAGTGCCAGTCCCTCAGGTTGCAGGATCCAAGGGGACATATGAAATAAGGCCATCCATCTGCTAAACCAGGGGTAGGCAACCTTCTCAGTCCGGCCCTCAGACGCTCCAGGACTTTGTCTTTTTTTATTATTAATATTTCTTTGTTTCTTATCTTTGCTACTTCTTTATTTTTTTTTTCTTCCCTTATAAATTTTATATTTTATATAATTTTCGTTCTTTTTTTTTTACCTGCTAAGAGATAGTACATAATGTTTGTACAGACATGTAAATTTTTTAATCAATCAAGAATATTAATTAAAAAAGAAGAAGAATGTGTCCTTTTATTTTAAATGCATCTCTGAGTTATTTGTGGGGCCTGCCTGGTGTTTCTACATGAGTAGAATGTGTGCTTTTATTTAAAATGCATCTCTGGGCTATTTGTGGGGCATAAGAATTCATTCATTACCCCCCCCCCCAAAAAAAATATAGTCCGGCCCAGCACATGATCTGAGGGACGGTGGACCGGCCCATGGCTGAAAAAGGTTGCTGACCCCTGTGCTAAACTGATCCCAAACTTCTTGTCTACATGACAAGCATATACTACTGTGAAAAGAGCCGATATCACTTTCCTGAAAAAAGCGAGCAAAAGCAGGGAGACGTTCATCCAAACATAGCAGAGGAAAGCTCCCTCAGAACCACCCAGCCAATCCGAGAACACGTTTCCTCAGTGAAGGTCATGCTGCTCTGCTTGGTTGCTAAGCAGCAGCTCCGCCCACCCCTCTTGGCCAGCTCTCTTTAAACACCACCAGATTTAACCCTTAGCTGATAAACTGCATGATCCCTGCTGTTGACCTTCCAACATTCCTGACCTCTTTGTCTCTCGCAGGTGATGAAACCGTGCTGACGATTCGTACTCAGCCATCTCTCCTTGGGTCACCAAATCAGGTAGAGGGAATCAGCACCGGGGACCCTGCCAGTACCGCTATCTTGCTACCCACTAGGAAGGCTGTCAACGCCACTCTTGAAGATTTGAATCAGGAGTGGGGAACCTAAGGCCTCATGGTAATAATAATAATAATAATAATAATAATAATAATAATAATAAATTTTATTTATATCCCGCCCTCCCCAGCCGAAGCCGGGCTCAGGGCGGCTAACAACAATAAAACAGTACAAAAGTACAGCACAAACAACATTCTAAAATCATTCATTATAAAATTAATTAAATTCAAGCCACTGGCCACCATTGGGCCAGAGCTCCGTGAAGATTGCCGAGGGAGGGAGTCAGGCTGTGCCCTGGCCAAAGGCCTGGTGGAACAGCTCTGTCTTGCAGGCCCTGCGGAAAGATGTCAAGTCCCACAGGGCCCTGGTCTCTTGTGACAGAGTGTTCCACCAGGTCGGAGCCACAGCCGAAAAAGCCCTGGCTCTAGTTGAGGCCAGCCTAACTTCTCTGTGGTCTGGGACCTTCAAGATGTTTTTATTTGAAGACCGTAAGTTTCTCTGTGGGGCATACCAGGAGAGGCGGTCCTGTAGGTACGAGGGTCCTAGGCCGTATAGGGCTTTAAAGGTTAAAACCAGCACCTTAAACCTGATCCTGTACTCCACCGGGAGCCAGGGCAGCTGGTATAGTACCGGAATAATGTGATCTCGCAGCGAAGACCCCATAAGGAGTCTCGCCGTGGCATTCTGCACCCGCTGGAGTTTCTGGGTCAGTCTCAAGGGCAGCCCCACGTAGAGCGAGTTACAATAATCCAGTCTGGAGGTGACCGTCGCATGGATCACAGTGGCTAGGTCAGGGCGAGAGAGATAAGGAGCCAACTGCTTAGCTTGGCGGAGATGGAAAAATGCCACCTTTGTTATAGCTGCAATCTGCGCCTCCATGGAAAGGGAGGTGTCAAAGATTACACCCAAACTCTTAACGGACAGTGCTGGCACTAATTGCGCCCCCGCAAGAGATGGGAGTTGCCCCCCCAATCCCATATCGTCCCGTCCCAGCCACAGGACCTCTGTCTTCGAAGGATTTAGCTTCAACCGACTCCCACGTAACCATCCAGCCACAGCTTCCAAACATCTGGTCAGTGTGTCTGGGGCCGAGTCAGGATGGCCACCCATCAACAGATAGAGTTGGGTGTCATTAGCATACTGATGGCAACCCAGCCCAAAGCTCCGGACAAGCTGGGCAAGGGGGCGCATAAAGATGTTGAAAAGCATCGGGGAGAGTATCGTACCCTGAGGTACTCCACACACCAAGGAGTGGCGCGATGACAATTCCCCCCCAAGCGCCACCCTCTGTCCCCGACCAGAGAGAAACGAGTGCAGCCATTGAAGGACTGTGCCCTGGATCCCCACGTCGGCAAGGCGGTGGTCCAGAAGTTCATGATCGACCATGTCGATCCCTTCTTGGCATCCATCTTGAAGCCAAGCCTCCAGCTCACACTGTTAAACAAACTGTAAAATCCAACAGTTGTTTTTTCCTTTCTCACGCAGGCAGGCAAACTGCATGTTGTTTACGCCCTTTTGCACCTGGCAGCTAAACTCAGGCTGCTATTGAAAGTCCCTTCCAAGAGCACGTAAACTTTGTAGCCAAAACACTCTCTGGTTTTGTTTCGCTTTCCCAGGCTTACATTCACAGTCCAGCCCCTTTGCCAGTAACTTTCCAACTTTCCGTTACCTAGCAACAATGCATTTCAATGGGACTTCTTATCTTAACCACAAAAAATTTGTGGAATGCAGGCCTCTTCTCCCGGAGCTGTATTTTTCCAAAACGCAGCTCCCCGTGAACCAGTGAATTAATCAGACTGACTTTATGTTACCATAAAGCACCAATGCTGCAGCAAGCAAAGGCTCTAGCAGCTCAGCCAGCTGCTTGTGGCTGGAAAGCCAGACAGGATGTTTGTGACTGTTGCCATGGAAACAAAGGGGCAGTCCATTCTGTATTGAGCACCGGATGTTAGCTCAGTGTGTGTGTGTCATATGACCCGTACTGGATGTACTTGGGAGGAGTTTCTTCTTGCTGTTGTTGAGTGCAGACATGATTCTCTGTACTGATGTAAGAGGCAGAAATAAATGATGTAAATAGTTTTCTGTCTGCTTCTTTCCCCTCCCTGGGGACACCAAAGGGGAGAGAGGAAGAACGGTGTGTTCCTCTCATACATCTGAGAAGAATCGCCGGACCTCGCCTGCTTATCAGCAGAGTGGAGACGCGGGGAGGTCGACAGGAATATCTGCCGGTGCCTACGCTGTGGCACATTCCTCTGACCCAGGCAGAATTCCAACAGTCGAAAGCTGTTGACAGATCTAGAAGAATCAGCAGCCCCGACACAGGCTCCCAGGTGGGGGAAAAAAATTCTCCAGCCTCTACAATGGTACCTTGGTTCTCAAACGCCTTGGTACTCCAACAACTTGGAACCCAAACACCGCAAACCCGGAAATAAGTGTTCCAGTTTGCAAACTTTTTGGGAGCCGGATGTGCTCCGTTTTGAGTGCCTTGATTCAATTTTGAGTGTTACGCTTCTCTTTTGAGTGTTACGCTGAGGCCTGTCTGTGTCTGCTATTTATTTTGCATTATTGTTTTTGCGGCTCCTTTTGTTTTGTTTTTGGGACTGTGTGGAACCCAGTTCAGCTACTGATTGAATGATTCTGTGGTTGCAGTATATTGTTTATTGCTTTCATTTTATGGATCAACTGATGTTTAATTGCTGTTTTAGGGGTTGTTTTCAGAAGTCTGGGGCGGATTAATGCCTTTTGCAATACTTTCTATGGGAAAGCGCACCTTGTTTTGGAATGCTTTGGTTTGGGAACAGACCTCCGGAATGGATTAAGTTTGAGAACCAAGGTACCAATGTATATTAATCCTGAGGGTAATGCCCATTCACCTCCCCTTAACAAGGCTTTGGGATTTTGCTTGTAGGCCGGTCTATTTTGATATTTGCAAGGAAGCATTTCTCCCCCTCTCCCCCTCTCTCTCAGGACTCAGTTTCACTGAAGAGGAATGGGCTCTGCTGGGTCCTGACCAGAGAGCCCTGCACAGCCGAATAATGAAGGAGATTTGCAGGATCGTGTCCTCTCTCGGTATGGTTCCCTTTTACTCTGCTTGATGATAATATATTTTCAGAAATGCAAGTAACTTAATTGGGAATACTCAATGGGTTTAACGACTGTGTGTCAGCATCACAATTCTTATTCTTTTGGTCCAGCAAGATTTATCTATTTGTGTATATCTTCTGGATATCTCTTTCTATAGCTCTGCTTCTGTTTATCTACCGTTTTCCCATTTAACAAAATTCCACAGGAGGATTAACCCTGGTCAGATGCCAGCAGAAAAAGTAAAAATTATTATCACATTATTTGTAACAATGATTCATTGATTTCCTTAAATATGATTGCCTTCTATGGTGAAACTTACCAGAAGAATAAGGAATCAAGATAACATTTTTTTAAAATAAAAGAATGGAAATGGTTTATTGAATATTTACAGATAAATTGTAAACAGATAAAAACATTGGAAGGATTATTCTAATAACCTGCAGTTTCATACCAGTATATATTTAAAGAAGAGGAATAAATGAACAAATTAAGTTAATTTGGATATGCAGAAGATATTAAAAATAAATTTAAGGAACCGCAGAAAGAGGGGGAAGGAAGTCAAACCTTGAAATGTCAAAATGATTGTAAAATTAGTGAAATGTATTTTACGTGAAAAGTATTTTAAAAATATTTTTACAAAATAATTGATTGCCTTCTAAACCACCGTCTCAAGGCAATTTATACAAAAAATGTTTTAAGAAGCAGTTATATACACAAAGGCAACAAATAAAAATAAGACTAAAACCGTAACAAGTGGACACCCATTATTAAAATTTATTTATCCAGCTGGAAAAGGTCCCAATTCCCTCCCCCCCCCCAAAAGGGATGCCATTCCACAGAACACAGACAGAGACACTAAAAGCCCCGTTCTGGGTCTGTGCTTTGGAGATCTTTGGAACTTGCAGGAGAATCTCTGCTGTATATCTGGGACTGAGCAGAACAGGGACTTGCATGCGAGTACAAACTCCTTGAACTCAGCCCAGTAGCAGATTGGTAGCAAATGCAAATCCCACTAGCAGGCTGTTCTATGCTGGCAGTAGTTTCCTCCCACAAGCCTGACGTGGATGGCACTGTGGTCTAAACCACTGAGCCTCTGGGGCTTGCTGATGGCAAGGTTGGCGGTTCGAATCTGTGCGAGGAGTGAGCTCCTGCTGCTTTGCCCCAGCTCCTGCCAACCTAGCAGTTCGAAAGCACACCGGCGCAAGTAGGTAAATAGGTACCACTGTGGCAGGAAAGCAAACGGTGTTTTCGTGAGTTCTGGTTTCCATCACAGTGTTCCATTGCGCCAGAAGCGGTTTATTCCTGCTGGCCACATGACCCCGAAAGCTGTCTGTGGACAAACGCCAGCTCCCTCGGCCTGAAAGCAAGATGAGCGCTGCAACCCCATAGCTGCCTTTGACTGTCTTAACTGTCCAGGTGTCCTTTACCTTTTTTACCTTGCTCACACAAGCCACCTGGCTATTGCGTTCTGCACCAGCTACAGCCTGTGGCCCAACCTTCAACGATATCTCTTTGTACGGTGCATTGCAGTAATCTAACCATGATGGATGTGAACAGATCCCATTATTTTTTTCCAGTGTAGGTGGGACTCATGAGGGGTTTTTAAAAAAAAATTCATAAAGATTTTATTTTTGTAAAGATTTTTCTGTTTCATTTTATGATGTATATGAAATAGAGATAGCAGCTATAACTAGTGATCAGACAGGATTACTATGAGGAATTATAAAATATGCATCAAGCCATTGTGTCCGCGATGAAAGCATTGCGCTGACTGGGTTTGATTCATTGACAATAATTTCTGATCAAATCCCACAAGCCTCTACATCCACGCCATTTTTCTCTACTGCCATTTCTCTATGTCTGACAAGCACGTATAAGCATTCTAGGACACAGACCAGTTGCCGGTTGCTGCACCAGCCATCCTAGGCCAGAAAGTTAATAGGTTACTTTGATGTAGTTTGTTGATCTTTAGATAGATCTTAGGGCCAGGAAGAGAGTTCAGGAAGAGATGGTGAATACTACCGTTCCTTCCTTCCTTTACTGATCTTCTGAATCCTTCCTTGCTTTGGGAACACTACAAGTAACAGCAGATGAAAATTAGGATATGAAAACAAAACTATAGAATAGGCACCTAGAATTGTACATGGATTCAAACAGCACAGTCCAAGTGAATAATATTGGCATTATCTGATGATCATGTATATGCCTGGATTTGCCAAGCTTGTGACAACAGCTGTCTAGCAGATGATGTATATAGAATCATAGAACTGTAGTTATAAGGGACCCCAAGGGTCATCTAGGCTGATCACCGAAGAAATGATGCTTTTGAATTATGGTGCTGGGGGAGACTCTTGAGAGTGCCATGGACTGCAAGAAGATCAAATGTATCCATTCTGAAGGAAATCAGCCCTGAGTGCTCACTGGAAGGACAGATAGTGAAGTTGAGGCTCCAATACTTTGGCCACCTCATGAGAAGAGAAGACTCCCTGAAAAAGACCCTGATGTTGGGAAAGATGGCGGGCACAAGGAGAAGGGGACGACAGAGGACAAGATGGTTGGACAGTGTTCTCGAAGCTACAAACATGAGCCTGACCCAACTGCGGGAGGTGGTGGAAGACAGGAGTGCCTGGCGTGCTCTGGTCCATGGGGTCACAAAGAGTCGGACATGAATAAACGACTAAACAACAAAAGGGTCATCTAGTCCAACCCCCAGCAATGAAGTAATCTCAGCTAAAGCATCCATAGCAGAAGGCCATCCAACCTCTGCTTAAAAACCTCCAAGGAAGGAGAGCCCGCCACCTCCCGAGGGAGACTGTTCCATTGTCAAAACAGCTCTTACTGTCAAGAAGGTTCCTCCAATCCAATAATGGCTGTCCTGGGGGGACCAGAACACGATCATTGGTTTACTCTCTGTAGGAGTTATTTCATATGATTAAAGATCTTCCCACACGCCAACCCTTTCTAAGATGTTTCCCTTGTACAAGTTCTTTATTGTTTAGGAAGGGAGTCCCTGTCACTGATGTTCTTTCCATACACCAAACATTTCTAAGATTTCCTCCCTGTATGAGTTTTTTGATGCGACTTAAGGTGGCTACTCTGACTGAAGCTCCTTCCACACTCTGAACATGTATACGGTTTCTCCCCTGTATGAGTTCTTTGATGCCTAGTTAGAGTACCACCTTCACTGAAGCTCTTTCCACACTCGGAACATATATATGGTTTCTCCCCTGTATGAGTTCTTTGATGCAACCTGAGTTGGCTACCATGACAGAAGCTCTTCCCACACTCCAAACATTTATAAGGTTCCTCTCCTGTGTGCAATCTTTGATGCAAGGTAAGGCCGCTAATGTAGTGGAAGCTCTTTCCGCACTCCAAACATGTATATGGTTTCTCCCCTGTATGAATCCTTTCATGCGAGGAAAGGGAGTCGAGGCGACTGAAGCTCTTGCCACATTTCCAGCATTTATAAGGTTTGCTGCCTTGATGAGTTTGTTGATGTCTAGCAAGCCCATTGCGGTGAGTGAAGCTCATTCCACACTCCAAACACGTATGCGGTTTCTCTCCTGTGTGCAATCTTTGATGCGACTTAAGGGTGCTAATCCGACTGAAGCTCCTTCCACACTCTGCACATGTATACGGTTTCTCCCCTGTATGAGTTCGTTGATGCCTAGTAAGCTGGCCACAGTGACTGAAGCTCTTTCCACACTCTGAACATTTATACGGTTTCTCTCCTGTATGAGTTCTTCGATGCAAGATAAAGGCACTACTGTGACTGAAGCTCTTTCCACACTCCAAGCATTTATATGGTTTCTCCCCTGTATGAGATCTTTGATGCGAGGTAAGCTGGCCATATTGACTGAAGCTCTTTCCACACTCGGAACATATATACGGTTTCTCCCCTGTATGAGTTCTTTGATGCGAGGTAAGGCTACCACTGACACTGAAGCTCTTTCCACACTCAGAACATGTATATGGTTTCTCCCCTGTATGAGTTTGTTGATGCAACATAAGGCTGCTCCTCCAAATAAAGCTCTTTCCACACTCTAAACATGTATACAGTTTCTCCCCTGTATGAGTTCTTTGATGCAACTTAAGGTAGCTACTCTGACCGAAGCTCTTTCCACACTCGGAACATGTATATGGTTTCTCCCGTGTATGAGTTCTTTGATGCGAGGTAAGGCTACCTCTGACACTGAAGCTCTTTCCACACTCGGAACATGTATATGGTTTCTCCCGTGTATGAGTTCTTTGATGCGAGGTAAGGCTACCACTGACACTGAAGCTCTTTCCACACTCTAAACATCTATACGGTTTCTCCCCTGTATGAGTTCTTTGATGCGAGGTAAGGTTACCACTGACACTGAAGCTCTTTCCACACTCGGAACATGTATATGGTTTCTCCCCTGTATGAGTTCTTTGATGTAAAGTAAGAGTTGAGTGACTACGCAATCTCTTTCCACACACGGTGCATTCATGCTTTTTCTTCTCTCTAGGAATTTTATTTTCACCACCCTGAGACATACCAGAGTCAGCCTCCAGCTTCTGCCTTCGTCTCCCCTCTCGCCTGCTGCCTCCCTCTTGAACCCTCAGATTCCTTTGTTCTTTGAATCCTTTTGGTGACATTTCTGATTGTTCCCCTTCTGCCAGCATCCCTTCAACATCTCCTGATGGAATAAAAAGGCAAGCTGATGAAATGCTAAAGGAGCGTCTTCACCCCAATCATTCAGTGAGGACACAGAGATCCAGGTCCCAGGGCCTTGTGACAGTTCCCTCACTGTGAGAAGGGAAGTTACAGGGAACAAGGCAGAGGGCCTTCTTGGTAGTGGTGCCCACCCTGCGGAACGCCCTCCCGTCAGTTGTCAAAAAAATAACTATGCAACATTTAGAAGACAATTAGAGGCAGTCATGTAGAGGGAAGTTTTAAATGTTTTATTATGCTTAAGATAGAAAAAGGGACACGACAGGGATGCCCAATTTCACCATTGCTTTTTATATCGTTCCTGGAGGTCCTGCTGAATATGATTAGAAGAGACCAGCTGGTTAAAGGTATACAGGTCGGAGCTAAACAGTATAAATTGAGAGCTTTTGCAGATGATTTAATTTTGACATTACAGGAGCCAGAATCTAGTACTAAAAGGGTTTTAGACTTACCGTATTTTTTGCACCATAACACTCACTTTTTTCCTCCTAAAAAGTAAGGGGAAATTTCTGTGCGTGTTATGGAGGGAATGCCTACGGGTGGCATGCCTATGGATTTTCCTCCTCTAAAAACTACGTGCGTGTTATGGTCGGGTGCGTGTTATAGAGCGAAAAATACGGTAATTCAAGAATTTGGTCAAGTGGCAGGATTTAAACTGAACAAGTTAAAAACCAAAGTTTTAGAGAAAAACTTAACATCAACTGAAAAAGAAAGGTTTCAGAATGAGACTGGTTTGACTGTGGTTAAGAAAGTGAAATACCTGGGGATTAATATGACAGCAAAAAATGTGAACTTATTTAAAGATAATTATGAAAAATGTTGGACAGAAGTGAAAAAAGATTTAGAAATATGGTCAAATTTGAAGCTTTCCTTGTTGGGTCGAATTGCAGTTATAAAGATGAATGTATTGCCTAGAATGTTGTTTTTGTTTCAAACATTGCAGATTGTGGACAAGATGGACTGTTTCAAGAAGTGGCAGAAAGATATTTCTAGATCTGTCTGGCAGGGCAAGAAGCCCAGAATAAAATTTAAGATTTTAACTGATGCTAAAGAAAGAGGGGGATTTGCCCTGCCAGACCTTAAACTTTATTATGAATCAGCAGCATTTTGCTGGCTGAAAGAATGGCTGCTTCTTGAGAATACAGACATTTTGGACTTAGAAGGATTTAATAATGCTTTTGGGTGGCATGCATATTTGTGGTACGACAAGGTCAAAGTACATAAAGCATTTAAAAACCATATTGTCAGGAAAGCATTGTTTAATGTTTGGATAAGATACAAAGACTTAATGGAAAACAAAACTCCAAGGTGGTTGTCACCAATGGAAGCGAAAGCTCTTAAAAGACTCAATATGGAGTCCAAATGGCCAAAATATTGGGAAATTTTGGAACAAGAGGGAGACAAATTGAAATTGCAGAGCTTTGAGAAATTAAAAAACAAAGTGCGAGACTGGCTTCATTATTGTCAGATAATGGAGGCTTATAAATTGGACAAAAAAATTGGATTCCAGGTGGAAAAATCAAAATTAGAGACAGAACTGTTAGAACCCAAAACTAAGATTTTGTCAAAGATGTATAACTTGCTGCTGAAATGGAATACTCAGGATGAAACGGTGAAATCTGTAATGATTAAATGGGCACAGGATGTGGGACATAATATTATGTTTGCTGACTGGGAACAGTTATGGACCACCGGTCTGAAATTTACGGCATGTAATGCCTTAAGAGAGAATATTATGAAAATGATTTACAGGTGGTACATGACCCCAGTCAAGCTTGCAAAAATCTATCATTTGCCTGACAATAAATGTTGGAAATGTAAAGAGACTGAAGGTACATTCTTTCACCTTTGGTGGACGTGCCCAAGGATTAAGGCTTTCTGGGAAATGATTTATAATGAAATGAAAAAGGTATTTAAGTATACCTTCCTGAAGAAACCAGAGGCCTTTCTCCTGGGCATGGTCGGCCAATTGGTGCCAAAGAAGGATAGAACTTTCTTTCTGTATGCGACAACAGCAGCAAGAACACTCATCGCAAAATACTGGAAGACACAAGATCTACCCACTCTGGAAGAATGGCAGATGAAGATGATTGACTACATGGGACTGGCAGAAATGACCGGCAGAATCCGAGACCAGGGAAAAGAGTCGGCGGAAGAAGATTGGAAGAAGTTTAAAGACTACTTGCAGAAATACTGTAAAATTAAGGAATGCTAGAATGATGTTGGACAGTAATTAAGTGGTTTTCAGCTGTAATGCTTAAGAGACAGAAAATAAGGTTTTGAAATAAGTAAAAGACCTAATGGTGAGGATTTGCTGTTCAAACAATTTAAACTGGAATATAAGAAAGGGTGGTATGAGGAGGTCTGGAAAGTAAGTTAAAAGAAAATAAGTAAATGGAATTTATATGTGGTTTTTCCCCCTTCTTTTTCTCTTTTTAAATTGTCTTTACTTTTTGCATTTTTGTTTTTTCTTTTCTTTTTGTTATAATGTATTAACTTTGAAAATTTTAATAAATATCTTATTAAAAAAATTAAATGTTTTATTATGCTTTTATATTTGTTAGAAGCAGCTAGAGTAGCTGGGGCAACCCAGTCAGATTGGTGGGGTACAAATAATGAAAGTATTAATATGGTATTATTATTTATTGAGTTCATATACCGCCCTAAACCCGGAGGACTCGGCGTGGTTCGCAGAAAAGATCACATCATATATAATCAGAATAAAAACAATCCAATAACACCCCCCCAAAAAAGAGCCACATTTGAAAAAGACTATAGGATGTCAAACATATCAAGCAAAAGCCTGGTTAAAAAGGAACATGTTTGCATGGCACTTAAAGGTGTATATCCCTTCATGGATCACTGCCTTGTCGTGGCGAAGGAGCTTGAATAAGTCAGAGAAGCAGGGCCACCCAAGACAGACAGGTCAGCCGAGAGTTTAGACTACCGTATTTTTCCCTCTATAACACGCAGATTTTTTCTTCTAAAAAGGAAGGGAAAATGTCTGTGCGTGTTATTGAGTGAATGTGTGGTCCCTGGAGCCAAATGGCGCGAGTGGAGGCAAAAAAAAGCAGGCAAAAATCAAATTGCGCGTCTCGGAGAAGGGAAACCTGAAAAGAGGAAGTGGCTGCTTTCCTGCATTCTGCCTCAGGGTCTTACTGCCCACTCTCCTCTGTTTCCTTGCTGTGTTTGCTCAAACGGAAGAAAGAGCAGGGAAAGCCCCTCCCCTCCAGGCAAGCAGAGAGGAAAGGAAAGGATCGTCCTTCATTCTAATTCCTCTCCGTGAAAACATGCAGGAGAGAGAGAGAGAGAGAGAGAGAGAGAGAGAGAGAGAGAGAGAGAGAGCTGGCTGGCTTGGGTGGGTAGGTGAGGGAAAACTATTGCCTTCCTTTCCTCCCTCCCGTTATACCCCTCTCCTGCATTCTTAGCCAGCTGCTTCTCTGCACACCCCTCTCCTGCTCCTTGTCCATTCTGTGTTTTTCCTTCCCTCCCCACTTAAAATGTGG
This sequence comes from Podarcis pityusensis, assembly GCF_964106645.2. Taxonomy (NCBI): domain Eukaryota; kingdom Metazoa; phylum Chordata; class Lepidosauria; order Squamata; family Lacertidae; genus Podarcis; species Podarcis pityusensis. The sequence goes on from NC_138029.1 coordinate 121,491,798, forward strand.
TTAAAAAGCATGGATCCACATGGATCCTCAGGATCTTTGCATTGGGTCACCCCAAATTCACCATCAGATCACATAGCATGTCCATGGCTACAGCCTGCCCCCCCAAAATCACGCACCCACTGTTGCCTGGGGCTGCAATGGTGCAAAAACGTGGTTACAAAACATGGATCCACATGGATCCTCAGGATCTTTGCATTGGGTCAGCCCAAATTCACCATCAGAGCACATAGCATGTCCATGGCTACAGCCTGCCCCCCCAAAATCACGCACCCACTGTTGCCTGGGGCTGCAATGGTGCAAAAACGTGGTTACAAAGCATGGATCCACAGGGATTCTCAGGATTTTTGCATTGGGTCACCCCAAATTCACCATCAGATCACATGTCTGTGGCCACAGCATGAAGCACAAAAATGATACACCCACTGTTTCATTCAGAATGTTTTTTCCCTTGTTTTCCTTCTCTAAAAACGATGTGCGTGTTATGGTCAGGTGCGTGTTATAGAGCGAAAAATACGGTAAATGTGATCCACCTGGAGAAGAAACTGGCAACCCACTCCAGTATTATGCCATGAAAGCTCCATGGACATAAAACAGGAGAAGCTTTGAGAGGAAAGCGAGTTTCCAAGGCATGCTCTAAGAGAGTTGGACACAACTAAGATGACTAATCAACAGCAAAGTGGTTTTTAGCAGCAATGTTATAAAGGAATATGTAAAAATGGATTGTTAACAGGTGATAATCTAAAGCTATAATATATTAAGATAAAGGATTAAGATAAAAACAAAGAGGGAAAGGATTTGCTGAATTAACTAATTGAACTGGAATACAAAAAAGGGAGGAGCAAGGAGGTCAGGGAAACAAGCAAACGAAAGACAAGATATGGAAATATTGATTTGTTTTTAACTGTTTTCATTTTTCTGTATTTTGTATTTTCTTTTTTCTTCTTCTTATTTTTGTAACATTTTGAAACTTTAATAAATATCTTAAAAGAAACTGGCAACCCACTCCCGTATTATTCCATGAAAGCTCCATGGACATAAAACAGGAGAAGCTTTGAGAGGAAAGTGAATTTCCAAGGCATGCTCTGATTCATGGGGTCACGGAGAGTCGGACACAACTAAGATGACTAATCAACAACAAAGGTGTATAAGGAAGGCGCCAGGTGAACTTCCCTGGGGAGAGCATTCCACAGGCGCGCAGCCACCCTCCAGACCACTTGAGGAGGAGGCCCACGAAGGAGGACCTCAGGATCAGGCTAGGTTCATATGGAAAGAAGCAGCCCTTGAAGTATTGTGATCCTGAGCCATGTAAGGCTTTATAGGTCAAAACCAGCACCTTGAATTAAGCCCGGAAACTAACTGGTAGCCAGTGCAGTCGGACCAGGATGGGGGTAATATGCTCACCCACCTTACTCCGGTGAGCAACCTGGTCGCTGAATTCTGCACTAGCTGAAGTTTCCAAACTGTCTTCAGAGGCAGCCCTACGTATAACACATATCTATATCTAACGTTGAAGTTCCTGGAGCATAGACAATGGTAGATAGGCTATTCCTGTCCAGATAGGGGTGTAGCTGGGCTACCAGCCAAAGCTGATGGAAGGCACTCCAGGCCATCTGAGCCTCGAGCGTCAGCAAAGGATCCAGGATTACCCCCAAGCTACGAACCTGCTCCTCCAAAGGAAGTGTAACCCCATCAAGAGCAGGCGACCTTCCAGCCATCTGCTCTAGGGAACCACCCACTGACTGAGCCTCACTCTTATCTGGATTGAGCTTCAATTTGTTGGCTTTCATCCAGTCCATTACCGAGGCAAGACACTGCTGGGAGAGGGTGCTCAGGGGTGTTGGGAGTAGTAATAGTAATAGTATTAGCCTGTCTAAGTAAGGCCTCAGCCACGCTTGGAATTTTAATGTGGACTTGAAGTTGCTTGTTTCTCCTCTTTTTTAACCTCTTCTGCCCAGAACTGCTGTATTTAATTGAAACACAAATGTTTTTAAATGTGTGTGGTTCTTTTGGGGGGTGTTATTGGGTTGATTTTGTTTATGTTTTGATTATGTAATTTTCAGTTTTTATATTGCAATTTTATCCTGTGAACTGCCCTAAGGCCTGTGGGTACAGGGAGGTATACAGTTTTAATAAATTATAATAAAATCAGGCCGGATAAAAATTATTACAAGTTCCAGGGGGAGCCTCTGCAGAAGGTTTCCCAATGCTTAAGGGTTTGCCTTGACCCCAAGCCCTATGGGGAGCCCAAGGAAGCTCCCCAACCTGCCCAAGTTGGCCTGCAGGGAGGAGAGCAGGAGAAAGATCTGCCCTTCCATTGGGAAAAGATGTCCTACCCCCATACAAAGGGGGAAAGCCCTATAAATGCATTACTTTAGCGGAATTATATACAGAATGCATTAATTATGGCAAATGTAAATATTTGGGGAAATACCCTTTGCAAAGGCGTGAGCATTAGGCGAGATCTGCACCAAAATGCTGAACAATTTTCAAGAGTGCTTTAAAAATGTGAAAATCTGGACAAATTGATGACTAGAAAAAGGAGACGCAGAAAAAAACTTACATTGAAACGGTTTGCCTACTGGGGTTTTTTTAAACTCTCTCTCCGCATTCCCTCCAGCTGTACCCCCCTTATAAAACATCATAATATGACCCACCTCCAGCGCCTCCGCGAGGAAGGAAAGCCGCCGCCATGACCGGCATCTGCCACCCCGCCAAAAGCGGGACAGGAAGCGGAAGCTGCTATTCTCCCGACAGCCTTTTTTCTTCCGCTCTAGGAATCTCAGCTCTGTCGCCGCTGCTCTTAACCGTTTCGGAGCCGAGCGGCAGGAGCCTCTGGGATTCTCCGGGCAAAGAGCGAGGAGAGGCGCTGGTCTCGCCTCCGGAAAGCCCCGCTGGATCAGCTGCGCGGGAGCCCCAAATACTTTTCTAAACTATTTCAAATATATATATATATATTATTTTCAATTTTCAAAATAACAATAGTTCCCCTTTTGGTACATAGATATCCAACCCAAATTTGCAATAAATGGCTTTCCCCCCGGCCCCCCTGGTTTCCATTCCCCCCCTTTATTCACCTTGCATATAATTATATTTCTCCAATTAATTTCAACTTCTTTCCCCCCTCCTAATTCTATTCTTAGTTCATAAATATTACATCAAACCTGCTAATGTTTTGACGTTTTTACAGTGTTCTCTAAAATAGTCTATAAAGTTTCCCCATTCTTGATTGAATTTTTTCTCATCTTGGTGCCTGATCTTCAGCTATTTCGGCAGAGTCAGTCATCATAGTTATCCATTTTTCTTTCTTTGGGACCTTTTCTTCTTTCCACATCTGGGCTAGTAGCATCTGGCTGCTGTAGTCACATAAATAGTCTCCTTTGCTTCCTTGGCAATTCTCCTCCTATTACACCTAGTAAAAAAGCCTCTGTTTTTTTAAAACAAATTTAATTTTAAGAATTTTAAAAAGTTCATTGTATATCATTTCCCAGAAGCCCTTTACTTTTTTACACGTCCACCACATATGAAAAAATTGTTCATTCCTTATCCTTACATTTCCAGCATAAGTTAGAGATATCTTTATACATTTCAGCAAGCTTTACTAGAGTGAAATACCATCAGTATATCATCTTCATATAATTTTATTTTAATGAACTACATGCCATGAATTTTAAAATCTCTTTCCACAGTTTTTCCCATGATTCAAGTGGTATATTATAACCTATGTCTTTTGCCCAGTGTATCATTACAGCATTAACCTCTTCATCTTTCGTCTCCCATTCCAACAGTGGTTTGTACATTCTTGATAACAATTTCTCATTATTTTCTAATAATTCATTTTTGAACTTTGAGAATTCCTTCCCAAAGTCCTTCTCTTTGTCACCTCTGAATATATCATTTATTTGGCAATATTGTAACCAACCTGTTAACAGAGCTTTTATATCCTCATATTTTTTCACCTTTAATTTGTTTTCTACTTCTGTTAGGGACACGGGTGGCGCTGTGGGTTAAAGCCTCAGCACCTAGGACTTGCCGATCGAAAGGTCGGCGGTTCGAATCCCCGCGGAGGGGTGCGCTCCCATCGTTCGGTCCCAGCGCCTGCCAACCTAGCAGTTCGAAAGCACCCTCGGGTGCAAGTAGATAAATAGGGACCGCTTACTAGCGGGAAGGTAAACGGCGTTCCGTGTGCTGCGCTGGCTCGCCAGATGCAGCTTTGTCACGCTGGCCACGTGACCCGGAAGTGTCTCCGGACAGCGCTGGCCCCTGGCCTACAGAGTGAGATGAGCGCACAACCCTAGAGTCTGTCAAGACTGGCCCGTACGGGCAGGGGTACCTTTACCTTTACTACTTCTGTTAACAGATCTTTGTATGTTGCCCAGTTTCGTGTCTTTTTACAGATATGGTTTCTAATGAGGAATGCCACAAAGGTGTCTTGTTCTCTAATAAATTCTTATATTTGTCCCATACTTGGTAAATTGATTCCCTTATAATGTGGTTCAGGAATCCCTTGTGCACCTTTGTTTTCTCATACCAAAATTCAGAATGCTAACCAAATCTATTATCACGTCCTTCCAGATTTGATACTTCAGTATTGTTTAACTGTATCCATTAGCCAATCACGTGGGGCCCATTGTGTAAATAATGTATATAAAGTAGATATTGTGGGGGAACATTCATTCCTCCTCACTACTATGAGCTGAATAAAGAGCATGAAATCCACTCTCGACTCCGAGTATATTTCACACCTTATAAACAATAAAAGAACAATTCTGCATTTGTTACCTTTTTCTGTTCTTCCTTTGAAAAAACAAAATGAAACAAGAAATCAGTCCCTGGGGAGAAGATGTTCCATGATGATTAGTAGGCCCTGCTTAGTCAGGCCTTTGCAGGAGACATCCAGGCCTGGTTGTTCTCCACAGCAAAACAAAAGAATTGTGGACCATAAAAAGGTGTGCTTCTTCATTTTAAAAGCACTATATGTACCAATTATTTTGATTGTGCATCTCACGAGAGTCGTGGAGCTCTGCTGCCGCCAATTAACCATGTTTTCCAAGTCCTGGGGAGGGACAAGCCCCGCTCTCTGACCCCTGGTCACCTTCCTCTCTGTTTTCAGAGATTTCATAGATGTTGTACATCCATGTTGAAGTGTCTGCTCTGCTCTTCGGGGCTGGAAACTTCCCTCCCCCCAAAGAAGGGATAAATGAGATTTTCCAGAAGTTGTACTTTGCACCCAGTGGTCCCAACCCCACCTTCAGAAAAGGGCAGCCCAAATTATTGAGGGGATGGAGGAACTCCACTGTGGAGAATTGGGAACTTTTTAGTTTAGAGAAAAAGCAAGTAAGAAGTGACACGATTATAAAATTGAGTGCATTGAGTGGAGAAAGTAGGTAGAGACAAGCTTTTTATTTCTCCTAGCACTAGAATTCAGGGGCTACCTATCTGTAACTACTGGCAAGGTGTTACTCAGAGCAGGGGACGCAGGATAAGGAAATAGAAAAAAACGAAGAAGTATACAAATTAGGGTGGATCGTGTTGTATGCACGAGGTCAGCCTGTAGACCTGATAACGCCCCATCTGAACTATACATTTAAAGCAGTATCAAACCATTTAAACAATAATGCCGTCGTTGTCCCCCGCCGGGGATCCTGGGAAGCGTAGTTTGTTAAGCAGAGTTGTTAGGAGATATATTTCCCCTCACAGAGCTAAAGTTCCCAGCATTCCCTGGGAAGATGCAGCCCTGTATCAGGAAGTTTTAAATGTTTGGTGTTTTATTACAATACAATTTTTTTTTACCGTCATAGAGGGTGGGATACAGTCATTTAAAATTTGGAAAGCGTTTTGGAAAGCTAAAAGGTATGAAAAGGTGAATATAAAAGTCTATAAGAATTTAAAGGAAGCTAAAATGGGTTAAACCACAGAGCCTAGGACTTGCCGATCAGAAGGTTGGCGGTTCGAATCCCCGCGACGGAGTGAGCTCCTGTTGCTCCGTCCCTTCTCCTGCCAACTTAGCAGTTCAGAAGCACATCAAAGTGCAAGTAGATAAATAGGGACCGCTCCGGCGGGAAGGTAAACGGCGTTTCCGTGCACTGCTCTGGTTCGCCAGAAGCGGCTTAGTCATGCTGGCCACATGACCCGGAAGCTGTACGCTGCCTCCCTCAGCCAATAAAACGAGATGAGCGCCGCAACCCCAGAGTCGGTCACGACTGGACCTAATAGTCAGGGGTCCCTTTAAGTTACCCAATTCCTTTTGTGTTTACCTTTTTTTTACAGATATAGTTTCTTTTTTAAATTTTTTTTATTAAATTTCCATTTAACAAACCAATCATATCACATTAATTCCAAATTATACCAATACAAACCCTTTACCTTTACCTTTAAAAGAATCTAAAAGAAGGGATAGGAGCATTGGGTGGTTATGGAAGAGCATAAAAGGTTGATATATGAAAACCGTTATCAATTTGCAGAGCACTCTGATATATTCATAAAATCTGGTTTGTGGCGCAGGTCAGCCCCCAGCGAATTTTGAGCGCTGCTGTGCAGAATCTAGCAACATTGCATGTCGCAGCAGGATCAGTACCTGAGAGCAGCAGGGAGGTATAGAATTGCCCTGCGCGTCCTGGGTACTTATGAAGTAGTGGGGAAATCAGGCTAAGACAAATGTCTCTGTAATACAGGAACTGGAGAAGGACATGCTCACCATTTCTATTTGTCCTGAGTCACAGGGGCATTGTCTCTCCGGCAGGGAAGGGCATGACATCGAGGGTCAGGGTAAAAGCCAATGTTTTATTATGTTTTATATATGCTAGAAACCCAGCCAGATGGGCAGGGTATAAATAATACCATCCTTCTCCTTCTCCTCCTCCCTCTTCTTCTTCTTCTTCTTCTTCTTCTTCTTCTTCTTCTTCTTCTTCTTCTTCTTCTTCTTCATTCTTGGAGCTGTAACTCTCCGTGTAGGGCAATATATACAGGTGAGATTGTTAATTTGGGGTTTGCATCAGCCGTAATCATCACAATTATAACAAATAAAGGCTTGACATATCTCACTTTGCATGTCGTGAGTCTATCTCATATATTAGCTTCACCTTTTAAGTTGAATTACTGAAATAAATGAACTTTCCCATGATATTCTAATTTTTCGAGTTTCACCTGTAAATTCAATAAATAAAAATTAATTAAATAAATGAACCTCCCTCAGGTTTGCAGTCCATCTTCAAATCTCCGCACTCTCTAGCCTGGTGGCGAGATGGGCTCATCCACAGTTGCTCAGGGAAAATCTCCTGCCCAACAGTGCAACCATTTACTCACCAATAATTTGCTCTTGGCTTTGCAGGACCTGGAGGCCCCTCAGATTAGGAGAATCTCCACCTTGAGACAGAAACTGGCAGAAACGGGAGGAGCTGGTTCAGCCTCCATGGAGAAACATGACTCCTTTGGCCCTGAAGAAGGAAGAGACACTTGTGCTTGGCTAAAACCGTAACAAGTGGACACCCATTATTAAAATTTATTTTTCCAGCTGAAAAAGGTCCCAATTCCCTCCCCCCCCCCCGAAAGGGATGCCATTCCACAGAACACAGTGACACTAAAAGCCCCATTCTGGATGTGTGCTTTGGAGATCTTTGGAACTTGCAGGAGAATCTCTGCTGTATATCTGGGACTGAGCAGAACAGGGACTTGCGCGTGAGTACAAACTCCTTGAACTCAACCCAGTAGCAGATTGGTAGCAAGTGCAAATCCCACTAGCAGGCTGTTCTATGCTGGCAGTAGTTTCCTCCCACAAGCCTGAGGTGGATGGCACTGTGGTCTAAACCACTGAGCCTCTTGGGCTTGCTGATGGCAAGGTTGGCGGTTCAAATCTGTGCGAGGAGTGAGCTCCTGCTGCTTTGCCCCAGCTCCTGCCAACCTAGCAGTTCGAAAGCACACCAGCGCAAGTAGGTAAATAGGTACCACTGTGGCAGGAAGGCAAACGGTGTTTTCGTGAGTTCTGGTTTCCGTCATGGTGTTCTATTGTGCCAGAAGCGGTTTAGTCCTGCTGGCCACATGACCCAGAAAGCTGTCTGTGGACAAACGCCAGCTGCCTCGGCCTGAAAGCAAGATGAGCGCTGCAACCCCATAGCTGCCTTTGACTGGACTTAACTGTCCAGGGATCCTTTACATTTTTTAACCTTGCTCACACAAGCCACCTGGCTATTGCGTTCTGCACCAGCTACAGCCTGTGGCCCAACCTTCTACGATATCTGTTTCTACGGTGCATTGCAGTAAGCTAACCATGAGGGATGTGAGCAGATCCCACAATTTTTTTCCAGTGTAGGTGGGACTCATGAGGGTTTTTAAAAAAAAAATTCATAAAGATTTAATTTTCGTGAAGCTTTTTCTGTTTCATTTTATGATGCACATGAAACAGAGATAGCAGCTATAACTGTAGGGATCAGACAGGATTACTATGAGGAATGATAAAATATGCATCGAGCCATTGTGTCCGCGATGAAAGCATTGCGCTGACTGGGTTTGATTCATTGCCAAAAATTTCTGATCAAATCCCACAAGCCTCTGCAACTACACCATTTTTCTCTAGTGCCCATTTCTCTATGTCTGACAAGCACCTATAAGCATTCTAGGACACAGACCAGTTGCTGCACCAGGCACCCTAGGTCATAAAGTTCATAGGTTACTTTGATGTAGTTTGTTAATCTTTAGATAGATCTTAGGGCCAGGAAGAGAGTTCACAAAGAGATGGTGAATACTACCCTTCCTTCCTTCCTTCCTTCCTTTACTGATCTTCTGAATCCTTCCTTGCTTTGGGAACGCTACAAGTAACAGCAGATGAAAATTAGGAAACGAAAAGCAAAACTATAGAATAGGCACCTAGACTTGTACATGGATTCAAACAGCACAGTCCAAGTGAATAATATTGGCATTATCTGATGATCAAGTATATCTCTGGATTTGCCAAGCTTGTGACAACAGCTGTCTAGCAGATGATGTATATAGAATCATAGAACTGTAGTTATAAGGGACCCCATGGGTCATCTAGGCTGATCGCCGAAGAATTGATGCTTTTGAATTATGGTGCTGGAGGAGACTCTTGAGAGTCCCATGGACTGCAAGAAGATCGAACCTCTCCATTCTGAAGGAAATCAGCCCTGAGTGCTCACTGGAAGGACAGATAGTGAAGTTGAGGCTCCAATACTTTGGCCACCTCATGAGAAGAGAAGACTCCCTGGAGAAGACACTGATGCTGGGAAAGATGGAGGGCACAAGAAGGGGACGACAGAGGACAAGATGGTTGGACAGTGTTCTCGAAGCTACAAACATGAGCCTGACCGAACTGCGGGAGGTGGTGGAAGACAGGGGTGCCTGGCGTGCTCTGGTCCATGGGGTCACGAAGAGTCGGACAGGAATAAACAACTAAACAACAAAAGGGTCATCTAGTCCAACCCCCAGCAATGAAGTAATCTCGGCTAAAGCATCCATAGCAGAAGGCCATCCCACCTCTGCTTAAAAACCTCCAAGGAAGGAGAGCCCGCCACCTCCCGAGGGAGACTGTTCCATTGTCAAAACAGCTCTTACTGTCAAAAAGTTCTTCCAATAAAATAATGGCTGTCCTGGGGGGACCAGAACACGATCATTGGTTTACTCTCTGTAGGAGTTATTTGATATGATTAAAGATCTTCCCACACGCCAACCCTTTCTAAGATGTTTGCCTTGTACGAGTTCTTTATTGTTTAGGAAGGGAGCCCCTGCCACTGAAGTTCTTTCCATACACCAAACATTTCTAAGATTTCCTCCCTGTATGAGTTCTTTGATGCGACTTAAGGGAGCTACTGCGACTGAAGCTTTTTCCACACTCTGAACATGTATATGGTTTCTCTCCTGTATGAGTTCGTTGATGCAACATGAGGTGGCTACCGCGACAGAAGCTCTTGCCACACTCCAAACATTTATAAGGTTTCTCTCCTGTGTGCAATCTTTGATGCAAGGTAAGGCTGCAACTGTAGCTGAAGCTCTTTCCACACTCCAAACATGTATATCGTTTCTCCCCTGTATGAATTCTTTCATGCGAGGAAAGGGAGTCGATGCGACTGAAGCTCTTGCCACATTCCCAGCATTTATAAGGTTTGCTGCCTCGATGAGTTTGTTGATGTCTAGTAAGCCCATTGCTGCGAGTGAAGCTCATTCCACACTCCAAACACGTATGCGGTTTCTCCCCTGTATGAGTTCGTTGATGTGACTTAAGGGTGCTACTCTGACTGAAGCTCTTTCCACACTCGGAACATGTATACGGTTTCTCTCCTGTATGAGTTCTTCGATGCAAGATAAAGGCACTACTGTGAATGAAGCTCTTTCCACACTCCAAGCATTTATACGGTTTCTCCCCTGTATGAGTTCTTTGATGTGAGGTAAGCTGGCCACATTGACTGAAGCTCTTTCCACACTCGGAACATGTATATGGTTTCTCTCCTGTATGAGTTTGTTGATGCAACATAAGGCTGCTACTCCAAATAAAGCTCTTTCCACACTCTAAACATGTATACGGTTTCTCCCCTGTATGAGTTCTTTGATGCAACTTAAGTGCGCTACTCTGACGGAAGTTCTTTCCACACTCTGAACAAGTATACGGTTTCTCCCCTGTATGAGTTCTTTGATGCCTAGTAAGATGGCCACGTTCACTGAAGCTCTTTCCACACTCTAAACATGTATATGGTTTCTCCCCTGTATGAGTTCTTTGATGCGACTTAAGTTGCCTATTATTACTGAAGTTCTTTCCACACTCTGAACAAGTATACGGTTTCTCCCCTGTATGAGTTCTTTGATGTAAAGTAAGAGTTGAGTGACTACCCAATCTCTTTCCACACACGGTGCATTCATGCTTTTTCTCCTCTCTAGGAATTTGATTTTCACCACCCTGAGACGTACAAGAGTCACCCTCCGGCTTCTGCTTTCGTCTCCCTTCTCGCCTTCGGCTTCCATCTTGAACCCTCAGCTTCCTTTGCTCTTTGGATTCTTTTGGTGACACTTCTGATTGTTCCCCTTCTGCCAGCATCCCTTCAGCATCTCCTGATGGAATAAAAAGGCAAACTGATGAAATGCTAAAGGAGCGTCTTCACCCCAATCATTCAGTCAGGACACAGAGATCCAGGTCCCAGGGCCTTGTGGCAGTTCCCTCCCTGTGAGAAGGGAAGTTACATGGAACGAGGCGGAGGGCCTTCTTGGTAGTGGTGCCCACCCTGTGGAAAGCTGTCCCGTCCGATGTCAATGAAACAAACAACTATATAACTTTTAGAAGACAACTGGAGGCAGCTATGTAGAGGGAAGTTTTAAATGTTTTGTTATGCTTTTATATTTGTTAGAAGCCAGCTAGAGTGGCTGGGGCAACCCAGTCAGATCCGTGGGGTACCAATAATGAAAGAATTAATATGGTATTATTATTTATTGAGTTTAAATACCGCCCTACAACCGGAGGACTCAGCATGGTTCACAGAAAGATCGCATCATATATAATCAGTATAAAAACAACCCAATTAACACCCCCCAAAAAAGAGCCACGTTTGAAAAAGACTATACGATGTCAAACATATCAAGCAAAAGCCTGGTTAAAAAGGAACATGTTTGCATGGCACCTAAAGATGTATACCCCTTCATGGATCACTGCCTTGTCGTGGTGAAGGGGCTTGAATAACTCAGCTATGACCTATGCCTTGCAGGGCCACCTAAGACAGACAGGTCAGCCAAGAGTTTAGACTAAATGTGATCCACCTGGAGAAGAAACTGGCAACCCACTGCAGTATTATGCCATGAAAGCTCCATGGACATAAAAAATGAGAAGCTTTGAGAGGAAAGCAAGTTTCCAAGGCATGCTCTGATTCATGGGGTCACAGAGAGTTGGACACAACTAAGATGACTAATCAACAACAAAGGTGTATAAGGAAGGCGCCAGGTGAACTTCCCTGGGGAGAGCATTCCACAGACAGGGAACCACTGCAGAGAAGGCCCTGTTCTCGTGTTGCCACCCTCCAGACCACTTGAGGAGGAGGCCCATGAAGGAGGTCCTCAGGATCAGGCTAGGTTCATATGGAAAGAAGCAGCCCTTGAAGTATTGTGATCCTGAGCCATGTAAGGCTTTATAGGTCAAAACCAGCACCTTGAATTGAGCCCGGAAACTAACTGGTAGCCAGTGCAGTCGGACCAGGATGGGGGTAATATGCTCACCCGCCTTACTCCAGTGAGCAACCTGGCCGCTGAATTCTGCACTAGCTGAAGTTTCCAAACTGTCTTCAGAGGCAGCCCTACGTATAACGCATATCTATATCTAACCTTGAAGTTACCAGAGCATGGACAACGGTAGATAGGCTATTCCTGTCCAGATAGGGGTGTAGCTGGGTTACAAGTCAAAGCTGATGGAAGGCACTCCAGGCCATCTGAGCCTCGAGCAACAGCAAAGGATCCAGGATTACCCACAAGCTACGAACCTGCTCCTCCAGGGGAAGTGTAACCCCATCAAGAGCAGGCAACCTTCCAGCCATCTGCTCTAGGGAACCACCCACTAGCTGAGCCTCACTCTTATCTGGATTGAGCTTCAATTTGTTGGCTTTCATCCAGTCCATTACAAAGGCAAGATACTGGTGGGAGAGGGTGCTCAGGGGTGTTAGTAGTAGTAATAGTAATAGTATTAGCCTGTCTAAGTAAGGCCTCAACCACGCTTGTAATTTTAATGTGGACTTGAAGTTGCTTGTTTCTCCTTTTTTTTTTAACCTCTTCTGCCCAGAACTCCTCTTGCAGAAACTGCTGTATTTAATTTAAAGACAAATGTTTTAAAATGTGTGTGGTTTGCGGGGGGCAGGGGGTTATTGGGTTGATTTTGTTTATGTTTTGATTGTGTACTTTGACTTTTTATATTGCAATTTTATCCTGTGAACTGCCCTAAGGCCTGTGGGTATAGGGAGGTATATGATTTTAATAAATTATAATAAAATCAGGCCAGATAAAAATGATTACAAGTTCCAGGGGGAGCCCCTGCAGGTTTTTCAATGCTTAAGGGTTTGCCTTGACCCCAAGCCCTATGGGGAGCCCAAGGAAGGTCCCCCACCTGCCCAAGTTGGCCTGCAGGGAGAGCAGGAGAAAGATCTGCCCTTCTGAGGCATCAGATCAAGGCCTGCATTTTAAAACGAGCTTAAAAAATATATTTGCAAATGTTTGTATGTTTTATGCCAGTCATAAAGCAGCTGGCTGGGTGCTTTGGCAGATGTTTATCTTCCTAAACAGGGCCCCTCTGATCTATAGAAGTGCCTCAGGGTTGTAAAAGGAAATTACAGGCTGGGAGCAAAAGGTCACATTGACCATACAAATTACAGAATACAATCAAGCTGCAAAAAACACTAATTAAGAGTTGGTAAATAGTGAAATTTATTGTTTAACAGAAAATAATACTAGGTGCCTCCCATTAGACTTGAGCCATATTTTCATAAGGTTAAAGGGCAAGAGCTAATGGGAACAGCAGCTGGCTTGAAAGGGGTTGCTTTTGGAAACTGTTTTTACTAAGTTCTTTTTACTTTGAAAAGGCCTTTTCTTCTAAAAATCGATATATGTTATGTATGAAATATATTGGCTTAAATGTAATTATGCGAAGGATCTAGAAAGTAAGAAATGTTAGATTCTTATGTTAGATTCTTATTTCATTGATGGTGTGTGAGAAGGTAAACCCAAGATCTCTGTTACCATGAGCCATCTGTTTTAGCCATCTGTTTTGGAGTGAATAGGGTAATAGGGCAGCAGGGGCCAAAGGTTATGTGGTAATTAAGGTGCCTGGTGAGGCAAATATAAGATATATGGCTACTTGTCTGCCATTTATGGATAGAAGGAAATATAGCTCTTTGTCTCCCATAAAAGGTAATAGGAAATTGGTGTATCTTTTATGATTGGTTCTAGCAAACAGCCAATAGGAATTTCAACCAGGCTGATTGGACAGAGGCAGCCAAAGGAGCAAGGGGGCTGGGCTGAGGAAATATAAGTGCTGGCCATCAGGGCTGGAGTGGGCAGAGCTTTGGTATCCATATACCACTGTGTCTCTCATTTATTTGTCTGACAAATAAATTATTATTTTAATTTCTCTATTGCTGCGTTGAATATTTCATTCCAGCTAAGCGTTAACCACAAGCAGGGTGCTACACTTCCATTGGGAAAATATGTCCTACCCCCATACAAAGGGGGGAAATCCTATAAATGCATTATTTTAGCGGAATTAAATACAGAATGCATTAATTATGGGAAACGTAAATATTTGGGGAAATACCCTTTGCAAATGCGTGTCCATTAGGAGAAATCTGCACCAAAATGCTGACCAATTTTCAAGAGGTCTTTAAAAATAATAACATGTGAAAATCTGGATAAACTGATGACGAGACGCAGAAAAAAAAAGTTACATTGAAACGCTTTGCCTAACAGGATGTTTTTTTTAATCCCTCCCCACAACTCCCTCCAGCAGCACCCCCACTCCACCCCCCCAGTTATAATATATAACAATATGACGCACCTCCAGCCCCTCCGCGAGGAAAGACAGCCGCCGCCATGTTCGGCATCTCTCCCCCCCCCCCCCCAAGCGGGACAGGAAGCGGAAGCTGCTATTCTCCCGACAGCCTTTTTTTATTCCGCTCTAGGAATCTCAGCTCTGTCGGCGCTGCTTTTAACCGTTTCGGAGCCGAGCGGCAGGAGCCTCTGGGCTTCTCCGGGCAAAGAGCGAGGAGAGGCGCTGGTCTCGCCTCCGGAAAGCCCCGCTGGATCAGCTGCACGGGCTCCCCCAATAGTTTTCTAAACTATTTTTAAAAACATATATATATTTATTTTCAATTTTCAAAATAACATTTTTCCTTTTGGTACATACATATCCAATCCAAATTTGCAATAAATGGCTTTTCCTCGCCCCCCTCCTGTTTCCATTCCCCCCCTTTATTCTCCTTGCATATAATTACATTTCTACAATTAATTCCAACTTCTTTCCCCCCTCCTAATTCTATTCTTAGTTCATAAATGTTACATCAAACCTGCTAATGTTTTGACGTTTTTACAGTGTTCTCTAAAATAGTCTATAATGCTTTCCCATTCTAGACTGAATTTTTTCTCATCTTGGTGCCTGATCTTCACGGAAAGTTTAGCCATTTCGGCAGTCAGTCATCTTAGTTATCCATTCTTCTTTCTTTGGAAACTTTCCTTCTTTCCACATCTGGGCTAGTAGCATCTGGCCGCTGTAGTCGCATAGTCTCCTTTGCTTCCTTGGCAATTCTCCTCCTATTACACCTAGTGAAAAAAGCCTCTGGGTTTTTAAAACAAATTTAATTTTAAGAATTTTAAAAAGTTCATTGTATATCATTTCCCAGAAGCCCTTTACTTTTTTACACGTCCACCACATGTGAAAAAAATAGTTCCTTCCTTATCCTTAAATTTCCAGCATAAGTTAGAGATATCTTTATACATTTCAGCAAGCTTTACTGGAGTCAAATACCATCAGTACATCATCTTCATATAATTTTCTTTTAATGAACTACAAGCTTTCCACAGCTTTTCCTATTACTGTATTCAAGTGGTATAACCTATGTCTTTTGCCCACGTGTATCATTGTATGTTGCCCAGTTTCATGTTTACCTTTTTTACAGATATGGCTTCCAATGGGGAAAGCCACAAATGTGTCTTGTTCTCTAATAAATTCTTATATTTGTCCCATACTTGGTAAATTGATTTCCTTATAATGTGGTTCAGGAATCCCTTATGCACCTTTGTTTTCTCTAACCAAATTAACCATGCTAACCAAATCTATTACTACGTCCTTCCAGATCTGATACTTCAGCATTGTTTAACTGTAACTTTAAAGCCAGCAGGGAGAATCCACCTCTTTGTTTTAAATCTGTTAATAATTTATACTTTATACTTTGCCCCTGCCAGATAAATTTAGAAATATCCTTTTTCCATTGCTTAAAGTGTTCCGCTCCTCTAACCACAGGTATTGATTGGAATAAAAACAACATTATTGGCAATACATTCACTTTTATCACAGAGACCCTTCCCACAACGATAAGTTTTTCTTTCCCCATATCTCCATATCCATTTTAACATCATTCCAGACCTTTAAATAGTTCTATCTAAAAATATTTATGTTTCTAGTTGTTAACCAAACCCCTAGATGTTTCACTTTCTTTTCTATTACCAGGTCTGTTTTTGACTTAAATTCATTTTTCTTTTGTTCTGACATATTCTTTAGTAATATATTTGTTTTTATTCAACTTTTTTATTCATTTTTCTTTTGTTCTGACATATTCTTTAGTAATATATTTGTTTTTATTCAACTTTTTTATTCAATTTTTATGCTACTTGCCCAAAATTATCATTTCCCCCCCAGCACCCTTGGAATATTTTCCAGGGGTTCTTCCACAGTTCTTCCACAGGTCGTCCGCAAATGCTTTCAATTTATATGATTTGCACCCTACTGGAATTCCTTTTATATTTTCATCCATCCTTATGCTACTTACATTTTCTAAACTAAACCGCCCAGCTTTCCACAAGGAGGTCAAGGTGGCTGACGGTGGTCCCCCACCCACACCTCTTCAATTTTACCCTCACAACATTATTGTGAGGTAGGTTAGGGGGGGAGAGACTGTGAATTGTCCATTATCACACAGGGGAGAAACCCTAAGAATGCCTGGAGTGCGGGAAGAGCTTCAACTGGAAGAAATGTCTTCATTCTCATCAGAGAATCCACACAGGGGAGAAACCCTATAAGTGCCTGGAGTGTGGGAAATGCTTCACTCAGAGCGCAAACCATCAATCCATTTTGCATTACTTTCTTTTTTTTTTCATAGATTTTTATTGGTTTTACACCATTTTTTAAGACAATACAAACAAACAAATAAACAAAGAAAAAAATAGAACACAAAACACAAATTAACACGAATAATTCCATCTCCTTTTTTTCCATAAACCTAACTTCTCCGACTCCCCCAAACCTCCCCTTTCTACATCCTAATTTTCAAATTTATTCCAGCAAATCCTCAATTTAATTTTAAATGATTTCTCCCTTCTTACTCTTTAACTTAATCTTATGTCACTGTAATCTCCTTTTCTTACTTGAACCTCAACATTTTAACATTCATTAATTTTATAGTATTTCTTTAAATACACTTTAAATTTCTTCCAATCCTCCTCCGCCGTCTCTTTCCCCTGTTCACGGATTCTGTCAGTCATTTCTGCCAGCGTCATATAGTCTATCACCTTCATCTGCCATTCTTCCAGAGTGGGTAAATCTTGAATCTTCCAGTACTTTGCAATGAGTCATTTTGCATTACTTTCTATGGGAAAGTGTGCCTTGCTTATGGAATGCTTTTGTTTTGTTTTCTTAATTTTTATTGGAATTTTATTTACAATATAACACAAACTCCCTACTCCCCAATACACAAATCCACCCTCATTAAACGTGAACATAACATACAGTGAACATAACATACAACAATGTTGTTGTTGTTTAGTTGCTTAGTCGTGTCTGACTCTTCGTGACCCCATGGACCAGAGCACGCCAGGCACACCTGTCTTCCACTGCCTCCCGCAGTTTGGTCAGACTCATGCTTGTGCCCTCCATCTTTCCCAACATCAGGGTCTTTTCCAGGGAGTCTTCTCTTCTCATGAGGTGGCCAAATATTGGAGTCTCAGCTTCACGATCTGTCCTTCCAGTGAGCACTCAGGGCTGATTTCCTTCAGAATGGAGAGGTTTGATCTTCTTGCAGTCCATGGGACTCTCAAGTGTCTCCTCCAGCACCAGAATTCAAAAGCATCACTTCTTCGGCGATCAGCCTTCTTTATGGTCCAGCTCTCACTTCCATACATCACTACTGGGAAAACCGTAGCTTTAACTGTACGGACCTTTGTTGGCAAGGTGATGTCTCTGCTTTTTAAGATGCTGTCTAGGTTTGTCATTGCTTTTCTCCCAAGAAGCAGGCATCTTTTAATTTCGTGGATGCTGTCACCATCTGCAGTGATCATGGAGCACATAGAACAATACAAAAAACCAAATAAAAGACTTCCTTTATCCTGTATCTGGCCTCCTTATTTACTACTTATAAAATGTTTCTTTTATGAATAATTATCAAGATTTTTCTAATTATAACTTAGGCTTTGGTTTCGGAACAGACTTCCAGAACGAATTAAGTTTGAGAACCAAGGTACCACTGTATTATGTTTTTATATATGTTGGAAGCCACCCAAAGTGACTGGGGCAATCCAGATAGTGCAGGTACTAACAACAACAGGATATCCGTGTGATTTGGGGAGGATGCTCTGAATTAAGGGCTTCCAAGTTGCAACTCCCTTGGATAAATCTTAAGTGGTGGAAGGGATCCCGGGGGTCATCTAGTCCAACCCCCTGCAAGGCAGCAATGGCAACTCAATTTGAGATGCCCATCCAGCCTCTGTTTTGACCTTCCAGGGAGGAGAGTCCACAAGCTCCCAAGGGAGAGGAAATGGGGCAGCTCAGCTTTGGAAAAACACGGGTTGCAACACAGCAAAACCGTAACACGGGACCGCCTCTCCTGGTATGCCCCACGGAGGACCTTAAGGTCCACAAATCACAACATTTTGGAGGTCCCAGGTCGCAAGGTGGTTAGATTGATCTCAACTAGAGCCAGGGCCTTTTCAGTACTGGCCCCAACTTGGTGGAGCGCTATGTTACGAGACCAGGGCCCTGCGGGACTTGACATCTTTCCGCAGGGCCTGCAAGACAGAGCTGTTCTGCCTGGCCTTTGGTTTGGTCTGACCCTTATGTTTCCCTCCCCTTATGGTCTTGATCTATCGGCTACTTTTAAAATGAGGCTTCATTTTAAATTGCATTTTAACCTGTATTTTAAATTGGTCCCCCCCCCCCCCAATTATGTTTTTACTGTGATTATATTGGTGTTGGCCGGGGAGGGCAGGGTATAAATAAAAGTTGTTGTTGTTGTTATTACATATAACCCCCCGCCCAGCAACAAAGGATCAAGAGCAGGGGTAGGCAACCTAAGCTCCGGGGGCCGGATGCGGCCCCATCGCCTTCTAAATCCGGCCTGCGGATGGTCTGGGAATCAGCGTGTTTTTACAGGAGTAGATTGTGTCTTTTTATTTCAAATGCATCTCTGGGTTATTTGTGGGGCATAGGAATTTGTTTATCCCCCACAAAAAAAAATATAGTCCAGCCCCCCACATGGTCTGAGGGACAGTGGACCGGCCCGCAGCTGAAAAAGGTTGCTGACCCCTGATCAAGAGGCTTCAAGAGGCTGCTGAACATCCTAAAGGGTTAAAATGAACTTGAGCTGGATTCCTAGAGAGGAAGGGGAAGTAGAGAGGATTCCTAGAGAGGAAGGGGAAGTGGAGAGGATTCCTAGAGAGGAAGGGGCAGTGGAGAGGATTCCTAGAGAGAAAGGGGAGGGTGGTCTCATACCGGAAGTGCATCTCCACCCCCCCACCAACCCACCTCTCCTGTAGGGAAGCTTCTTCTGTCTCCCCCAAGCGCTGCATCGGTGGCCCCTCCTGGGATCTGGTGAGCCGCCCCCCAATGTCTATTTGAAGGGTGGGGGTCCCTGGGCTGCAGAGGTTGGGTGCCTAGGAGGACCTGAAAGGGAGGGGTGAGGAGGGGGAGATTCCGGGATCCCAGGCTTTGAATGGGGAGAAAATGTGGGGTGGGGGGGGGTTAGGGGTAGCCGGCTGAGAGTGTTTAGGGAGCCAAACCCTGGCCCCACTTTGCCCCATAGCGAGGCAGCCTCTGCAGCAGATTCTTCTGGGATCTGCCCAACACAACACACAATAATAGTAATAGTAATAATAATAATAATAATAATAATAATAATAATTTATTATTTGTACCCCGCCCATCTGGCTGGGCTTCCCCAGCCACTCTGGGCGGCTTCCAACAAAGATTAAAAATACATTAAAATGTCACACGTAAAAACTTCCCTGAACACAAGCTTTTAGGGATCCAGGCTTCTTTCTCCCTCCTCTCTGAAAAGCCAACAAGAGGCCCCTTGGATGTTTCATGCCGTGGGGAGGTTTCAAGGTCTGCAGGGCTGGGGGGCTGGGAGAGAATCATCAGCTGCGCTTCTGTTAGGATTTGCACCGCCACCACAGTCAGGCACATACCCTTCAACATTTTTATTTTTACTTTTTAATATAATTTTTATGAAGTTTTCTGTTTTACAGCTTTGAATATTCATTTAGACAACCTTGAAATATCAGTGACTTCCCTTCTTCTCTTTCCATGGTTCATTTTGCATAGCATAAATCCCTGCATATTTTATATAAACTAAAGCATTCAGTATTCCATTATTATTTCCATCAAAACTTATTTACACTTTTGAATTCATCTTGATGCTGCCAATGTTTTCAAGTGTACACAATTCCCTCAATAAACATTTTCCAATCTTCTTTAAACAAATGTTCTTCTTGTTCTCTTATTCTGTAAATTAGATCTGCAAGCTGTGCATATTCCAACAGTTTAAGTTGCCATTCTTCTTTGGTTGGGACTTTGCTCGTATAATATTATCATAATCATCATCCTATGATTTATACCCCGCCCATCTGTCTGGTTTGCCCCAGCCATTCTGAGCAGCTTCCAACATATATAAAAACATAAAGCTAAAGGTAAAGGGACCCCTGACCATTAGGTCCAGTCGTGAGCGACTCTGGGGTTGTGGTGCTCATCTCGCTTTACTGGCCAAGGGAGCCGGCGTACAGCTTCTGGGTCATGTGGCCAGCATGACTAAGCCGCTTCTGGCGAACCAGAGCAGCACACGGGAACACCGTTTACCTTCCCTCCGGAGCGGTACCTATTTATCTACTTGCCCTTTGACGTGCTTTCGAACTGCTAGGTTGGCAGGAGCAGGGTTGCAGGGTTTTGAACCGCCCACCTTCTGATCAGCAAGTCCTAGGCTCTGTGGTTTAACACACAGCGCCACTCGCGTCCCTTAAAAAAAACATAATAAATTATTAAACATTTAAAAACTTCCCTGTACAGGTCTGGGGGGGGGGGAGTGACGGATAGCTACATACCTTCTAGCATTTCCCCGATGAAAATAGGGAGGTCCCAGGGAAAAGCGAGACATTCCAAAATCAAATCAGAACCCGGGATGGCTTCTGTAAATCCCTGGAAAATAGGGACACTTGGAGGGTCTGCAGGCACGGTGGACACTCGTGTGTGTTGGTGTGCGCTTTCAGACATGCAGCACATAACCCATGCAGGGGAATTTTTTTTTGTTTGTTCCGGAGTACAGAAGCACAGCTGAAAATGGGAAGCCATCAGGTACCAGTTGGAAGTAAACAGGCTTGTGTGCAAGTGGTTTATAGATTACGCAGTGAGGATTATAGAGAAGGGGGGGCGGAATAAGTGGAAGGCTGAGAGTCGTAAGGGATGGACTGGAGAGAGGGATGGATGTAGGATCCTCTGATTCCCAAGGGCATGGAAGGCTTTAATCCAGAGCCCTCACGCGACATAACTGTCCTCTAATCCCCAGTACGGTCGTACCTCGGAAGTCAAATGGAATCCGTTCCGGAAGTCCATCCGACTTCCAAAAAGTTTGGAAAACAAAGCGCTGCTTCTGATTGGCTGCAGGAAGCTCCTGCAGCCAATAACTTATATGAAACAAAGCAACATTCAACAATCCAACAGGATCTAATAGGAAGGTAAAGGTAAATGGACCCCTGACCATTAGGTCCAGTCGTGGCCGACTCTGGGGTTGCAGCGCTCATCTCGCTTTATTGGCCGAGGGAGCCAGCATACAGCTTCCGGGTCATGTGGCCAGCATGACTAAGCCGCTTCTGGCGAACCAGAGCAGTGCACGGAAATGCTGTTTACCTTCCCGCTGGAGCGGTACCTATTTATCTACTTGCACTTTGACGTGCTTTCGAACTGCTAGGTTGGCAGGAGCAGGGACCGAGCAACGGGAGCTCACCCCGTTGCGGGGATTCGAACCGCCAACCTTCTGATCGGCAAGTCCTAGGCTCTGTGGTTT